>NC_136961.1:27201554-27320897 GCF_032717465.1 Coenobita brevimanus | reverse complement strand
TTAAAAATACATAAATTAAGATATTTCGAGTTCCAGAAGAGTGACTAACAGGTGTTTGATTTCGTAGCTCACAAGACACTGAAACATAAGTTGTTTGATTTTTTTTTTGCGTCATAATAATAGCGAAGTAGTAAGGGAAAATGTTTTCTTTCACTTCTTGGAGTCAGTCGTTTCGTCTCTCTTGTATAGTTGATCTTTTTAACCCACTTCATATCGATACTTTTTGATACTGGTAACTTTAATCCCGACCATTTTTCGATTTTTTTTTTTTTTTTGCTAAAACTTTTTAAGCTTTTGGTGAGAAACATCGAAAATTCATAGAGAAATCGCTCACCTGAGGAGTTTAAAATACTCGTCCAGGTAGGAGAGCCTCCTTACCTTATTGGGTTTTCTATCAGGCTGGCACCAACAAGAACTACGAGTTCTATGGAGGGAGGACTTCATTTCACACCACTCATAAACGAGGTATTTATTTATTTGCTGTTGCGAATTTGTATAATAGTACAAGAGTATATTCGTTTTCAAGCATTAATACTCGACCTTATAAGCATTGTTTCACTCACTAATACCTGACCTTTTTTTGCCACATTAACCTGATCCTCATTTCTAACATGTTTCTTCCTCTAATGCTATATGAAAGTTTGTCCTCCACATTGTTGCCGATTGGAGAATCACTCTAAAGCTGAATTTCGTACCGTGGCATGACATGGCTATACTGGCTAGGTCACTGATAACAGAGTGAATTACTGAGAAAAGGCGCCGCAGGGAGAGGAGGAGCTCATGCTGGGTAAGGCATTGTCTCTGCCTGGCATCTTGTTGAGGAAGGTGTCCGGTGTATACGTACCAAAAATGACTCGTGAAAATTGAAAATTGTGGTCATTATGAACCTTGCAATTGCACGGGCGTTGAAGCACGTCCTCAAGGATAAGCACAAACAAAACAATGAGGACATGGAAGTACGTCCTCCAGGACAGCAGCAGTTAACATAGCCGGTACACATGCATTTTGAAAGGAAAATTTCAACTTCACGTGAGTATTTGCACTACCTACCTTCATCACCATCCATTAGGATGGAAATTTTGGAAAGCGATGAAGAAGATCAGGAAAATCAGGAAAGCCCCTAGGAATTGAGTGCGGTGTGTGGTGAAATGCACCCAGTGCATGGGAGGTGAGATAATAGTAGAATGGATATGCAAGATGTGCAGATTGGCCCCTCTCCAAAAGAAAAGGGGAAAAAGAAGTGTGTGGTAATCATAGGGAAATTTGTCTTCTTAGCATAATCCAGGAAAAGCATATGTTAGGATACTTATTGACCAAATTTGTGAAATAACAAAGAAATTAGAAATAGGGAAGAACAGGAAGAAAAGAGGGTGTGTAGATCAGAATCCTAAGGTGTTTAGTTAGGGAAGGTTTACTAGGGAAGGAAAAGAAGTCGTGTGCAGCCATCATGTGGTTAAATGAGAAGCTGTTGAATGCCATGAAGAGTATGAGTGTGCCAGGGTTACAGTGCGTATGGATGATGAACTAGATGAATTTTTCTACAGAGTGTTATGAACCTGAAGCAAGAATGTATCATACTTCCATGGTTTCTTATTTGCATATGAATGGAATCAGAAAAGAGACACAAGGTAGGGCAGTGAACGCATGGAGCAGCCCTAATGTGAGAGGGGAGTGTTTGAAAGCTTCCTGTCCTCTTCTTTACAGATGATACTGTGCTTGAAAGCAAAGACGAAGAGAAACTGCAAGGATTCGGCCGAGATGAGTTTGGAAGGGTATGTAAGAAACGTAATCTACAAGAAAATGCAGGGAAGAGTAACGTTGTGGTCTTTTGAAAGTGTGAAGCCACTGGATGCAGTGAGGAGCTGGATAATGAGGAAAAGGATGTGTGAGTGTATTTAAGTACTGGATAGTGTGATGAGAAAGACTGGACGTTTGTAGGATGAAGTATATATGAACGGGTATAATAGGGGAATAAAGGTTGTTGGTTCATGGCCCAAGCAGTGATAGAAAACAGTGTGGAGAAACGTGGAAGTGATAAAGTGGCTGCATGGCAGTAGTGTAGTCCCCACTCCAACATACGGAAACGAAGCTTGGTCCCATGTTGGAGAGACAAGTCAAGAGAGAAAGCACTTGAAATGAGCCAGATCAAGCATGTGGAGTTACATGGGAAGGCAGACTAGCAAATGAGGAAGTGAAGGGAATGTTGTGGTGTGAATACCAGATGTGACAGAAAGCGTTAACAGCAATACAATGAGATGGTTTGGCGATGAAGAGATGATGAAGAGTGAAAGACTAACCTAGAAGAGTGTATCTGAGAGAGCTGGGGGGGGAGGGAGGGGGAGACCAAGGATGAGATGGAGGGAATGGAGTGCAGATGTATATGAGAGAGGTGAGTTTGTTGTGTTGCCACCCCTTGGGATTAAGGCGACTGTCTATAGACAGACAGATAGACAGACAGACTGAGGAGCACCATTAATCATATATATCGATCATTATACTATCAGGACTCTAAATATCAAAAGTAATAACTGGTAGCACACTTGTAATCACAAAAAGGTTAAATCAAAGATCATGCCTACAGGAACATCGTTTGCACATTCCCTGAGGGAATACTATATTCAGCACCTCGTGACGTGTGTGGAATGTTACCACACACACACACACACATACACACACACAAGAGGGATTCAAAACCGAGACGGTCGTGCGACATCGGCCGCTCATTGCTGAACCAACACGACCAGTGGTATTACCTAAATTAGTATCTTTGTATGAGACAAACTCTGTACCGAGTTAGACTAAATGATTTTTCATTATTAAAAGGGAAAAGATAATAAGTTTAAACAAGACTTGTTCAAAACGGGAAAAAGAATTAAGACCAAAGAATCTGCTGAGTCATCTGATGTTTGTTTAGACTACAATAACACAGGGATTGTAAGTACATGCTCTTAAGCGCTTTTAGTATTACAAAATGGATACATACTTTAGATAAGCAAATTTGGAAAAGAAAAAGGGATAAAAGTAAAAAGCAAAATGATGATTTCTACCAAGAACTGGTTGAAGTGGAGACTCACAATAAACTAGTTGAACGTGTAAACAAACTAGAAATGGCTTTTCAAAATGAAATTGATGAAATAAAGAAGCAGATGCACTTGCAAAATGGGAAGAAATAGAAAAACTAGGAAGGGAGGCCAATAAGAAAGACACAACCATCAGTGAACTAACAGTGAAATTGAATACACTTAGGAAGAAAATGATTGAAATGGCAGGTACAGTAAGTCAATCACGAGAATTGTTATGGAAGAGTTCAAAAAATGACACCAGAGAATTAGGCTTGATAAGCTGATCTTATTGACCAGAGCAGTGATATTGAGGAGAAGATAACACGAATTGAATGAAGCTGTGCAAAGCTACAAAAATGATGTGGAAACCATGTATGCT
The DNA here is from genome assembly GCF_032717465.1 of Coenobita brevimanus. NCBI lineage: Eukaryota > Metazoa > Arthropoda > Malacostraca > Decapoda > Coenobitidae > Coenobita > Coenobita brevimanus. Next base: position 27,317,456 of record NC_136961.1, on the reverse strand, counting down.
GAAATGGTGAAAGTAAAGAAAGACTTAGAAACAAGATTGGAGGAAGAAAAGCATTAAGAAGGAAGTAGAAAAGAATAATCCAAAACAATCCGAAGTTAGTCAGAGATTCAGTAGATATAAACAAATCAATAGTAAATGATCACTGGGTATAGAAGAGGAAAGAAGTAAAAACAAGATCACAAGGAGACAAAAAGGAGTTGGCAAATGTAATGAGCTTACTGAAAGAGAGTATCAGAGAGGAAATCTGTAAGTAAAGACATAGAGGAACACAAAAGGTTAGGGAAATATGAGAAAAGCAAAGACAAGACCTCCTAAAGGTGACTTTCCAAAGATGCTAAACACTGTGGAAGAGATACTAAAAAATGCAAAGAATCTTATGGAAAAGAGGAGTTCAAAAATGTATGGATAAAAAGATGCCTAACACAAGAGGAACTGGAATTACTGAAAGAGAAAAGGGAGGAAGCAAAAACAAAAAATGAGGGGAAGATCAGAAGAGGAAAAGAAGAAATTTTTTTACAAAGTAATAGGATTACAGGTACAGAAAGTTAGAGTACACGAAACAGGATGGAATAAAAAGGAGGAAGGTGGTAGAACCATGTCATGAAACACAGTATATAAACAAGATGATAGAAGTTGATGTAATCAAATGTGGATGGAATGGTATCTAAATTACTAGAGATGAATGATTATGTCAGAGAAAATGAACCACAAATAATATGCCTAAACTGAAACAAATGCTTAACACCAAGGATATCCAATGACATACTAAACTTAGAGGAATGCCAATATATGGAGAAAGAGACAGAAATTTTAAAAAGGAGGAGAGGTATTGTAATATTAACTAAGAAGAAATCTAAAAGTCAATGAAATAAAACTAGATATACCATATTAGGCAGATTACAGTAAGAGAATCAACACATCTGAAGGTAAAGTAATTGTAGCCAATTTGTACATGCCACCCAGATCAAACACATGGGGAAAGAGATGAGAAATGAGGACCTGGCAGAAGTACAATTCAGAGTTTAAGATCATTACTATATAAAATGGAAGAGAAATCAGAAAGAATTATACTAACTTTGAGGATTTCAATACAAATATAAATTGGAATACACTAGATATCAATTAGCCAAGAAAGCAGTTGGGACCAAAAGCTCCTGGATCTCGTTCAAGGAGGTTCTTTCACCTAACGAAACAGGTGAGGGAAACCACCAGAAAAAGAGTACTTGATGTACCTTCAGTGCTAGATCTAATATTAACTAGGCAAGAAAATGATATTGACAGTTTAATATATCACCCCCATTCAGCAAAAGCGGTCATGCAGTACTAAATTATAACTTCCAGGATAGCATATGACATAGTAAACAGCAATGACAGTTACAAAAGAGCCTAAACTATAAAAAGGGAAATTATCATGACCTAAGAAGTATTTCTTAGAAGTTGATTGGGAAAATGAGCTTAGAGGACAAGATTTAAATGCTGTATATAATAAGAATTCTGTGAATTTTACGTGATATAGGAGTCCAGAGGAGAGGTACATCCCACAGCACAAAGAAGCAGATAAGAAAATACAGAAATGCGTTCAATACAGAATGTAAAAAATCAAAAAGAAAAGAAGAGATTTGTTGTGGAATAGATACAGCAGGCCATAATAGTGAAGGGCGTATAAATAAATTACAAACAGGAGCAAGAAACGATTATACAAAGAATAAGGAGGAAGCCCAAAAACAGTTTGAGGAGGATGTAATAAATAAAAGTAGTGATCAACCAAAGCTGTTTTACAGCTATATCAGAAGCAAAACCAAAGTAAAAGATATTAATACAATCAATTACGGACGAAAGAATCACTTATACACAAGAGAAAGATATTTGTGAAGCACTAAATAAGAATTTCCAATTAGTTTTTACAGAAGAAAAAAAATTTTGAGAGGGACTATGTGGAACATGTATGTCCACACATGCTACCAGATATAACAAAATGAGAAAAGCAGAAAAAGTAATAAATATAGGGAGGAGTTAAAGTAGATTAGACCAAGAGGAGAAGAAGCAAGTGGTCCTGTGATGAAATTTCAAATGTTAAAGGTACTACTGCAGAATGTGCAGAGGAGTTAAGTAAATCAAAATTTATTTTAAAGTTTTTCAAGAAATCCTTGCCGAAGTCAAGGGTAAGCACTACACCTGATATTTGGGAAAAGAGCTAATATTAAATCCCCTTATTCAAGAAGGAAATGAGACAAAATCCACTCAACTACCGACCAGAGTATCATTGACCAGGTGTTGCGTAAGCAAGGTATTAGAAAGCAACTTATAAGAAAAGCTTGGGTAAATCATCTAGAGAAGAACACAGTATGATAACAGAAAGAACAGTTTAGGTTTCAGAAAAGGAAAATCATGTGTTACTAATCTGTTGAGCTACTATGACAGAGTAACAAAACGGGCAATAGCAGGCTAATAGGGGAAGGGATGGGTGGACAGTATCTGTATTTAGATTTCAAAGAAAGCTTTTTGACACAGTACACACACCAAAGACTTTATGGAAACTATACCATCAAGGAGAATTCAGAGGCAAACTGTTTTGTTGGATGCAAGACTTTTCTCATAAAAAAGAGAAATGAGAACAGTACTAAGAAGAAACTACTCATCATGGAAAGAAGTGGCTAGTGGAGTACCCACAGGCTTCAGTCCTGGCACCAATCATGTTTTTAGTGTATATAAATGATATAAACAGTAACACTGGAAATGAGAGCTATCTGAATATGTTTGCAGATGATGCAAAACTACAAAGGGAGAATTACTAACACAGACTCTTGTAAAGAGCTACAAGAAGAATTAAATAAACTTCATGAATGGAGTAGTACATGGCAAATGGAATTCAATAGTGGATAAGTGTCATGTGTCAATCAAGTTTGAGTAAAAATGGAAAAAGACCTGATTGGGATTATAAGTTAGGAAATAAAACCCTATACACATCAGAAAGACAGAAAGACCTAGGTGTGATTATCAATAACAGACTATCTCCGGCTGACCACATCTAGCGAGAGATGTGCGGGAACATGTATACACCTGCAAATATGAGAATAGCATTCACATACATAAATGAAGACATGCTAAGAAGGATAATAACATCATTCATTGAACTCCAACCCTGGAATATGCATCAGTAGTCTGGAGTCCTCATCTCCAATATAAAACACATAGACAAGATTAGAAAAAAGTTCAAAAGGGCCGCTACAAGATGGATACCAAGCTTAAGGGACCTAAGCTACGAAGAAAGACTAAATAAACTGAATCTACCAAAGCACTACAGGAGAGAAGGAAAAGGGAGGTGACATAGATAATGCTTATATAGAGGTGGTACATATCAGGGAAGGGAGAGAGAAAAATAGACATAAATGATTACTTAACATGTGGAGGAAAGGCATCAAGCAAAGAGGACACTGCAAAAACTGCATAAGAAAGGAGAGGTGATAAACAAGAGGAGAAATTCAGTTTTCCCAAACCGAGCAATTGATCAATGGAATGCACTACCGAATGAAATAGTGTGTGCCAAAACAATGGTCACAAATTTACAAGGGATATGTACGAGTGAAATATCGTTTAAGACACCGGGACAGTACGAGCTTGACTCATTTCCTGTAAAGATACAATTAGGTCAAGAAGAATTAGGAAAGAACACACACACACACACAGACTTATAGGAACATTTCGACCACTAGTATAGTCCACGTGACAGAAATTCTTATATACGGAAAGAAAAGAAAAAGAGGGCAGAAGGAATTAGGAGACTGGAGAGGAGAGAGCCAAGAAGGGTCTAGAGAGAGACAAGCACGGTGGTCTTAAAAGAGAGGTCAGGCTCACGAGAGTTAAGTGTGTAGTTTTGAGATATTCCCTCTATGAAGAAATCAGCTACAATCAACCCCCATTATCCACCGCTCTTTATATTCTTCTCCCACTCATCAACTACTAGAGTGAACTGAGGTTATCTCCTCCTGCATATCTACTCACATCTTTATTGCATCTCGACTACGACTAGTATATAATGTATTACCAAGACTGAAGTATATTAATGTTTGGTTTTACATGAACGAATACAATACCATGCCCTACAGTTTTTACAATCCTAAAAGCCTTTAAATCAACAAGTCAATGAAGCAACGATTCTATGAAGTCTACATTATCAACCTTCAGACAGGTGTGACGTGACCAAGATCAACTACTGAAGTTCGCAGCATACGAAAGAAACTTCACAAGTGAAACGCTGTAGAGGAAACCACAAAGCATCTCAACAAGTCTGCAATTCTACGATCAAGTAACCACAAGCGAGTATACAGTAAAGAAGAATCCAGTTACGAGTGAGAAGAATAACAAAACAAGCAAATAAAGAGCGAGAGAAGACTCACAACCCACAACCTCCTGACCCCACCCCTCTCTCCAACCTACGCTTATCATCCATCACTACCACGCTGATGTAGGAGTTACAAGCTCAGATGACGGCAGCAAATACCAAGCCCTCACCCATCCACTCATCTTACTCATCGTTACTCAACTTATTCACTCTTCGTTACTCAAGTTACTCACCACAGCTACCAATGTGGGGAAGTCGACGTTTGTTGTGCTAAGCTTTGCTGAGGATACCACGTCTCGGCATTGATCCCTGATCTTTTACCACGACCCTGGAAAGTGACCCAGAGTGACATCATTCTACCAAAAAAACTTTCATGAGTGAGATATGGCCTGTACTTTTTACTTTTATGTTTCCCCAGAACTTAAACTTTGTAACAAACACCATTTCATGTATCATAATATCGTTAGGAATTTTGGCACACACTTTCTTCACTTATTTATATTAGGTCCATCCACTTATTACCAATTACAAACAGTAACAATTATTATTATATAGATACTTTATATCTTGCCATTCATTAATATTAAAATTTTAGATTATCTATACAGTTAAGAAAATATATGAGATAAGTGTTTCATGACAACATTTCCTAGCACAATGGAGTTTTTATTATAGTGCTCAGTGATATGACAGGAATATTTTCAAAGCTACCACCAGAATTCTATTGCCGAGATGAAACAGCATCTGGCAGTCACTTAATGCCGATTCCCGAATTAGTAGAACAAAAAGAAAACATATCAAACACACTTATTTCTCCCACGAACTAAAGATAAGGAGACAAACACTACACAAATCGACGAGGATGATAATTATTCAACACCATTCTCAGATACGGATAGTGACGATTTTAGCTCTGTCTTACACACCTATGAAAATATTCTCACGCGGGTTCACAGGTCAGGAAATAATTACACAACTATCCCTTACCATAACGACAAGGGACTCAAAGTGAATTTAACGAAACAAACAAATACCATGGCTAACGGAGGTAATTCCACTTCCCCTCCCCATGTCTATGTTTATCGTGAGGACAAAAATCTCCCAAAATTCTCAGGCACAGAGTACGAGAAACTGTTTGTTAAGGGACATAAACAGATGAAAATGAGAAAAGAGCCATTTTTTTCCTCATGGATTAACCAAGAAAGATGTCCAGCCGGTGACCTCCTCAGAACTGTTAAACTCTTATGAGCTCAGACATACGAGGAGTATAAAACAGAATTCATAAAGAAATTTTCTGGAGGCATAAATTTCCTGCCAGGTATAATTCCAGAATTACATAAGATTGTGGATCTCATGAGAGAACATACAACAAATCATGTATTAAGTGAAATAACAACAGATGTATCAACAATTAAGGGAACACCTTTAGCTACTTTAGAGAACTCAGACTGGGTAACTGATGATGGGGAAATGTCACCATTGCATGTCGTAGACATCCTTGGTTATTTAGCAGCCCTGTGTAAATTACCTGATAGGATACTAAAGATTGCTAAAACAGTTCCCTACACCTCAACAATGTGTGTGTTAGATTTTATGAACGAGGTAGAGATGAATTGTAGCACAGCATGGGTGAGTGAATCACAACCCAATGCAACCAGAATGAGGGTTGTACACACAGTGACGGCCAAACACTTGTACCAAAGAACAAAATCGATTGTGACCCGAAAACAGACAATCCAAGCAAACCCAGGCATCGAGACAACGTTCCCAAACACCAGGCTACAGACTGTCTCAAAAGATTAAAAGTAGTCCAAGTAGGAATCACGCCCAGGAAAAACTTAAAAATGGAAAGTCATCTCGAGGGTCACATTCGACAGAGAGGTCCACATTATACTATTATTGTGCAAATCCTGGTCACACAAAAAATGAATGTTATATTAAAATTAAAGAGGACTAACAAAATATCAAAATGATATGACCCATACTGCAGACATCATAGGTCGCCGGGCCACAGGACATCAGAATGTATGACAATAGAAAAATTGGTTACTATGTTTTATATCGGTGGAAGCACAGGCCACGACAAAAAACGACCAACAGTAAATAAAACTAAACCTAAAGTGAACATAGGTTTGATCGGAAATGAGTGTATCTTAGTACTCGCGTCGCGTGAAGATCAAATTATTTCATTATTCTTAGATACAGGATCCCTAGTGAATTTAATTACACAAGAGGAATTAGAGAGAATTTTTAGAAATAAGAAAAAGGTAACTTTCTTTGAGGAATCTGATTTAGACGTACATACAGTAGATGGCAAAGAAATGACCATAAAGGGCCTGATACAGCTAGATATCAGTTTTACAGAGACCATGAGGCCCATATCTGCTCCTTTATGTATAGTAGTTTCGGCAATGAGCCAACATATTAGTAGGTTTGAATACTATGAGAACAGAGAATATCATTTTACACCCACATATGCATGGAATACATTCCAACAATGAATTCATAGAGGAATTATCATTAGAACTGTCACCCATCAATAGCAGAAAATAAAAAGAGTTGGAAATATCAAACGACTAAACAGAACCACTCAATTGAACGAGGGTACACACGCACTCACAGCACCCCTCCCAATCTCTCCATCCTCTCTGCCTAAAGACAGAACTGACAGCTAAGCAGTAACACTGTTTCCTGCCCATCTCACCAATGATGTTGTTATTCCGCCTAACTCATACATGAAAGTCACCATAAAGAGTAAATTGAAGAATAGTACGGTCCTTGTCTTAGAAGAATGATGTAGAGTGAAAGGACTGTCGGTGGAAAACGCATTGTCATGTGAACAACGATGGGGAAACTCGTAAGTTCCTCATTAATCAGATGAATGGGGAATTAGGGATAAAAAAGGACTTGTCTTTGTAGTTTAGAAACATGTCCTGCCCCTGTAAGAGAAACAGTCGTAGCAGGAAGTAAAAGTAAGATATAATATACGGAAAAAGAATACATAAAGGAGAATTTGATTCACTCAGAACAATTTAATGAAGAAAATGATCTCTTAGAATTATTACAAAAACACTGACAAACTGTAGCATTATCTGGAGAACAATTAGGGTGTACTAACCTGATTAAACACAAGATTAACGTACATCCGGACACACAACCAATATATGTACCGGCATATAGAGTTGTGCATTCATAACGCACCCTGGCAAATCAGTATGTTAAGGAAGTGCAAAAACTAGGTATTATTGAACCATCTGTCTCCCCGTGGAGTGCTCCATTATTTTTCGTGCCCAAACGAAACTGAGAAATGTGTGCAGTAGTAGAATACCGTAAATTTAATCAGCACACAATCCCTGACCAGTTTCCAATATTATGAAATATTGGACCAGAAAATGATGTATTTTCCACAATCGATTTGATCATGGCTATTACCAAATTAGCCTTGAACGAGAATCACACAAAATCACTGCTTTCTCCACAAATACAGGGCATTACCAATATAAACGAATCCCAATGGGATTAAGGACAGCACCAGGTACATTCGAAAGATTAATGAATTACGTATTGTCTGGAATTCTGGGAAAAGGTATATATACTTGTCTATCTAGACATTATTATTGCTACTTATTATATAGATGAAGATCTACAGAAATTAGACCAGCTACAAGTAAAGCTTGCTGATGCTGGTTTAAAAATTAAACTGAAAGCAAATTTTCCTTTAAGGAAATAAATTCTTAGGCCACAGACTAGATGCCCAAGGTATCCACACGTCTGAGGACAAAATACAAGCAGTAAGGGATTTCCCTGAAACTACTAATATAGAGAAAGTAAGACAATTTGGGGGTTAGTGGTATATCACCACCCCTTTATTAACCAATTCTTTCATATAGCACAACCCCTATTCATTCCACTAAAAAATGATGCTGTTTTCCAGTGGGGAGAGGAACAAAAAATAGCATTTAATGAATTAAAGGATTAACTTACAAATGCACCTTAATTGCTTGGCCTATCCAAATTTCATAAAACCATTTATAATTTCCACAGATGCATCCCGTAAAGGACTAGGGGCTGTACTGACGCAAGAACATAATTATTATGGAAAAAATCAGCCAATTGCATTCACTAGCAGACAGATAAAAGGTGCAGAGAAAAATTATTGCATCACAGACCTAGAAGCACTTGCAGTGGTCTTTGCATTACAAAAGTTTCGAGATTTGGTATATGGTTACGAAATTCACTTATTCACCGAACACAAACCGCTCGTAGGCATGTTCAAGGAAAAACTCCTCTCTGGGGGGAGAGCAAGATGGAAATGTACAGTCACTTCCACTTCTAACGAGTACAGCGGGTGGTGTGCTTGGTGAAATGTAGCACCACTGTGTTTGTTTACATCTTAGTACTAGTAAGTGAATGGGCAGACCTGGCAGAGTTTCCCCTCCGCTACAGTATCTAGTACCCACAGAAACAATTTTCTATCAAGTCATACTCTGTCTACAAATACAAGTGTTTGCCACCTATGTATAGTGGAAGGTAGAGAGAAAAATAGTAATACCATTGGCTCCCACTGTTTCTCTGACAGCAAATGACTGAGGCGAGGTGGAACTGAGGGAAGAGGGGGACAGGTGGTGGGGGCGCATGTATCGAAACTTTGTCGTGTTTCGTTTAGAAGGATGAAGCGTGTGATTATACAGATATTCTAAGGTGATCTGTAACTCCGTATGCAATAACGTGTATTGGATGAATGTTGGAGTCTTAATGTTCGCCATACAATGAGGTGAACAACTGTAGTTGAACATAAATGTTAGAAGATGTGATGTCGGGTGTCTGGAAATGTGGTTCACCTGAGTCTAATTAGTGTGCGACTCAACTGCTGTAACATTTTTGTGGCTGGACTAGGGTGGCCATAAATGATTCATAATTATGCACGTGACACAGCGGTCGTGCCATGTTGTGCATCATCCAATCTGTTTCATTGTGAGGAAAAACAATCATTATATTCGCAAACCATGGTATAAGTAGATGTCCTGTAGCATAGGATCATAGCTACTACGGGTGTTGGACAGCTATTGGCTTATTGTGCGAAAATGTTGCGCAGTCATCATACTGATGGATCACACGGGAGATACTGTATTTGCATAATGAATGCATATCTTCTACTATAATAATTGAAATAACGGTGTTACAAATTTTCAGTCCAAAAATGATGTCGCTTTCTTCGAGGTTCTATTGCATTACTCTGGATAGTTGTGACACGACAGCCACAAATATTGATCATCGTATACTACACTAGGTTTAAAACATTCATACATTAGTTTTCATACAAGTATTACACATGCAGGCCCTCCTTAGCTCAGACTCATTTTACTATTTAATCGTGCATCTACTCTCACACACTGTTCATCCAGAGGGAGCAATATTTCCATTACCATGCATGTCTGTCCGTTGTCTGCCATTCACAAGGTTTTTGTACGAGTATGTGACCACGGCTACACAAAATATATCGGTGGCGTGGCGCTGCTGGAAGAGTGTAAAACTGCATAGAGTCTACGTGTGATTGTGCAGGGAGTCTGGTAATAAGCTTCACCGACTTATTCACACTCCAGCCATGCTAGCAGCCAAAGTCGCGGTTTTGGTGACTGTACTGGCTGACCATTGAACACAATTTCACCCTCCAGCAGTCTGAATGAAGCCCTGTTTTCAACCAAATGAGACATTAAGTATTACAGTGAATAATGCAATTTTATAATTATGTAAAGTAAAGGGTGTTTAGGCACCGTGCCATCATACAGGCTTATACAGTATAACACAGCCAAGGACAAGCTGGACCTACTGTAGGCTAAAGGTTAAGTGCTGTTGGAGCGTGCAAGTAAACGTAAGCAACATTGGTGCATCAGCACCTGGATGGTAAAACTAAACCACCGTGCTTTAGGAAAAATACCCCCGGGTTCTGAAGCTACCCCACGTCATCCAGTAGATTTACACAAGGTCATTGATAAGACTGCAATCGTCGTAGTGATGCGATATGATAAGGAAGTCAGTATCAGGTCTCGTTACCCATTATACGAGGAAGGGCCGGAATTTGTGTGACAGACAGACAGACAGATAGAAAGACAGACTGGTGCATTCATGTGTCATTACAAGTTGCTACTATACGACATTACAGACCCAGGGAAAGATAGGGTGATCCTTGTCTCCCTGGGTGTCCTTCTACAGTGACGATAGCCTCATATCAGCCACCAATGACAGTCTGAGCATAACAAGACTCCTTGTTTACAGGTTATATGAGAGAGAGAGAGAGAGAGAGAGAGAGAGAGAGAGACAGGGACAGGGGGGTTTCTGTCTCTCTCTCTTTCTTTATATATATATATATATATATATATATATATATATATATATATGAAAGAAGGACAGACACGCTCTTCTCTCTCCCTCTCTCTCTCTCTCTCTCTCTCTCACACAAATTCTGGCCCTTCCTCGTATAATGGGTAACGAGACCTGATACTGACTTCCTTATCATATCGCATCACTACGACGATTGCAGTCTTATCAATGACCTTGTGTAAATCTACTGGATGACGTGGGGTAGCTTCAGAACCCGGGGTATTTTTCCTAAAGCACGGTGGTTTTAGTTTTACCATCCAGGTGCTGATGCACCAATGTTGCTTACGTTTACTTGGACGCTCCAACAGCACTTAACCTTTAGCCTACAGTAGGTCCAGCTTGTCCTTGGCTGTGTTATACTGTATAAGCCTGTATGATGGCACGGTGCCTAAACACCCTTTACTTTACATATCCATCCATCCATTGCCAGACGCCATGTATCCCAAACGGGGTGGCCAAGGGCTTAGAGTTAATTGTTTTACAGGGAGGCACTAATCCTCCACCAACCCCACTTGACACGTAGGGATGCCAACAGCATCTGGTGTTCCCAGGCGGTCACCCATCCAAGTACTAACCAGACCCAACGTTGCTTAACTTCGCTGATCGGATGGGAAGCGGTGTACTGTAATACTTAATGTCTCATTTGGTTGAAAACAGGGCTTCATTCAGACTGCTGAAGGGTGAAATTGTGTTCAATGGTCAGCCAGTACAGTCACCAAAACCGCGACTTTGGCTGCTAGCATGGCTGGAGTGTGAATAAGTCGGTGAAGCTTATTACCAGACTCCCTGCACAATCACACGTAGACTCTATGCAGTTTTACACTCTTCCAGCAGCGCCACGCCACCGATATATTTTGTGTAGCCGTGGTCACATACAAAAACCTTGTGAATGGCAGACAACGGACAGACATGCATGGTAATGGAAATATTGCTCCCTCTGGATGAACAGTGTGTGAGAGTAGATGCACGATTAAATAGTAAAATGAGTCTGGAGCTAAGGAGGGCCTGCATGTGTAATACTTGTATGAAAACTAATGTATGAATGTTTTAAACCTAGTGTAGTATACGATGATCAATATTTGTGGCTGTCGTGTCACAACTATCCAGAGTAATGCAATAGAACCTCGAAGAAAGCGACATCATTTTTGGACTGAAAATTTGTAACACCGTTATTTCAATTATAATAGTAGAAGATATGCATTCATTATGCAAATACAGTATCTCCCGTGTGATCCATCAGTATGATGACTGCGCAACATTTTCGCACAATAAGCCAATAGCTGTCCAACACCCGTAGTAGCTATGATCCTATGCTACAGGACATCTACTTATACCATGGTTTGCGAATATAATGATTGTTTTTCCTCACAATAAAACAGATTGGATGATGCACAACATGGCACGACCGCTGTGTCACGTGCATAATTATGAATCATTTATGGCCACCCTAGTCCAGCCACAAAAATGTTACAGCAGTTGAGTCGCACACTAATTAGACTCAGGTGAACCACATTTCCCGACACCGGACATCACATCTTCTAACATTTATGTTCAACTACTGTTGTTCACCTCATTGTATGGCGAACATTAAGACTCCAACATTCATCCAATACACGTTATTGCATGCTGAGTTACAGATCACCTTAGAATATCTGTATAATCACACGCTTCATCCTTCTAAACGAAACACGACAAAGTTTCGATACATGCGCCCCCACCACCTGTCCCCCTCTTCCCTCAGTTCCACCTCGCCTTGACTTTCAATCGAACAGGGAAGGTGAGTAGCAGTTGAGAAGGCAACACGTCTGTTTGGGACTGCACCATGGCTCGTACCAAGGAGAACTTAAAGTTAGCCGAGGATGCGGAACACGGAGGCATGGGGAGTAAGGTGGTGGGGCAAGTACGATGGTACCACGTCAGGAAGGGGTACGGCTTCCTGACTCGTCGGGACACAGGCGCTGACATTTTTATCCACCGCTCTTCCATTGTGGCCCCTAACCCAGCCCATCCTATACCTTCAGTTGCTGCTGGCGAGGTGGTGGAGTTCATGGTGGAGGAGAGCGCCAAGGGTCCTGCAGCTGCCTTTGTTACTGGCCCTGCAGGCCAGGTGGTGCGGGGCTCTCCCCACGCCCTTTCCCGTCGTCGGCGCCAGTGCCAGCCTCCAGCTGCGGCTTCTGCCTCCTTCCCTGCCTCCTCTGCCTCCACCATCGTTACTATGTGTGTGGAGGTTACCAAGGCCTTCTCGGGGGGAGATCTGGCAGTTTTTGCCCAGTGCCTGCCTGCCATCTTCAAGGCCAATGGGCTCCCTGCCATCATAATTCCCGAGTCATTTTCCTCCACACCCGTAGTGCAGAGGAGACCTGGGAGGAGGGCCCCGTGTCGTCGTTCTGGGCCCCCTGCGACCCCCACTTCTTTGGTCCCGAGGGTGCTCCCCCAACGAGGATTCGCTTGTCAGGGCGTGCTGTCTCCCGCCAGTCTACCTCTCAGTCCCTCCCTGCTGTGCCCATGGAAGTTGGGGACGATGAGCCCTCATCACCTGAGGTAGGAGTTCCCACCCCTTCTGTGTCTCCCGTGGTGCCTTCGGATGTGCCTACCCCTTCACCTGAGGCTCAAGCACCAGCGAGTCCCACACCCTCTGCTTCAGCTCGGCAACTCTCTTGGGGCAACTTTACCTCCCTCACCCGGTTTGGCCTCAAGAGCATGGAGCAGCAGTTGCGGTACTACGAGGACAAGGCACCTGAGGAGTGTGGGCAGGAGGAGTTCAGGACAAGGGCAAAAAATAAGAACATTTCTGGAATGGAGACAGGGTAATCATAAATCATAGAATGCCTACTCCTTGTTCCCAATCTTTCACTTTCTAGGCGCTGGGCGCTTGCAAACAGGTTTGTTTGAAAAACGATCTGATCGACGAAGGCCTCACTGAAAAACAGGTGGAAAAAATCCAACCTGCTTGAATTGCAGTGAATACCTGGTGCAATGCAGCCAGATCGCCCTTGCTCAGTGAAGGGGTGAATGAGGGGAGAAAAATCACTCCCATCCTCCCAATCCCACGACACAAATCCCTCGTCCCCATCATCGCCTTCGTCTGGGTGGGGAGGAGATCCTGGTTGGGGAGGTTGGGGAGAAGGAGTACGGAGGGCTTCCCCACTGTCACTCCTCTTCCCTCTGCCTTTACCCTTTCCCTTTCCCTTATGCTTACGGCCTTGAGGAACATTAGGGGGCTGTGGGGATGAAATAGGGGAATATTGGGGAGCAGAAGATGTGCTGGGGAATGGTTCCTCCCCACCTTCCCCCTCCATTACCACACCACGTGCTCTTTCACGCAACCTTGCTCGACCACGTGTTAGGGGATATTGGGGAGCATAAGACGTGCTTTGGAGTGGTTCCTCCCCACCTTCCCCCTCCCTCACAACCCCACGTGATACTGAACGCACCCGCACTGGCCCACGTGATCCACTCTGCCGCCTCACACTGCGTAGGGAGAGCAATGACTCACCCACGTCACTCTCACTTTCCCTAATCCCAGGAATTTCCATTTCACTCCCCACTCCCTCCACTTCACTTCCTACCGCCCCAAACAGAATGCTAGGCCCATACCTGCTTAGACGACGTGGTGTGCGCTCTGGGCCACGATGGGTAATCACCTCCCGTCCATACCACATGGCAGCAAGTCCCACGGCTCCGTCCTCGTCCTCGTCCTCGTCCTTGACCTCGAATTCTGCTTCCAAGGCACGCTGGGGATAGGGATATGACATACCACGTGCCTTCTTTGCCTCCTGCCCCTCTCTAGCAGCATGGTAAGTCACGTACTGCCGCTTCCTTGGTGACGGAACTTCCTCGTCACTGCTGGTGGTTTCTTCCTCCTCTGGCTGCACATAATCCTTGTCCATCTCCTCGTCATCCAGTGGGGAATCACTGTCGCCGGTAAATGTGTCCAGGGCGACTTGAATTTCGCTCTATGAGAGACCTCTCTTAGCCATGTCTGAGCAGGACCGTGGCTACCAGGTGAGTGGACGAGTGGCGGGCTAGCCCGGGTCGCGCGGGGTCGCGAGTGTCCCCGCCTGGTGGCAGGTAGGGGAAGGTCAGGCGAGGGTACGTACTGCAAATCAAGCGCGAAATTTGAAAATTGTCGAAATTATGCACTTTGCAATTGCACGACGTACTGGTACGTCGCCGGGACTGGCAAATGCAAATCGTTGCAACGTACCCATACGTCGTCGGGACGGGGCGGGTTAATCCTTCAGCACTGCTCTGCTGTAAAAATGCATTTTCTGGATAAATTGCAAAAAACTATAACAACTGAAGATTTCGCCCACACAAAAGTAGACCTTTAGCTCTAACAGTGACTGTAGGACAGAAAAAATGGCAAAATATGTGTATTTTCAAATATGAAATTCTCCAAAGGTCAAAATGCTACCTTTCATATTTGCACATTCTTAATGCATTATTCATAGTTCTATAGAAAAGTAATATTAACAACATTTGTAAATTTGGGGCAGGGCTATTGAATGGGCACCATAAAATGGAAATGTCTTGGCATTTGGCATTGCAGTGCCCACTGTTCCAACTCACCCTGTGTCCCACATTATCCCAACTCACCACATTCAGCGCTAATCTCTATGATAATCCATCGTCTGTTAAATACTTCACTTAGTTCATTAATAATTAATAGTAGTAGTAGTAGTTGTTCCCTAGGCAGTCTGGCCGAACAGCCCCGAGTCCCTTAGGAAGGCCATGGCTGAGACCGGGCTTTCCCACAGAGCTCTCAAAGAGTGTATGTTGTGTTGTTGGCATAGGTGATTGTGTGCAATGCAGTCTTCCATAATGTGCTTAATAGTATGGGGTGCTGTGTTGCATCCTGGACAGGCATCAGCGACAGTCATCCAGCCTCTTCTGGTAGCTTAAGAGGGCTGGATGGTGCCCATATCTCAGCCTGGCCAGGTTGACCCTGTCCTCACAAGGAAGATAGGATTCAGAAGGGTGGATGTCAGGAGGCTGTGCATGCAGCTGTGTGTTGTCTTTAAGTGACTGAATGGAGCAGCGAGTGATCTGAGTGTGGATATGCTTCTGGAAGCTGGTCTGAGGTGGGCGAGGGGGGAGCGATGTCAGTATTTGTGTATGGTATCGTGTGCTGGGTGTTGTTTTGATGTTCCTTGGTGTGGGTGGATGTGCTGCCATGTACTGTAGTGGATGTTGTGGGTTTGTGGAGGCTACAGCAAGAAACTGGGTGCCTCTCATGTCTAGGTGATCCTTGACCTTGAGGACTTTGGTTTCTTGATGTAGGTGGTCTGTGGGTGTAGTAGCTGTGCAGCCTGTGATTATTTTTAGGGCCTTGTTCTGTATGGTCTGTAGAGTGTTGTAGTGTGATTTGGTCAGGTTAGAAGCCCAGGCAAGGCTTGCATAATTCATCACTGAACGTATGTATTGTTTGTATACTGTGGTGGTGGTTTCTTTTGTTGTGTCCAAATGTTGTATGGGCAAGTGACTTCAAAGCATTGAGTCTTGGTATTATTTTATTTTTAATGTTTGTGATGTGTTGTTTGAATGACATTGATGTATTGTATGTTACACCAAGGATTTTGTGTGTATGTGTGTGTGTGGTAGTGGAGTGTTGTTTATGGTGAGGTGTGGGATGTGACTGTGTTCTGCTGTCCAGTTTGTGAGAAGAGTAACTGTAGATTTGGCTGGGGCTATTTTGAGCCTGTTTGTGGTGAACCATTCGTGTAGTGTGTTGAGGTAAGGTTGAATGATGTGTGCAGCTGTGTTTGAGTTTTGGTGTGTACATGTAAGTGTTATATCATCTGCATAGGAATCTATGTGTATCTGTGGTGTGTGGGGTGTGGGTATGCCGTGCATGTATAGATTAAAGAGTGTAGGGGACAAAACAGATCCTTGGGGGATGCCGTTTGTGAAGTTTCTGATGTTAGAAGACTGACCGGCAAATGTTATGTGTGCACATCTGCCTGCTAAGTAGTTTGCCAGCCATCTTTTTGTGTTATTGTGCATGTTTGTGCTGAGTATTTTGTTTGTGAGGTTGTGGCGGGGGATGGCATCAAAAGCTTTGCTAATGTCTAGTGTGACTAGGAGTGTTCTGTGTGGTGGCCTAGCTGAATTGATGCCATCGAAAACTCTCTGCGTAAGGCCTGTAAGAAGGGTGTTTGTGGAGTGTAGTGGCCTAAAGCCATGTTGTGACTGGGCTAGGGGAATGTGAGGTGTGACTAGTTGTAGTACCAGTCGTTCAGTGACTTTAGAGGGGGTGCAGAGGAGTGTGATGGGGCGATGTGAGGAGGGTAACGTGGGGTCTTTGTTGGGTTTAAGGATAGTGATGATATTGCCATGCTTCCAGATGTTTGGTATTATGTTGTGTGAGTAGCTGTAGTTTGATATGTTGGTGAGTGCTTGTATGCCTTGTGGTCCTAGGTGTTTTAAGGTGAATGTTGCTTATGTTGTCTGGTCCACAGGCAGATGAGTGCTTGAGGTTGTTAATGATGTGCTTCGTCTGGTTGTAAGTAAAAGGTGCGTAGTCTGGGTCTGTGGGGAACTATCTTTTACGTCTGATGATACGTCAGTCTTCCGGATGGGGAGTTAGATGGCTGACTTGTGAAAAGTGATTGATGAGAGTGTTTGCTTGTTGTTTGTTTGAGGGTATGGTGTCTGTTGTTGTGGTGGCAGAGTGTGATTGTGTGGTGTTGCTGTTGGAAAGTGTGATGCTGTTTAGTGTATTGTAGAGTTTGCTGATGTTTGTTTTGAGGTCAAGTGTTTGGAGGTAATTTTTCCAGTTTAGTGATTGCTGTTCTGATATTTTACTGTTTATTTGAGTGTTGAGTTCTTGTATTTGTTGTACGGTGTCTTGTGTATGGGGTGTTGGGGAGTGTCGCAGTGTGTCCCGTTGTCTGATGAGGCCTTGAATTTCTGGTGTGAAGTTGGGGTTGTGTCTCTTTCTGTTGCCTCTAGGGATGTGTCTTTTGTCTGCGTTTTGTATGATTGAATTGAAAGTGTGCACAGCGGTGTTGATGTTTGTGATGGGTGTACTGTTTAGTGTTTCGAAATCTTGTTCTGTTTCAGTTACAAAGGTCTCCCAGTTGGCTCTCTTATAATTAGTGTATGTGTGTTTGTGGCCACCTGGGGTGATTCTGGTTTTCGTAATGATGATGATTGGGAAGCGATCAGAACCTAAGGTTTTGACCACTCTCCATGATGTAGTGGGGGCGAGGTTTGGGGAGCAGAAGGTGATGTCTGGAGATGATGGGAGCAAGAGGGCTTGGTGTGGGATATGGGTATGTTGGTCTAGACTGTTTAGTATGAAAAGATGATCTTTCTGGGATTGTAGTATCAGCCCTCTGTCTGTGTCAGGGTTGTTGACATGCCAGGCCGACGACTTGGCGTTGAAATCACTACACACGATGATGTTCGGTATGTTAGTGATGTGGTGTGTCTGTGGAGAGTAATTGTGTGGTACTGTGGAGGACGATTGGGGGGGAATGTATGTGTTAGCGATTGTTATATGTGATTTGTTACCAGTGCGTATTTTAATTGATCGTATTTCTGTTGTGGTGTCATGTGGGGAGAGAAGTGACTTTGTATGTGCACTGGTATCTGCAAAGTTGATGGATTTGTGTACCAGGGTGATGAGTCCACCGCCACCGCCGTCGGCCAGGTCTTGTCGAATGGAGGTGAAGTTATGAAATGTCGGTGTTTTCTGTGCTCTGTGTAGTTTTGTTTCTTGTAAGATGGCAATGTGTATGTTCTGTTGTTTGATGAATTGTGTGAGGTCATGTATTTTGGTGTTTATGCCATCTATGTTTAACTAAAGGATGTTTATGTTGTGAGTGCGATGTGTGTCGGCTGCTGCAGCAAGGGGGGAAGGTGGTGTGGGTGGAGGGGAAGGGGTAGGAGGAGGTTGTGATGGAGGTATGGGTTGAGGTGGATTAGGATGGGTTGCAATGGGAAGAGTTGGGGGACTGGATAATGTGGGAAGGGTCAGTGGGTTTGGCTGTGGAGGTGTGAAGGAAGAAGGAGTAGGATTGGAAGGGGAATTGATGGGTGGGGGGAAGGAGCATAAGGAGCAGGTCCAGGTGTTTGTGTAATGTTTCCTGGATCCAAGTGTTGTGCAGGTGTAATGGGTCCAGTTCTTGCAGGAGTTGCACTGAACTGAACCCTTTGTCTGTCGGCTCGACGTGATAGGTTTTGAGCATGTTGGACATATGTATTTGTTGGTGGGTCCTGGATTGCTTTCAATGTCCCCGGCTAGAAGAAGTCGTCGAGAAATGACGGCCGGGGAGTCATTTCTCGGTGTAGATAATTAGTTTACTTCGGTGATGGTTGCCACACAGGGCACAGGTAGCTAAAGCCTGAAATATATCACAAGGACACTCCCTGTCTAGACACTGATCGAAGCAGAGCTCTGGCTAGTCTTTCTCCCACACTGGACTTAGTCTGAGTTACTGAGGAGCAATTTTCGCCAGTTTTTCTCGTTTTTGCCTCTTTTGAGACTTAGTCTCAGGCTTAGAGAATGCTTTTCTGTCCTTTACTGTACTTTTGCCTCGACTTTGTTCCTGTACAGACAGGCACTGCCGGCCCGACAGTGTGTGAGTGTAGTGTGTTTGCGTGTGTTCTTACCTTACCTAATTGTTCTTACCTAATTGTATCTTTACAGGAATGAGTCAAGCTCGTACTGTTCCGTGTCTTAAACCATATTTATCGTACATATCCTTAAATTTGTGAATTGTTTTGGCACACACTATTTCATTCGGTAGTGCATTCCACTGATCAATTGCTCGGTTTGGAAAACTGAATTTCCTCACGTCTTTATCACCTCTCTTCTTATGCAGTTTTTTGCAGTGTCCTCTTGCTGATGCTTCCCCATATGTTAAGTAATCATTTATGTCTATTTTCTCCTTCCCTGATATGCATTTATATAGCATTATCATGTCATCTCTTTTCCTTCTCTCCTGTAGTGTTGGTAGATTCAGTTTATTTAGTCTTTCTTCGTAGCTTAGATCCCTAAAGCTTGGTATCCATCTTGTAGCGGCCCTTTGAACTTTTTCAATCTTGTCTATGTGTTTTTTGAGACGAGGAATCCAGTAGATTCAGTTTATTTAGTCTTTCTTCGTAGCTTAGATCCCTAAAGCTTGGTATCCATCTTGTAGCGGCCCTTTGAACTTTTTCAATCTTGTCTATGTGTTTTTTGAGACGAGGAATCCAGACTACTGATGCATACTCCAGGGTTGATCTGATGAATGACGTTATTATCCTTCTTAGCATGTCTTCATTTATGTATGTGAATGCTATTCTCATATTTGCAAGCAGTGTATACATGTCCCGTACCTTCTCACTGATGTGGTCAGCCGGAGATAGTCTGTTACTGATAATCACACCAATGTCCTTCTCTCTTTCTGATGTGTGTAGGGTTTTATTTCATAACGTATAATCCCAATCAGGTTATGAGGATGAGATGGAGGGATGGGGTGGAGAGGTATATGAGAGAGGGGGGTGTGAGTTGGGAGCAGGGTAGTGAAATGGCGGGGGACAGGGCGACTTGGAGGCGATTTGTTTGTGGCCACCCCAAACGGGATTGAGGCGTCTGGCAATAGATAGATAGATAGATAGGTCTTTTGCCACTTTTACCAAACTTGATTACATGACACTTGTCCACATTGAATTCCATTTTCCATGTATTACTCCATTCATGAAGTTTATTTAATTCTTCTTGTAGCTCTTTACAAGAGTCTGTGTTAGTAATTCTCCTTTGTATTTTTGCATCATCTGCAAACATATTTAGATAGCTTTCATTTCCAGTGTTACTGTCTATATCATTTATATACACTAAAAACATGATTGGTTTTGATAAAATCTTGCATCCAACAAAACAGTTTGCCTCGAATTCCTCCTTGATGGTCCAGTTTCCATAAAAGTCTTTGGTGTGGTACTGTGTCAAATACTTTCTTGAAATCTAAATAGATACTGTCCACCCATCCTTCTCTTTCCTGTATTGTGTCTGTTACTCTGTCATAGTAGCTCAACAGATAAGTAACACATGATTTTCCTTTTCTGAAACCAAACTGTCTTTCTGTTATCATACTGTGTTCTTCTAGGTGATTTCCCCAAGCTTTTCTTATAAGCTTTTCTAATACCTTGCTTACAACACTGGTCAGTGATACTGGTCGGTAGTTGAGTGGATTTTGTCTATTCCCTTTCTTGAATAAGGGGACAATATTTGCTTTCTTCCAAATATCAGGTAGTTTACCTTGACTCAAGGATTTCTTGAAAATTAAAAGTAATGGTTTTCTTAACTCCTTTGCACATTCTCGTAGCACCGAACATGAAATTTCACCAGGACCATTTGTTTTTCCTCTGGCTAATTTACTTACCACCTCCTGCATGACTTTTTCTGATATTTGTATATCTGGTAGTATGCGTGGACATGCATATTCCACATAGTCCCTCCCAGAATTTTTTTCTTCTGTAAAAACTGATTGGAAATTCTTATTTAGTGCTTCACAAATATCTTTCTCTCGTGTATAGGTGATTCCATCGTCCGTAATGGATTGTATTATATCTTTTACTTTGCTTTTGCTGCTGATGTAGCTGTAAAATAGCTTCGATTGATCACTACTTTTATTTATGATATCCTCCTCAAACTGTTTTTGGGCTTCCCTCCTTATTCTTGTATAATCGTTTCTTGCCTGTTTGTAATTATTATATGCCCTTTCACTATTGTGTCTTCTGTATCTATTCCACAACAAATCTCTTCTTGCTTTTGATTTTTTACATTCTGTATTGAACCATTTCTGTATTTTCTTAACTGCTTCTTTGTGCTGTGGGAGGTACTTCTGGACTCCTATTTCATAAAATTCACAGAATTTTTTATATACAGCATTTAAATCTTGTCCTCTAAGCTCATTTTCTCAATCAACTTCTAAGAAGTACTTCTTTAGGTCATGATAATTTACCTTTTTATAGTTTAGGCTCTTTTTGTAACTTTCATTGCTGTTAACTATGTCATATGCTATCCTGAAGTTATAATTTAGTACTGCATGGTTGCTTTTGCCGAGTGGAGGGTCATAAATTAAGCTGTCAATATCATTTTCTTGCCTAGTAAATATGAGATCTAGCATTGAAGGTACATCGAGTCCTCTTTTTCTGGTGGTTCCCCTCACTTGTTGCGTTAGGAAAAACTCTTGCACGAGATCCAGGAGCTTTTGGTCCCAACAGCTTTCTTGGCTTATTATATATAGAGTATTCCAATTTATATTTGTATTAAAATCTCCAGTTAGTATAATTCTTTCCGATTTCTCTTCCATTTTATGTAGTAATGCTCTTAAACTCTGAATTGTACTCTCTGCCAGGTCCTCATATTCGTTTCTTTCCCATGTGTTTGATCTGGGTAGCATGTACAAATTGGCTACAATTACTTTCCCTTCAGATGTGTTGATCTCTACTGCAATCAGTTCTACTTGTGAGGGTATATCTAGTTTTATTTCACTGAGTTTGAGATTTTTCTTAGTTAATATTATAATTCCTCCTCCTTTTTTTAAAGTTTCTATCTCTTCTCCATAAATTATATTCCTCTAAGTTTAGTATGTCATTTAATATCCTTGGTGTTAATTTTGTTTCAGTGAGGCATATTATATGTGGTTCATTTTCTCTGACATAATCATTCATCTCTAATAATTTAGATACCATTCCATACACATTTGAGTACATCAACCTAATCATCTTGTTTATATACTTGTCATGACTTGGTTCTACTACCTTCCTCCTTTTTATTCCCTCCTGGTTATGTACCACTTTCCTACCTGCAATCCTATTACTTTGTAAAAAAAAAATTCTTCTCGTACTTTGATGTTCCCTCATTTTTTGTTTTTGCTTCCTCCCTCTTCTCTTTCAGTAATTCCAGTTTCTCTTGGTGTGTGTGCGTGTGTGTGTGTGTGTGTGTGTGTGTGTGTGTGTGTGTGTGTGTGTGTGTGTGTGTGTGTGTGTGTGTGTTTTCATGGTTAGCCAATAGTGACCCCAACGTGGTACGACGCTGAACCCTGAAGGGGTGCCGTTTGGACACTTCCATGAGGAGGGGCCATTAGGGCCCTGTCATAGGAAGCGTTGGGGGCGGCTTTTCTGTTAGGGTTAGGACAAGTCCCTCACGGGGCAGTAGCAGGTCTCCTATGTCGCTCTTTAGAGGCCGGGGAGGATAGGTCCTCGCTACTGTAAAGTCTTTCCTTTGCCGTTTTTTTTTTTTTTTTTTTGTAGTGAGTGTCTCTGTGTTTATGTGTGTTTGTGGTATATGTGTCTGAGTGTGAGTGTCTGTCTGTCATGAAGGGATCCAACATCCTTCAGCAGAGCCTACTCGCCCCCTTCTCCCTTCTGATAAGCCCTCCACTGTCAAGTTCAAGGTCAAGGCAAAGCGTAAGCGGCGACTCTCCTCGAGGAGCTTGCACTCACCGTTAGGGGAATCCCCTACTGCTTCCCCATCCTCTAGATCTAAGGGGACTGCTCCCCTTCCCCGTTATGCCACCTCCACTGCTTCCTCTTCAGCCATATCAGTCAAGATGGCCCAAGTTCATGAGGCGATGGAAGAGGCATCTCCATGCATGCCCTCTCCTCCCTCCGCCCCAGAAACACATGCTCCTGCCATTGCTGCGCACAGCTCAGCTTTCTGCTCTAGGGCGTCTCAATGCTCCTCGCTGACCCTAGCCGTGACACCTCCTACTGCCACCTGCGCTGATGGCTCGTGCGCTTCGGCCACCAGGGTGCCCCTGCCCACTGCTCCTCCTGCTCAGGATACTACCCCTGCAACTACCACTGCTATTACTGCTGACGATAGCTGGGTCTCGGTGACGCAAAAAACATGGCGAGTGCCACAGGGAAACGCCCCATCACTGGCGCCCCGCCCAGCAGCTCCTCAGAGACCAACAGCTCCTCGGCGTTCCGTTTCTGTCACGACTCCTCCATTGCCTTGTTCTGCTTTCCTTGACTTCCGCGTCCCTCTTCAGCCAGGCTTCAGCATGAGCTACGACGCAGTCATCGCTCTGGAATGCCATCTGCCAGGTCTTGCAGTGACAAACCGCTACGGCCGCGACGACAGTTGCGTGCTGATCCCGACGGAGGAGAACGCTTATCTGCACTTGAAAACGTTGGCAGAAGAGAAGTCTCTGTGGAGTTGCCTCCGGGGGAACAACTGACCAAGGCAATGGCGATGGGGTATCCTCACCGTATGCTGGTCGAGATTCTGCTGAAACATGACCTGGTCGAGGAGGCGACGAGGTGCCAGAACTTGTGCATGAGAGAGGAAACACAGCAGGTTTGTGTTACCCTGCGGGGTCCACTGGTCGAGTGCCTCAACCTGGGGAACTGGGAGACCAACTGGCTCCTTCCTCTCATGCCTGAGCTGCTGTGGTGCTACCGCTGCCAGCGGTACGGCCACCACCGGGCCAGTTGCCGTCGCCTCGTCATTTGCGGTATTTGCAACAGTGGACACGAGACAGAAATCTGCCTTCAAAAATTCAAGGCAAAGGAGCCTGTGACCTCCCGGTGCCCCAACTGTGCGGGATCACACCACACCTGGCACCCTCGCTGCCCTGCGCGCATGAAGCGGGTGGAATGGGGGAGAGAGTGGCAAGCTGAGTGGGTGAGAGATTGGCAGCGGATGAGTGCGACTCCTGTGCCCCCGGGCACTTTCATCTGGGGCCAGCAATGCCACCCCCCTGCACCAAGTCTGCCCCTGCTAGAAGAGATAGCCTTCCCACCTCTGCCATCATCCATCATATGGGAAGAGACCACCGCCGAGGTCCACCAACCGGCACAGCCTGCTTGTCAGGAAGACGCATGGCCCCAAATCTTGTCCCCCCTCGGTGTCTACCGAGATGACCCTGCTCTTTTCGACGGAGGAGTTGCGGATGATTGGGCAGGAACTGCCCTTGGGGATCGTCACTATGATCGCCCAAATGACAGGGTTAAAGCTGGACATGACCCCAGCTGCGGCTGCAGTGGACCGGATCCTCGAGGCGACTTTCACAAGGAAACATCAGATCCTCTCCCCTGCCCCCACTCCACCTAACGAACAGCCTCACCAGGCTCAGGGAGCGGACACTTAGGTTTCTTCAGCCTGGCCACCAGCCAATCAAGCGCTCCACCCTCCGTCGCCATCTGTGACGCCCCCATCACCAGCAGCGGATGTAGCAGCAGCACAAGTGACCCAGCTTCCGCTGGAGGATGCCTCAGGGCGGCCTCCACCTGCATGCAGGATGTCGACACCTGACTCCGCATCCTACAGTGGAACTGTGTAGGAGCCAAAGGAAAGCTCCCGCTCTTACTGAAGGCGGCTATGAGGGTTTGCCCTCATGTCTTCCTACTTCAGGAGACTCTACTGCTGGAGTGGGCAGCTTTCCACCTCCCTGGCTACACCACCCACCTCCTCCCGTATGTTTGTGCAGTCACACGGGGCTGTGCCATCCTGGTTCAGGATCATATCGAGTGCACAGATTGTGACCCTTCTCCCTTCTGTGGGCCTGATGTGGAGGTTCAGGGCATGGTTCTCCACCTGGCAACGTCGCCCCTCATGGTATACAACATATACCGGAGCCACAGGGGCATCCTGGAGTTGGGAGACATGTTCTCCCAGGCTGCCAGGGGAGCCGTGTATATAGAGGGTGACTTTAACGCCCACAACGCCCTTCTCTCTTCGCCTCTTCAGTCCAGTTATGCAGGACGGCACATCTCCTTAGTACTAGAGGAGGTGGGTGGTGTCTCCCTACTGAACAACACTACCGAGGCCACACACATTGATGGGGGGGTGCCTAGATTTGGCATTTGTGTCATCCCCCCTCATGGGCCTGGCATCATGGTTGCTGCACCCTCACCTTCCCAGTGACCATTTTGCCCTGGAAGTCACTCTGCCGGCAGCTCCTCTACCACCTCCACCACCCCCTCCACCACGGTGGGACCTCAGTAGGGCTAACTGGATGGCATTTGGCTGTGCTTTAGCTGAGGCTTTTGAGGCATCTCCTCTTGCCCTGGACCTTGAGAGCAGAGCAGATCAGGTGGCCCTGGCCTCCCTCACTATTCCATTGCAGAGCCGATCCACGAAGTGCTATCAGGATGGCTGGATTTATTGCAACAGGGTCAGGGAATTGAACCACTGGCTCAATGCAGCTTGCAAGCAGTACCAAAAGGCGCCAAACATCCCTGCACCGTTGGTACCTGGTTGCAGTTACGTGCCACGTGACATTGGAGAAGCGCCACATATGGGAGGAGGCTTGGATATGGTAGTTTAGAACCTTGGATTCTAACCTTACTCTCAGTGAGATGTGGAGGAGAATTCAGTCCATTTCTGATCCCCGTCGTCCTCACCCGCCTTCTCATCCTGATCCTGTTGCTGAAGCCAGTCACCATGCACGGCACTTCACGTATCGCTCCACATCCCACAATCTTCCGCAGCCCATACAGGCCCTTCAGGAACAGCTGTCTCCTTCTCATATCATGGCAATCCAGGCCGCCTGTGCTAGGCCTGACCCCGCTGACTGTCCGATCACCAGCAGGGTATTTTACGCGGCACTACGCCACCAGGGGGACACTGCACCTGGGCTTGACAGGCTAACCTACTCACTTCTCTCTCATGCTGGAAATTGTGGTAGTGAGAGGCTGCTTGATCTCCTTAATCTCTCGTGGTTGAGGACCAGTTGCCTGGGTTGTGGAAGACAGCTGTCATCCACCTGATTCCCAAACCCCGCGATCCCACCGCCATACGCCCTATCTCCCTTCTTACTTGTGTTGCTAAGACGGCAGAAAGGGTTGTACGCACTCGCCTTACCTGGCATCTGGGACTGCTGCACCCGAGGATTTTTGCCTACCATCGGGGTAGGAGTGCAACCCACTGCCTTGCATCCTTCCTCGGGGTGCTTTGGAATGGACGGGGGATGGTTGTCTTCCACGACCTGGCGAAAGCCTTCGAACTAGCTAACCCTCTTGCCATTCAGGCAGCCCTTGCTGCCCGGGGAATTGGAGGCCGGCTGCTGTCGTGGGTGGGCGATTTTTTGTTAATCATAAGGCGAGGGTGAGGTTTCAGGGGCATATTTCGCCCTTTTACCATCATAGTAATGGCAACCCCCAGGGGAGTGTGCTAAGCCCCCTACTTTTTAACATACTGGTGGAAAGGTTACTGGACGTGGACTATGGTCCGGGCACGACACTACTGTGTTATGCAGATGACCTGGCACTTACCTTCTCGAGGACAGACTACTTCACTCAAGCTCCTACTGCTCTTTCCACACTGCATGCTAGGTGCAGCGAACTTGGATTGAAGGTCAACCTCGAGCAGACCAAGTGCCTCCCGTTTGATCTATGCCCTCTGGAATTCTCCCTGAGGCTTGGTGGCCATGAACTCGCAATTGTCACACTCCACCAGTACCAAGGGGTCTTTTTCAGCAGCAGACTCTCCTTCGTCGCACACGTCAGGTATTTTTTTTTTTATGCGAGGAAGAAGGAACCAAAGGCCATAAGCCCGCAATAACAGTTCCCTCCAAGAGAAAAACAAAATACAAGAGAGAGCCAAAATCAAGATCCGATCATTTCGAGATGCCTGGACACACTGCTTTTGAAAGACTGGAGATCATAGGCAGCAGGAAATACAGACAGAAGGAGACAGTTCCAGAGTTAACCTGTTGCATAAATGAATGACTGGGGGCAACAGTTAACTCTTGCATTAGAGAGTGGGACAGAAAAGGGATGAGAGTTTGCAGCTAGACAGGTGCTACGCGCCCGTCGCAGAGGTGGAGGAATGCATGCAGACAGTTCAGAGGAGCAGTGACCATTAAAGTAGCGATAGAAAAGAGATAAAGATGCAACAGTGTGGCGAAGAGACGGAGGTTGAAGGGAGTCAGTAAGAGGAGAGTTAATGAGACGAAAAGCCTTTGACTCCACCCTACTGAGAAGAGCTGTATGTGGGGAGCCTCCCCACACATGAGAGTTGTACTCCACACAGGGGCAGATGAAACCCCCATATAAAGTCAACAATTGTGCAGGGGGAAAGAAAGAGCGGAGTCGGCTTAGAACACCCTATCTCTTGGAAGCAGATATTACAAGAGATATAATATGATCTTTCCAAGATAAGTCCCGGGTAAATGAAACCCCAAGCATGTTCAAGGATGATGCAGGATTAAGCTGAATATCATTAAACATTAGTGGGTATACCTGTGGAAGATTTTGACGGATTGTAAGGTGTAAGAACTGAGTCTTTGATGCTTTAAAAACAAGATTATTTTTACCCCAGTCAGAGATACGAGCCAAGTCAGACATTAGGTGTGCCATAGCCTCATCCCTTGTTCGTTGAAGTAACTGCTGAGATGGACGTTATGGGAACCGAGTGGAAAGGTGAAGGGTAGAGTCATCAGTGTATGAGTGGATAGGGTTAGATGTACAGCTTAGAAGGTCATTGATGATTAAAAGGAAGAGAGTTGGTGATAGGACAGAGCCCTGAGGAACACCACTGTTAATAGATCTAGGAGAAGAACAATGGCCGTCTACAACAGCGGCTATAGAACGACCAGAAAGGAAGCTAGCAATGAAGGCACAGATAGAAGGATAGAAACCGTAAGAGGGCAGTTTGGAAATTAAAGATTTATGCCAGACTCGATCGAAAGCCTTTGAGATGTCAAGTGCAATGGCAAAGCTTTCGCCAAAATCCCGAAAGGAGGATGACCAGGAGTCTGAAAGGTAGGTGAGAAGATTGCCAGTGGAGAGTCCCTGACGGAACCCGTACTGACGATCTGAAAGAAAGTTGTGATAGGAAAGATGCCTTAAAATTTTTCTATTGAGAATGGACTTGAAAACTTTTGAAATACAGGACGTTAAAGCAATTGGACGATAGTTGGAGGGTTGGGAGTGGTCACTCTTCTTTGGGACTGGCTGAATGAGAGCAAACTTCCAGCAAGAAGGAAAGGTACAAGTTGACAGACAAAGGCGAAAGAGTTTGCCTAGGCAGGGTGTAAGCACAGAAGCACAGTTCTTGAGAACAACAGGAGGGACTCCATCAGGCCCATGTGCCTTGTTAGTACTGAGGCCAGTGATAGCAGAAAATACATCAGCTGAAGAAATTTTAATGTCAGCCATGAGGAAGTCAGAGGAGGGAAGTGATGGAGGAACAGCACCGGAATCGTCTAAGGTGGAATTGGAGGAGAAAGTCTGCGCGAAGAGATCTGCTTTATCAGTAGAAGAAATAGCTACAGAACCATCAGAGTAGAAAAGAAGAGGGAAGGATGATGAGGTAAAGTTGTAAGAAAGGTTTTTGGCAAGGTGCCAGAAGGAGCGGGAAGAATTCGAGTTGGAGAGTTGGGAGCATTTAGCATGGATGAAATTATTTTTAGCAGAGCGAAGAACAGACTTAGCTCGATTCCAGGCAGAAACGTAAAGATGATGTGATTCAAGGGTGGGTTGGCTCCAGTACCTTTTGTAGACCACATGCATTTCCGCACTGCGTTATCTATCTAAACGCAGCCTAGGGGGTTCCTATGCAGTCTTATGCACTTTTTACACACATTCAATCCGCTCTCTGGTTGATTACAGTGCAATCTACCTTACCACTCTTGCCCCCCCGGTAGCTCGTTCTCTGGAAGTGCTGCAAAATGAAGTGTTGCAGGTTATGTTGGGTGCTCCCCGCTGGACACGCCTAGTCAACTTGTGTGTGGAGAGTGGATTTCCATCTCTTGCCCACTGGGTCGCATTGCAAGCAATGGCGATCTCTTTACAACTGGTGCAATGCCGGCCAGTTTTACCAGACTCTGTCCTCTTACGACAGCTGGCAGGTTGGGCCCGCGACCCGCTGCCCCACCATGATTGGGCTAGGGCCACTGCTGCGACTATACACGACTTAGGTGTTGCCCCACAGGTCTGTCGAGAACCTCACCAGCCGTGCCCGGGATTTTCTACTCCATCTCCCTGGACATCTCCTCCTTTTACCATTTTGTTCCCGCAGAGACACCACCTCGTCACTCCTTTCCATCAGTCCTCCGGCAGAAGGGACTCATTAGGATTGCTGCCTGCACTCTTCTGCTATGACAGCATATTACACTGACGGGTCAGTTGACTCAGATGGTTCTGCAGGGGCGGCATTCATCTGCGAGAATATTACGAAGTCCTGGCGTATCTCCTCGGGAATCTCTGCTTTTCAGGCAGAGCTGGTGACGTTACTCTGTGCTCTGCACCATGCCCTTCAGCACGGGCTTCTGCGTGTGGCAATACATACGGACTCTCTCTCCTCCCTTCAGCGCTTGCATTCATTTTCCATCAAGGAGCATACAGCCATACTAACTGACATTTATACACTGTCCTCTCTAATCCAGCAGCAGGGGGGCTTGGTCACTTTTCATTAGATCCCTGGACACGTTGGCATCGTGGGCAATGAACTTGCCGATGTAGCTGCATGTGCGGCTACTTTGCTCCAAGAGGTAACTTTCCAGCTTCGTCCTAGTGTCTCATATGTTCTTTCGGGGGTGGTCAGAACTATTGGCAGGTGCACCAGGGAAGATCATCAACAATGTGTAATTGAGGGTTCTCACTCAGCTGCCTGGTATGCTGCGGCTTCGGCTGACACCCCACTTTCGATTCCCCTGGGTATGTCTAATTATCTACTTCTGCAGCTCTGGCAATTGCTTTTGGGGTTCCTGTGCTATGGGCAGATTGCTGGCTTGGAGTCTGATCCGCTTCCTCATTGCCTGAAACGGTATGCTGAGCCCCTCTGCCACTATATTCTCGATTGCCTGGTCACCGCTCTGCTCTGCCCTCAGCCAAAAAGAAAGCTTTGCTAGATCCAACGATGACATTGCAGATGCGGCCAGGGTTGTGGGAGCCACATCCTTCCCAGTCCTCATACAAACAGTCAGGGATTATCCTCCACCTTGTTAACTGGCACTCTGCCAATGAGGTTGATAGACTTCCTTTTTTTTTTTTTTTTTTTTTTTTTTTTTGCTTAAATTACAATGCTTGTCTCTGACGGGATCTTTGTTTGCCTGTGCCCCACTTGTGGGGCGTATATTTCACAAACAAACATCACAAGGAAAATCTTAAGCAATCATTGGCTTCCAGTTTCTGAGTGCACCTACACTTATGTACAGCTCATGGCATGACATTATCATTTGCTATTATTACTGGCAGTAATAGTATCCTCTACAATGTAATGCATTTGCTAAACATAAACTGACCTTTTAGAACTTGAACTCATGAAGTCCAATATGCTTGATTGCTGCAGCTGCCTTTGTTTCATAATAAAGTGATCCAGTGAAACCCACGGAGTACATCTTTTCACTTCTTGTCACAGTACAGCGTGTGCAAGTAACGTAATTAGAGATGACTGATGACTGATGACTGCGAGTGACACTGCTGAGGGCCGGTAAACGTTGCCACAATAGTTTATTTTTCTTGCCAATTCTGCCACATGCAGGCCCACATTCTCAAAGGTACTCCTAAATAGTTAATTATGTAAACCTATTAGTAGCGGAGTTTCCCGTTTTAGATAATGTTTCATAAGGTACATAGAATTAAAAATGAAAATTTTGCAGAGCGACACGTTTCTTCCATTCCTGCCTCCATTCCTCACCCGTCCAGGCGCCAATGGTTCTCCGTGCGTAGATTCGAATATCTGTCTCACACCCAAAGCAAAGTAAGTCTTAAAAAGTATATGTGTATACAAGACTTTTTACTCAGAATTGCATATTTTTTCATTCCTCCATATGTGTAACATACCGAGTAGTACACCCTGGCTTAAACAAGTATTCGACATTTAAGATTCGCTGTCTATTCTCGAACACACGTAGAAATTTCGGGGGGGGGGGGGCGGGCCTCCGTAGCCCTTCCTCCCCGGCTGTGACACTGCATTAATGACTATGGAGGTCGTCTGTGGCTCAGTGGTAAGATGCACATATCTGATGTTGTGGAGGCACAGGTTCGGGCCCCACACGAGACAGTTAATTTAATATCTTTCATTGCAGATATTCCATCACAAGGTAGCTATTCGGGACATAAGGAGATATTGAGCTGGCAACATAGTCTGTATTCATAGATGTATGTAACTTGGGTAAGAGAGACTCCACTCACTAAATCAGCTGTCAGATGTGTGGACTGTACGGTAGGCATTCAGAGGACAAATGTTTGAATCCTGATTTTTTTTTTTAAGAGGCATTTAAAGGATAAAAGTTTACAATGTTATTCCCTTAAAAGAAGAAAAAGCCAATTTCAAGATTTTTTAATTTCGAGCTATCCGGACAAACTTACTTGTAAATTGGTCCGATTACCTACACCCGAGTAAGACACGATTTAGGCTTCCTTCATTGGCCCATTACGAATCCTGTATTGTACCGATACATCCCGAGGTGCAAACGAATAACTGATATGTCAGACCAACATCGGAAGCCAGAGTGTACTGTACATCATTGGTCCGATTTATTAAAGGTCGGAGTGCCAGCACTAGCCCATGCATTTTACGTTTGCTGGGACAATGGTGGCAAACTGGCTGTGGTTTGACTACTGGCTTCCGTTACAGACATGATGTTGGGCCAGAACAGAATCAAATCTGGATATATGTGCAAACGGTTGTCCGCACTTGCACTGGAATGATTCAGTCATCTGGCTTGCCTATACCATTCCGACAGCATGTGCCATCACAAGCCAGCATCGAAACGGTTCTGATCCAACACAGTCATGTTTGATGGGTTATCTACACCCGGATTTTAAAAAATACCATTCAACAAGGCTTAAAAAAGGTATTTAGAAATCTGAGAATATCTCGGTTTATATAGGACTTCATCCTCAGTGCCACAGCAAAATTTCTTTTTTGTGTAATATGCATTATCGAATGTCCATGTGGGCGATACCAACCTAAGCTGAACTAAAATAGATTTACCATGAATTAAAAATACATAAATTAAGATATTTCGAGTTCCAGAAGAGTGACTAACAGGTGTTTGTTTTCTTGACTCACAAGTCACTAGAGCATAAGTCGTTTGATTTTTTTTTTTTAATCATAATAATAGAAAAGTGGTAAGGAAAATGTTTTCTTTCCTTATTTGGAGTCAGTCGTTTTAAATCTCTTGTATAGTTAGTCTTTTAACCCGCCCTGTCCCGACCACTTTTTGACCACTGGTACCCCCCAATCCCGACCATTTTTCGACCCTTTTTTTTTTTGCTAAAACTTTCGCTTTTGGTGAGAAACATCGAAAATTCATAGAGAAATCGCTCACCTGAGGTTTAAAATACTCATTCCAGGTAGGAGAGCCTCCTTACCTTATTGGGTTTTCTATCAGGCTGGCACCAAAGAACACGAGTTCTATGGGAGGATAACTATTTCACACCACTCATAAACGGTATTTATTTATTTACTGTTACGAATTTATATGTAGTACAAGAGTATATTGGTTTTCAAGCAGTAATATAGGCATTATAAGCATTGTTTCACTCACTAATACCTGACCTTTTTTTGCCACATTACCTGATCATCATTTCTAACTGTTTCTTTCTCTAATGCTATGTAAAGTTTGTCCTCCACATTGTTATTGATTGGGGAATCACTCTGGCCCTGAATTTCGTACCGTGGCATGACATGGCTATACTGGCTAGGTCACTGATAACAGGTGAATTGCTGAGAAAAGGGCATGCAGGGGGGGGGAGGAGCTCATGCTGGGTAAGGCATTGTCTCTGCCTGGCATCTTGTTGAGGAAGGTGTCCCGTGTATACGTACCAAAAATGACTCGCGAAAATTGAAAATTGTGGAAATTATGAACCTTGCAATTGCAGGACGTTGAAGCACGTCCTCGGGATTAGCTGTGACAAAACGTGAGGACGTGGAAGTACGTCCTCGGGACGGCGCGGGTTAACAAAGCCAGTACACATACATTTTTGAAGGAAAGTTCAACACGTGAGTATTTGCACTACCTACCTTCATCACCATCCGTAGGATGGAAATTTTGGAAGCGATGAAGAAAGTCAAAATGGGAAAGCCCCTAGGAATTGATGTAGTGTGTGGTGAAATGCTGATGCATGGAGGTGAGATAATAGTAGAATGGATATGCAAGATGTGCAGATTGGCCCCTCTCCAAAAGAAAAGGGGAAAAAGAAGTGTGTGGTAATCATAGGGGAATTTGTCTTCTTAGCATAATAGGAAAAGCATATGGTAGGATACTTATTGACCAAATTTGTGAAATAACAAAGAAATTAAATAGGGAAGAACAGGAAGAAAAGAGGGTGTGTAGATCAGAATCCTAAGGTGTTTAGTGGAAAAGTTTCTAGGGAAGGAAAAGAAGTCGTGTGCAGCCATCATGAATTTAAATGAGAAGCTGTTGAATGCCATGAAGAGTATGAGTGTGCCAGGGTTGCAGTGCGTGTGGATGATGAACTAGATGAATTTTTCTCTCTGAGTGTTGAACTGAAGCAAGAATGTATCATGCTTCCATGGTTCTTATTTGCATATGAATGGAATCAGAAAAGAGACACAAGGTAGGGCGGTAAACGCTGGAGCAGCCCTAATGTGAGAGGGAGTGTTTGAAAGCTTCCTGTCCTCTTCTTTGCAGATGATACTGTACTTTCAAGCAAAGACGAAGGGAAACTGCAAGGATTCGTGAATGAGTTTGGAAGGGTATGTAAGAAACGTAATCTACAAGAAAATGTAGGGAAGAGTAACGTTGTGGTCTTCGAGAGAAGTGAAGCCACTGGATGCAGTGAGGCTGGATAATGAGGAAAAGGATAATGTGAGTGTATTTAAGTACTGGATAGTGTGATGAGAAAGACTGGACGTTTGTAGGATGAAATATATGAACGGGTATAGCAGGGAATAAAGGTTGTTGGTTCATGGCTAGCAGTGATAAGAAACAGGGTAATGAACGTGGAAGTAAAAAAGTCGCGGCATGACAGTAGTGTGATCCCCACTCCAACATACGGAAACGAAGCTTGGTCCATGTTGGAGAGACAAGTCAAGAGAGAAAGCACTTGAAATGAGCTAAGTCAAGCATGTGGAGTTACATGGGAAGGCAGACTAGCAAATGAGGAAGTGAAGGAATGTTGTGGTGTGAATGCAGATATGACAGAAAGCGTTAACAGCAATACAATGAGATGGTTTGGCGATGAAGAGATGATGAAGAGTGAAAGACTAACTAGAAGAGTGTATCTGAGAGAGCTGGGGGGGGGCGGGCGAGACCAAGGATGAGATGGAGAGATGGAGTGCAGATGTATATGAGAGAGGTGAGTTTGTTTGTGGCCACCCCTTACAGGATTAAGGCGACTGTCTATAGACAGACAGATAGACAGACAGACTGAGGAGCACCATTAATCATATATATCGATCATTATACTATCAGGACTCTAAATATCAAAAATAATAACTGGTAGCACACTTGTAATCTAGAAGGTTAAATCAAAGTCATGCCTACAGGAACATCGTTTGCACATTCCCTGAGGAATACTATATTCAGCACCTCGTGACGCGTGGCCGGAATGTTACCACACACACACACACACATACACACACACTGAGGGATTCAACCGAGACGGTCGTGCGACATCGGCGCTCCGTACTGAACCAACACGGCCAGTGGCATTACCTAAATTAGTATCTTTGTATGAGTCAAGCTCTGTACCAGGTTAGACTAAATGATTTTTCATTATTAAAAGGAAAAAGATAATAAGTTTAAACAAGACTTGTTCAAACAGGAAAAAGAACCAAGACCAAAGAATACGCTGAGTCATCTGATGTTTGTTTAGACTACAATAACACGGGGATTGTAAGTACATGCTCTGCACTTTTAGTATTACAAAATGGATACATACTTTAGTAAAGCAAATTTGGAAAAGAAAAGGGATAAAAGTAAAAAGCAAAATGATGATTTCTACCAAGAACTGGTTGAAGTGGAGACTCACAATAAACTAGTTGAACGTGTAAACAAACTAGAAATGGCTTTCAAAAATGAAATTGATGAAATAAAGAAGCAGATGCACTTGCAATAGGAAGAAATAGAAAAACTAGGAAGGGAGGCCAATAAGAAAGACACAACCATCAGTGAACTAACAGTGAAATTGAATACACTTAGGAAGAAAATGATTGAAATGGCAAGTACAGTAGTCAATCACGAGAGTGTTATGGAAGAGTTCAAAAATGACACAGAGAGAATTAGGCAAGTAAGCAGTCTTATTGACCAGAGCAGTGATATTGAGGAGAAGATAACACAGGTGAATGAAGCTGTGCAAAGCTACAAAAATGATGTGGAAACCATGTATGCTGAAATGGTGAAAGTAAAGAAAGACTTAGAAACAAGGGTGGAGGAAAAAAGCATTAAAAAGGAAGTGAAAAGAATAATCCAAAACAATCCGAAGTTAGTCAGAGATTCAGTAGATATAAACAAATCAATAGTAATCACTGGTATAGAAGAGGAAGAAGTAAAAAACAAGATCACAAGAGACAAAAAGGAGTTGGCAAATGTAATGAGCTTACTGAAAGAAGTATCAGAGGAAATCTGTAGTAAAGACATAGAGGAACACAAAAGGTTAGGGAAATATGAGAAAAGCAAGACAAGACCTCTAAAGGTGACTTTCCAAAGTGTAAACACTGTGGAAGAGATACTAAAAAATGCAAAGAATCTTATGGAAAAAGAGGAGTTCAAAAATGTATGGATAAAAAGATGCCTAACACAAGAGGAACTGGAATTACTGAAAGAGAAAAGGGAGGAAGCAAAAACAAAAAATGAGGGAAGATCAGAAGAGGAAAAAGAAGAAATTTTTTTACAAAGTAATAGGATTACAGGTACGAAAGTGGTACACAAACAGGATGGAATAAAAAGGAGGAAGGTGGTAGAACCATGTCATGACAAGTATATAAACAAGATGATAAAGTTGATGTAATCAAATGTGGATGGAATGGTATCTAAATTACTAGAGATGAATGATTATGTCAGAGAAAATGAACCACAAATAATATGCCTAACTGAAACAAAATTAACACCAAGGATATCCAATGACATACTAAACTTAGAGGAATACAATATATGGAGAAGAGACAGAAATTTTAAAAAAGGAGGAGGAATTGTAATATTAACTAAGAAAAATCTAAAAGTCAATGAAATAAAACTAGATATACCATCACAAGTAGAACTGATTGCAGTAGAGATCAACACATCTGAAGGTAAAGTAATTGTAGCCAATTTGTACATGCCACCCAGATCAAACACATGGGAAAAGAGATGAATATGAGGACCTGGCAGAGAGTACAATTCAGAGTTTAAGATCATTACTATATAAAATGGAAGAGAAATCAGAAAGAATTATACTAACTGGGGATTTCAATACAAATATAAATTGGAATACACTAGATATAATTAGCCAAGAAAGCAGTTGGGACCAAAAGCTCCTGGATCTCGTTCAAGAGTTCTTCCTAACGAAACAGGTGAGGGAAACCACCAGAAAAAGAGTACTTGATGTACCTTCAGTGCTAGATCTAATATTAACTAGGCAAGAAAATGATATTGACAGTTTAATATATCACCCCCCATTCAGCAAAAGCGGTCATGCAGTACTAAATTATAACTTCAGGATAGCATATGACATAGTAAACAGCAATGACAGTTACAAAAAGAGCCTAAACTATAAAAAGGGAAATTATCATGACCTAAAGAAGTATTTCTTAGAAGTTGATTGGGAAAATGAGCTTAGAGGACAAGATTTAAATGCTGTATATAAAAAATTCTGTGAATTTTATGATATAGGAGTCCAGAAGTACATCCCACAGCACAAAGAAGCAGATAAGAAAATACAGAAATGGTTCAATACAGAATGTAAAAAATCAAAAGAAAGAAGAGATTTGTTGTGGAATAGATACAGAAGACATAATAGTGAAAGGGCGTATAATAATTACAAACAGGCAAGAAACGATTATACAAGAATAAGGAGGGAAGCCCAAAAACAGTTTGAGGAGGATGTAATAAATAAAAGTAGTGATCAACCAAAGCTGTTTTACAGCTATATCAGAAGCAAAACCAAAGTAAAAGATATAATACAATCAATTACGGACGAAAGAATCACTTATACACAAGAGAAAGATATTTGTGAAGCACTAAATAAGAATTTCCAATTAGTTTTTACAGAAGAAAAAAATTTTGAGAGGGACTATGTGGAACATGTATGTCCACACATACTACCAGATATACAAATAGCAGAAAAAGTAATATAGGAGGAGTTAAGTAGATTAGACAGAGGAAAAGCAAGTGGTCCTGATGAAATTTCATGTTGGGTACTACGAGAATGTGCAGAGGAGTTAAGTAAATCATTATTTTAAATTTTCAAGAAATCCTTGAGTCAAGGTAAACTACCTGATATTTGGAAAAGAGCTAATATTGTCCCCTTATTCAAGAAAGGAAATAGACAAAATCCACTCAACTACCGACCAGTATCATTGACCAGTGTTGTAAGCAAGGTATTAGAAAAGCTTATAAGAAAAGCTTGGGTAAATCATCTAGAAGAACACAGTATGATAACAGAAAGACAGTTTGGTTTCAGAAAAGGAAAATCATGTGTTACTAATCTGTTGAGCTACTATGACAGAGTAACAAAACACAATACAGGAAAGGGAAGGATGGGTGGACAGTATCTATTTAGATTTCAAGAAAGCTTTTGACACAGTACCACACCAAAGACTTTTATGGAAACTATACCATCAAGGAGGAATTCGAGGCAAACTGTTTTGTTGGATGCAAGACTTTCTCATAAAAAGAGAAATGAGAACAGTACTAAGAAGAAACTACTCATCATGGAAAGAAGTGGCTAGTGGAGTACCACAGGCTTCAGTCCTGGCACCAATCATGTTTTTAGTGTATATAAATGATATAAACAGTAACACTGGAAATGAGAGCTATCTGAATATGTTTGCAGATGATGCAAAACTACAAAGGAGAATTACTAACACAGACTCTTGTAAAGAGCTACAAGAAGAATTAAATAAACTTCATGAATGGAGTAGTACATGGCAAATGGAATTCAATGTGGATAAGTGTCATGTAATCAAGTTTGGTAAAAATGGAAAAAGACCTGATTGGGATTATAAGTTAGGAAATAAAACCCTATACACATCAGAAAGACAGAAAGACCTAGGTGTGATTATCAATAACAGACTATCTCCGGCTGACCACATCAGCGAGAGGGTACGGAACATGTATACACTGCCTGCAAATATGAGAATAGCATTCACATACATAAATGAAGACATGCTAAGAAGGATAATAACATCATTCATTAGACCAACCCTGGAATATGCATCAGTAGTCTGGAGTCCTCATCTCAAAAAACACATAGACAAGATTGAAAAAGTTCAAAGGGCCGCTACAAGATGGATACCAAGCTTAAGGGACCTAAGCTACGAAGAAAGACTAAATAAACTGAATCTACCAACACTACAGGAGAGAAGGAAAAGAGGTGACATGATAATGCTATATAAGTGCATATCAGGGAAGGAGAAAATAGACATAAATGATTACTTAACATATGGAGAAGCATCAGCAAGAGGACACTGCAAAAAACTGCATAAGAAGAGAGGTGATAAACAAAGGAAATTCAGTTTCCCAAACCGAGCAATTGATCAATGGAATGCACTACCGAATGAAATAGTGTGTGCCAAAACAATTCACAAATTTAAGGATATGTACGGTAAATATCGTTTAAGACACGGGACAGTACGAGCTTGACTCATTCCTGTAAAGATACAATTAGGTAAGAACAATTAGGAAAGAACACACACACACACAGACTTATAGAACATTTCGACCACAGTATAGTCCACGTGACAGAAATTCTTATATACGGAAAGAAAGAAAAGAGGTCAGAAGGAATTAGGAGACTGGAGAGGAGAGAGCAAGAAGGGGTCTAGAGAGACAAGCACGGTGGTCTTAAAAAGAGGTCAAGCTCACGAAGTTAAGTGTAGTTTTTGAGATATTCCCTCTGAAGAAATCAACTACAATCAACCCCCATTATCCATCTTTATCTTCTCCCATCATCAACTACAAGTGAACTGAGGTTATCTCCTCACATATCTACTCACTCTTTATTGCATCTCGGCTACGACTAGTATATAATGTATTACAAGACTGATATATTATTTTGGTTGCGTGAACGTACGAACCATGCCTACAGTTTTACAATCCTAAAAGCCTTTAAATCAACAAGTCAATGAAGCAACGATTCTATAAGTCTACATTATCAACCTTCAGACAGGTGTGACGTGACCAAGATCAACTAAAAGTTCGCAGCATACAGAAAGAAACTACAAGTAAACGCTGTAGAGGAAACCACAAGCATCTCAACAAGTCTGCAATTCTACGATTAAGTAACCACAAGCGAGTATAAAGTAAGAAGAATGAGTTACGAGTAAGAAAGAAAAACAAAACAAGGAGCAAGAGAAGACTCACAACCCACAACCTCCTGACCCCACCCCTCTCTCCAACCTACGCTTACCTCCATCACTACCACGCTGATGTAGGAGTTACAAGCTCAGATGACGGCAGCAAATACCAAAGCCCTCACCCATCACTCATCTTACTCATCGTTACTCAACATTACTCTTCGTTACTCAGTTACTCACCACAGCTACCAATGTGGGAAGTCGACGTTGTTGTGCTAAGCTTTGCTGAGGATACCACGTCTCGGCATTGATCCCTGATCTTTTACCACGGCCCTGAAGTGACCCAGAGTGACATCATTCTACCACTTTCATGAGTGAATATACTGTACTTTTTACTTTTTGTTTCCCCAGAGCTTAAACTTTGTAACAAACACCATTTCATGTATATAATATGTTAGGAACACACACCTTCTTCACTTATTTATATTAGGTCCATCACTTATTACCATTACAAACAGTAACAATTATTATTATATAGATACTTTATATCTTCCATTCATTAATATTCATTTTAGTTATCTATACAGTTAAGAAAAATATGAGATAAGTGTTTCATGACATTTCCTAGCACAATGAGTTTTTATTATAGTGCTCAGTGATATGACAGGAATATTTTCATTACCACCGAATTTATTGCCGAATGAAACAGCATCTGCAGTACTTAATGCCGATTCCCAATTAGTAGAACAAAAAGAAAACATATCAAACACACTTATTTCTCCACGAACTAAAGATAAGGAGACAAACACTACACAAATCGACGAGGATGATAATTATTCAACACCATTCTCAGATACGGATAGTGACGATTTTAGCTCTGTCTTACACACCTATGAAAATATTCTCACGCGGGTTCACAGGTCAGGAAATAATTACACAACTATCCCTTACCATAACGACAAGGGACTCAAAGTGAATTTAACGAAACAAACAAATACCATGGCTAACGGAGGTAATTCCACTTCCCCTCCCCATGTCTATGTTTATCGTGAGGACAAAAATCTCCCAAAATTCTCAGGCACAGAGTACGAGAAACTGTTTGTTAAGGGACATAAACAGATGAAAATGAGAAAAGAGCCATTTTTTTCCTCATGGATTAACCAAGAAAGATGTCCAGCCGGTGACCTCCTCAGAACTGTTAAACTCTTATGAGCTCAGACATACGAGGAGTATAAAACAGAATTCATAAAGAAATTTTCTGGAGGCATAAATTTCCTGCCAGGTATAATTCCAGAATTACATAAGATTGTGGATCTCATGAGAGAACATACAACAAATCATGTATTAAGTGAAATAACAACAGATGTATCAACAATTAAGGGAACACCTTTAGCTACTTTTGAGAACTCAGACTGGGTAACTGATGATGGGGAAATGTCACCATTGCATGTCGTAGACATCCTTGGTTATTTAGCAGCCCTGTGTAAATTACCTGATAGGATACTAAAGATTGCTAAAACAGTTCCCTACACCTCAACAATGTGTGTGTTAGATTTTATGAACGAGGTAGAGATGAATTGTAGCACAGCATGGGTGAGTGAATCACAACCCAATGCAACCAGAATGAGGGTTGTACACACAGTGACGGCCAAACACTTGTACCAAAGAACAAAATCGATTGTGACCCGAAAACAGACAATCCAAGCAAACCCAGGCATCGAGACAACGTTCCCAAACACCAGGCTACAGACTGTCTCAAAAGATTAAAAGTAGTCCAAGTAGGAATCACGCCCAGGAAAAACTTAAAAATGGAAAGTCATCTCGAGGGTCACATTCGACAGAGAGGTCCACATTATACTGTTATTGTGCAAATCCTGGTCACACAAAAAATGAATGTTATATTAAAATTAAAGAGGACTAACAAAATATCAAAATGATATGACCCATACTGCAGACATCATAGGTCGCCGGGCCACAGGACATCAGAATGTATGACAATAGAAAAATTGGTTACTATGTTTATATCGGGGGAAGCACAGGCCACGACAAAAAACGACCAACAGTAAATAAAACTAAACCTAAAGTAAACATAGGTTTGATTGGAAATAGTACCCACGTCGTGTGAAGATCAAATTATTTAATTATTCTTTGATACAAGATCCCCAGTGACTTTAATTACACAAGAGGAATTAGAGAGAATTTTAGAAATAAGAAAAATGTAACTTTCTTAGAGGAATCGGATTTAGACTTATATGCAGTAGATGGCAAACAAATCACCATAAAGGGCATGATACAGTTAGATATCAGTTTTACAGAGACCATGAGGCCCATATCTGCTCCTTTATGTATAGTAGTTTCGGCAATGAACCAACATATTAGTAGGTTTGAATACTATGAGAACAGAGAATATCATTTTACACCCACATATGCATGGAATACATTCCAACAATGAATTCATAGAGGAATTATCATTAGAACTGTCACCCATCAATAGCAGAAAATAAAAAAGAGTTGGAAATATCAAACGACTAAACAGAACCACTCAATTGAACGAGGGTACACACGCACTCACAGCACCCCTCCCAATCTCTCCATCCTCTCTGCCTAAAGACAGAACTGACAGCTAAGCAGTAACACTGTTTCCTGCCCATCTCACCAATGATGTTGTTATTCCGCCTAACTCATACATGAAAGTCACCATAAAGAGTAAATTGAAGAATAGTACGGTCCTTGTCTTAGAAGAATGATGTAGAGTGAAAGGACTGTCGGTGGAAAACGCATTGTCATGTGAACAACGATGGGGAAACTCGTAAGTTCCTCATTAATCAGATGAATGGGGAATTAGGGATAAAAAAAGGACTTGTCTTTGTAGTTTAGAAACATGTCCTGCCCCTGTAAGAGAAACAATCGTAGCAGGAAGTAAAAGTAAA
Organism: Coenobita brevimanus; assembly: GCF_032717465.1. Lineage (NCBI taxonomy): Eukaryota > Metazoa > Arthropoda > Malacostraca > Decapoda > Coenobitidae > Coenobita > Coenobita brevimanus. The sequence continues at coordinate 27,274,450 of NC_136961.1, read as the reverse complement.
ATATAATATACGGAAAAAGAATACATAAAGGAGAATTTGATTCACTCAGAACAATTTAATGAAGAAAATGATCTCTTAGAATTATTACAAAAACACTGACAAACTGTAGCATTATCTGGAGAACAATTAGGGTGTACTAACCTGATTAAACACAAGATTAACGTACATCCGGACACACAACCAATATATGTACCGGCATATAGAGTTGTGCATTCATAACGCACCCTGGCAAATCAGTATGTTAAGGAAGTGCAAAAACTAGGTATTATTGAACCATCTGTCTCCCCGTGGAGTGCTCCATTATTTTTCGTGCCCAAACGAAACTGAGAAATGTGTGCAGTAGTAGATTACCGTAAATTTAATCAGCACACAATCCCTGACCAGCTTCCAATATTATGAAATATTGGACCAGAAAATGATGTATTTTCCACAATCGATTTGATCATGGCTATTACCAAATTAGCCTTGAACGAGAATCACACAAATACACTGCTTTCTCCACAAATACAGGGCATTACCAATATAAACGAATCCCAATGGGATTAAGGACAGCACCAGGTACATTCGAAAGATTAATGAATTACGTATTGTCTGGAATTCTGGGAAAAGGTATATATACTTGTCTATCTAGACATTATTATTGCTACTTATTATATAGATGAAGATCTACAGAAATTAGACCAGCTACAAAAAAAGCTTGCTGATGCTGGTTTAAAAATTAAACTGAAAGCAAATTTTCCTTTAAGGAAATAAATTCTTAGGCCACAGACTAGATGCCCAAGGTATCCACACGTCTGAGGACAAAATACAAGCAGTAAGGGATTTCCCTGAAACTACTAATATAGAGAAAGTAAGACAATTTGGGGGGTTAGTGGTATATCACCACCCCTTTATTAACCAATTCTTTCATATAGCACAACCCCTATTCATTCCACTAAAAAATGATGCTGTTTTCCAGTGGGGAGAGGAACAAAAAATAGCATTTAATGAATTAAAGGATTAACTTACAAATGCACCTTAATTGCTTGGCCTATCCAAATTTCATAAAACCATTTATAATTTCCACAGATGCATCCCGTAAAGGACTAGGGGCTGTACTGACGCAAGAACATAATTATTATTGTGGAAAAAATCAGCCAATTGCATTCACTAGCAGACAGATAAAAGGTGCAGAGAAAAATTATTGCATCACAGACCTAGAAGCACTTGCAGTGGTCTTTGCATTACAAAAGTTTCGAGATTTGGTATATGGTTACGAAATTCACTTATTCACCGAACACAAACCGCTCGTAGGCATGTTCAAGGAAAAACTCCTCTCTGGGGGGAGAGCAAGATGGAAATGTACAGTCACTTCCACTTCTAACGAGTACAGCGGGTGGTGTGCTTGGTGAAATGTAGCACCACTGTGTTTGTTTACATCTTAGTACTAGTAAGTGAATGGGCAGACCTGGCAGAGTTTCCCCTCCGCTACAGTATCTAGTACCCACAGAAACAATTTTCTATCAAGTCATACTCTGTCTACAAATACAAGTGTTTGCCACCTATGTATAGTGGAAGGTAGAGAGAAAAATAGTAATACAATTGGCTCCCACTGTTTCTCTGACAGCAAATGACTGAGGCGAGGTGGAACTGAGGGAAGAGGGGGACAGGTGGTGGGGGCGCATGTATCGAAACTTTGTCGTGTTTCGTTTAGAAGGATGAAGCGTGTGATTATACAGATATTCTAAGGTGATCTGTAACTCCGTATGCAATAACGTGTATTGGATGAATGTTGGAGTCTTTATGTTCGCCATACAATGAGGTGAACAACTGTAGTTGAACATAAATGTTAGAAGATGTGATGTCCGGTGTCGGGAAATGTGGTTCACCTGAGTCTAATTAGTGTGCGACTCAACTGCTGTAACATTTTTGTGGCTGGACTAGAGTGGCCATAAATGATTCATAATTATGCACGTGACACAGCGGTCCTGCCATGTTGTGCATCATCCAATCTGTTTTATTGTGAGGAAAAACAATCATTATATTCGCAAACCATGGTATAAGTAGATGTCCTGCAGCATAGGATCATAGCTACTACGGGTGTTGGACAGCTATTGGCTTATTGTGCGAAAATGTTGCGCAGTCATCATACTGATGGATCACACGGGAGATACTGTATTTGCATAATGAATGCATATCTTCTACTATAATAAGTGAAATAACGGTGTTACAAATTTTCAGTCCAAAAATGATGTCGCTTTCTTCGAGGTTCTATTGCATTACTCTGGATAGTTGTGACACGACAGCCACAAATATTGATCATCGTATACTACACTAGGTTTAAAACATTCATACATTAGTTTTCATACAAGTATTACACATGCAGGCCCTCCTTAGCTCCAGACTCATTTTACTATTTAATCGTGCATCTACTCTCACACACTGTTCATCCAGAGGGAGCAATATTTCCATTACCATGCATGTCTGTCCGTTGTCTGCCATTCACAAGGTTTTTGTACGAGTATGTGACCACGGCTACACAAAATATATCGGTGGCGTGGCGCTGCTGGAAGAGTGTAAAACTGCATAGAGTCTACGTGTGATTGTGCAGGGAGTCTGGTAATATGCTTCACCGACTTATTCACACTCCAGCCATGCTAGCAGCCAAAGTCGCGGTTTTGGCGACTGTACTGGCTGACCATTGAACACAATTTCACCCTCCAGCAGTCTGAATGAAGCCCTGTTTTCAACCAAATGAGACATTAAGTATTACAGTGAATAATGCAATTTTATACTTATGTAAAGTAAAGGGTGTTTAGGCACCGTGCCATCATACAGGCTTATACAGTATAACACAGCCAAGGACAAGCTGGACCTACTGTAGGCTAAAGGTTAAGTGCTGTTGGAGCGTCCAAGTAAACGTAAGCAACATTGGTGCATCAGCACCTGGATGGTAAAACTAAACCACCGCGCTTTAGGAAAAATACCCCCGGGTTCTGAAGCTACCCCACGTCATCCAGTAGATTTACACAAGGTCATTGATAAGACTGCAATCGTCGTAGTGATGCGATATGATAAGGAAGTCAGTATTAGGTCTCGTTACCCATTATACGAGGAAGGGCCGGAATTTGTGAGACAGACAGACAGACAGATAGAAAGACAGACTGGTGCATTCATGTGTCATTACAAGTTGCTACTATACGACATTACAGACCCAGGGAAAGATAGGGTGATCCTTGTCTCCCTGGGTGTCCTTCTACAGTGACGATAGCCTCATATCAGCCACCAATGACAGTCTGAGCATAAAAAGACTCCTTGTTTACAGGTTATATGAGAGAGAGAGAGAGAGAGAGAGAGAGAGAGAGAGAGAGAGACAGGGACAGGGGGGTTTCTGTCTCTCTCTCTTTCTTTATATATATATATATATATATATATATATATATATATATATATATATATATATATATATATATATATATATATGAAAGAAGGACAGACACGCTCTTCTCTCTCCCTCTCTCTCTCTCTCTCTCTCTCTCTCTCTCTCTCTCTCTCACACAAATTCTGGCCCTTCCTCGTATAATGGGTAACGAGACCTGATACTGACTTCCTTATCATATCGCATCACTACGACGATTGCAGTCTTATCAATGACCTTGTGTAAATCTACTGGATGACGTGGGGTAGCTTCAGAACCCGGGGGTATTTTTCCTAAAGCACGGTGGTTTAGTTTTACCATCCAGGTGCTGATGCACCAATGTTGCTTACGTTTACTTGGACGCTCCAACAGCACTTAACCTTTAGCCTACAGTAGGTCCAGCTTGTCCTTGGCTGTGTTATACTGTATAAGCCTGTATGATGGCACGGTGCCTAAACACCCTTTACTTTACATATCCATCCATCCATTGCCAGACGCCATGTATCCCAAACGGGGTGGCCAAGGGCTTAGAGTTAATTGTTTTACAGGGAGGGGCACTAATCCTCCACCAACCCCACTTGACACGTAGGGATGCCAACAGCATCTGGTGTTCCCAGGCGGTCACCCATCCAAGTACTAACCAGACCCAACGTTGCTTAACTTCGCTGATCGGATGGGAAGCGGTGTACTGTAATACTTAATGTCTCATTTGGTTGAAAACAGGGCTTCATTCAGACTGCTGAAGGGTGAAATTGTGCTCAATGGTCAGCCAGTACAGTCACCAAAACCGCGACTTTGGTTGCTAGCATGGCTGGAGTGTGAATAAGTCGGTGAAGCTTATTACCAGACTCCCTGCACAATCACACGTAGACTCTATGCAGTTTTACACTCTTCCAGCAGCGCCACACGCCACCGATATATTTTGTGTAGCCGTGGTCACATACAAAAACCTTGTGAATGGCAGACAACGGACAGACATGCATGGTAATGGAAATATTGCTCCCTCTGGATGAACAGTGTGTGAGAGTAGATGCACGATTAAATAGTAAAATGAGTCTGGAGCTAAGGAGGGCCTGCATGTGTAATACTTGTATGAAAACTAATGTATGAATGTTTTAAACCTAGTGTAGTATACGATGATCAATATTTGTGGCTGTCGTGTCACAACTATCCAGAGTAATGCAATAGAACCTCGAAGAAAGCGACATCATTTTTGGACTGAAAATTTGTAACACCGTTATTTCAATTATAATATTAGAAGATATGCATTCATTATGCAAATACAGTATCTCCCGTGTGATCCATCAGTATGATGACTGCGCAACATTTTCGCACAATAAGCCAATAGCTGTCCAACACCCGTAGTAGCTATGATCCTATGCTGCAGGACATCTACTTATACCATGGTTTGCGAATATAATGATTGTTTTTCCTCACAATAAAACAGATTGGATGATGCACAACATGGCAGGACCGCTGTGTCACGTGCATAATTATGAATCATTTATGGCCACCCTAGTCCAGCCACAAAAATGTTACAGCAGTTGAGTCGCACACTAATTAGACTCAGGTGAACCACATTTCCCGACACCGGACATCACATCTTCTAACATTTATGTTCAACTACTGTTGTTCACCTCATTGTATGGCGAACATTAAGACTCCAACATTCATCCAATACACGTTATTGCATGCGGAGTTACAGATCACCTTAGAATATCTGTATAATCACACGCTTCATCCTTCTAAACGAAACACGACAAAGTTTCGATACATGCGCCCCCACCACCTGTCCCCCTCTTCCCTCAGTTCCACCTCGCCTTGACTTTCAATCGAACAGGGAAGGTGAGTAGCAGTTGAGAAGGCAACACGTCTGTTTGGGACTGCACCATGGCTCGTACCAAGGAGAACTTAAAGTTAGCCGAGGATGCGGAACACGGAGGCATGGGGAGTAAGGTGGTGGGGCAAGTACGATGGTACCACGTCAGGAAGGGGTACGGCTTCCTGACTCGTCGGGACACAGGCGCTGACATTTTTATCCACCGCTCTTCCATTGTGGCCCCTAACCCAGCCCATCCTATACCTTCAGTTGCTGCTGGCGAGGTGGTGGAGTTCATGGTGGAGGAGAGCGCCAAGGGTCCTGCAGCTGCCTTTGTTACTGGCCCTGCAGGCCAGGTGGTGCGGGGCTCTCCCCACGCCCTTTCCCGTCGTCGGCGCCAGTGCCAGCCTCCAGCTGCGGCTTCTGCCTCCTTCCCTGCCTCCTCTGCCTCCACCATCGTTACTATGTGTGTGGAGGTTACCAAGGCCTTCTCGGGGGGAGATCTGGCAGTTTTTGCCCAGTGCCTGCCTGCCATCTTCAAGGCCAATGGGCTCCCTGCCATCATAATTCCCGAGTCATTTTCCTCCACACCCGTAGTGCAGAGGAGACCTGGGAGGAGGGCCCCGTTTCGTCGTTCTGGGCCCCCTGCGACCCCCACTTCTTTGGTCCCGAGGGTGCTGCAGCTGCAACCCTCAACTCCCCCAACGAGGATTCGCCTGTCAGGGCGTGCTGTCTCCCGCCAGTCTACCTCTCAGTCCCTCCCTGCTGTGCCCATGGAAGTTGGGGACGATGAGCCCTCATTACCTGAGGTAGGAGTTCCCACCCCTTCTGTGTCTCCCGTGGTGCCTTCGGATGTGCCTACCCCTTCACCTGAGGCTCAAGCACCAGCGAGTCCCACACCCTCTGCTTCAGCTCGGCAACTCTCTTGGGGCAACTTTACCTCCCTCACCCGGTTTGGCCTCAAGAGCATGGAGCAGCAGTTGCGGTACTACGAGCACAAGGCACCTGAGGAGTGTGGGGAGGAGGAGTTCAGTAAGAGGGACTACCAGTGGGCCTTTCTTTCTTTCAAAGAGTTGCGCCGGAGGTCCCTTCAGGCTGTCACCGACCCTGAGGTAGTTCGAATCCTGTCCTACACCCTCAGGATTGTACTTTCGCACCTCAATGGCACAGACTCTGCTTCTGACTCAGGCTCCAGTTCTGCTTCATCTGAGGTTTAACCACCCTTCGGCCATTAGCCTCATATCACTGCCTCCCCTGTGACTAAGACTTCCATAGCCTGTATTTTGAGCTGAATATGTGTCCTTTTGTGTAACTTTCTTTATCTATTCGGGCATCTTTGTTTATTTGCACCTTTTGTTTATTTCAATGTCTTTTGTGTATTTTTGTGTATTTATCTTATGCATAGACTCTATGGCTTAATGGCCACAATATGGCCGATAGCCATTAAAAAAAAAAAAAAAAAAAACTCGCCTCAGTCATTTGCTGTCAGAGAAACAGTGGGAGCCAATGGTATTACTATTTTTCTCTCTACCTTCCACTATACATAGGTGGCAAACACTTGTATTTGTAGACAGAGTATGACTTGATAGAAAATTGTTTCTGTGGGTACTAGATACTATAGCGGAGGGGAAACTCTGCCAGGTCAGCCCAATCACTTACTAGTACTAAGATGGAAACAAACACAGTGGTGCTACATTTCACCAAGCACACCACCCGCTGTACTCGTTAGAAGTGGAGGTGACCGTACGTCAGTCCGCTGCCTGCCATTATAATACAAGATTTCTGTATGTGGCCGCAGCTACACAAAATATGTCGGTGACGTGGTGCTGCTGGGAGAGTGTAAAATTGCGTATAGTCTACGTGTATTTGAGCAGGGAGTCTGGTAATACACTTCACCGACTTATTCTCACTCATGCCAAGATAGCAGCCAAAGTCGAGGTATTGGTGACTATACTGACTGACCATTGAACACACTTTCACCTCCTAGCAGTCTGAAAGAGGTCCTATTTTCAACCAATAGAAACATTAAGTAATACAGTGGACAACGCAGTTTTTTTTTCTTTTAATAAGGAGTGTTTTATGCATCGTGTCATTATACTGGCTTATGTAGTATGATACAGACAGGGATAAGCTGGACCAACGGTTAGATAAAAGTTGTGTGCTGCTGGTGCACCGACATATTATGTGTAGCCGCGGCCACATACAAAACCTTGTGTCATAATGGCAGACAACTGACAGACATGCATGGTTAAGGAAATATTACTCCCTCTGGATGAACAGTGTGTGAGTGTTGACACGCGATTAAATAGTATAATGTGTCTAGAACTGAGGAGGGCCTGAATGTTTAACACTTGTATGAAAAATAATGTATGAATTTTTTGAAGCGAATATAATAAAGGATGATCAATGTTTGTGGATGTTTCACAGCTACCCACACTAATAAAATAGCATCTCGAAGAAAATGACATCATTTGTGGACTGGACACCCGTAACACCGTTATTTCAATTACTATAATGCAAGATATCCATTCATTATACGAATACAGTATATCATTACCTCTGCGTGATTCATTAGTATGATGATTGCACAACATTTTTGCGCAACAAGCCAATAGCTGTCTAACACTCACTGTAGCCATAATCGTATGCAACAAGACATCTACTTATACCATGGTTTGCGAATATAATGATTGTTTTACCTCACAACAAAACAGACTGGATGATGCACATGGCATGACCGATGTGTCACATGCATAATCATGGATCATTTATTGCCACCCTGGTTCAGCAACAATAATGTTACAGCAGTTGAGTCGCACTCTCGCTAGACTCAGATGAACCACATTTCGAGACACTGGACATCACACCTACTAACATTTATACTCAACTGCAGTTGTTCACCACATTGTATGACAAACATTAAGACTCCAACATTCATCTAATACACGTTATTGCATACGGAGTTACAGATCACCTCAGAACATGTGTATAATCACACTCTTCATCTTTCAAAACGAAACACGGCGAAGTTTCTATACATGCGCCCCCACCACCTGTTCCCCTCCCCTCCGTTCCACCTCGCCTCACAGTCATCTCTTGTCTGAGAAACAATGCCAGCCAATGGCATTATTATTTATTTTTCTCTCTACCTTCCACCATACATCCGTGGCAAACACTTATATTTGCAGACAGAGTATGACTTGACAGAACATTGTTTCTGTGGGTACTAGATACTGTAGCGAAGGCGAAGCTCTGCCGGGTCTGCCGATTCACTGACTAATACTACGACGTAAACAAACACAGTGGTGCCACATTTCGCCAAACACACCACCCGCTGTACTCGTTAGAAGTGGAGGTAACTGTACAGTTGAAAACTACATTGTACATATTCACTACATACAAGGGAAAATAATTTTAGCTGATGCTTTATCTAGGAACCCGACAACAGCTCAAGAGAAACATCCCGAATCATGATGAAATCTCGAAAGCACAGAGACTTGATCCAACATGGTCTAAAGTTATATACAAATTGGAAAGTGGGGTTGACATACAATTACCAAAGCTACATATACCTCATCACAACAGTGAACAATTCACAATAGTGCCTTATATAGGATCAAGCCATGACAACCAAACCACAGAAAATACAATAAACAGATAGTGGTACCTAATGCAATGATACCTCAAGTATTAAGGATAATACACGATATTTCACATGCAGGACATCCTGGCAAGGATAGAACAGTTTGACAAGTGAGGCTGTTATACTACTGGCCGTCAATTCGAAAAGTTATATACAATCATATAGACAGATGCGAGTCATGTCCTAGACACAAAGGCTACACGTTAACAACTGCATCTATAGGGCCATACCCCATACCTAATCGACCGTGGGATGTTGTCGCAGTTGACTTGCTTACGTTACCCTTATTATACAATAATAGTCAATATCTATTCGTGGCAACAGACCATTTCACAAGATATGTGATTTTAGCCCCAGTTAAGGATAAGACAGCCGAAACAGTGGCAAGGGCAATCGTAGATAATATAATATGTAGATTTACAACCCCAAAGGTATTAATAAGTGATAATGGGGGTGAGTTTAATTCCTAAATCTTGAAAGAAATGTGTAAACAATACAATATAAAAAAGGAAAATGTCTTAGCCTATCACCCGGCATCCAATGGACTGGTAGAGAGACAAAAAAAAGTGTTGGATGTGCTACGCCACATTCTTAATGACAGTTATACAAGCAGGGATGATTGGGTTCCCAAAATGGAAGCTTCCATTAATGGAGCAATTAATAAATCTATAGGAGACACACCACATTTCATTATATAAGGGACAGACAGAACTACCTTATGAAATTCTAGAAGATGGAAATTTACCAATATATAATTATGACAGTTACCTTAACCCCAACCCGTTTGCATGAATTCCAGGATAAACACAAAAGGGTGAAGAAACAGTTATCGATGTCCAAGGAAGAAATGCCAGTCATTCAATAAAAGTGCAAAAGAATCACCCATCGACTTAGGAGACATTGTCTATGGTATCATTCACACTAGAGACAATAAATTATCACCATAATTTGAAGGTCCATACAGAGTGATTAAGGAGACTACAAACAAAGTAGTGATTAAGTCACTGTTCAGTGGCGAAGAAAAACAAAATGGTCATCATTTAAAATAGGTCCAAGGAATTTTGCCAGCAATTATGCAACCCTGGACACAACCGAAATACTGAACAATATCAGTGAGAGTAAACTAGAGGAAATCAATACACACAAATATAAATAAAGATTGCATAACGAACACACAAAAATAGGTGCAACTGTTACTACAAATGCCACAATACAGCATTTACATGAGCTAGGTATCGATTTAAACTCCTCCTACAAGTGAAACAACGGGCAAAGGTATTGTTTTCCGCGAGCCAGTTATAAGGCACATCATCACTATCATCGACCACAGCATGACTTTATTAATTTTTTTTTTTTTCGGCAGGTAACGATGAGGGGACTTATACCATGGATTCTCCTCTACATGCTGTAGCAAGAGGATATGCTAGCTTAGACCCTCAGCATTTAGTACGGCAAGGATGCCTCATTGCTCCAACAGCCTCGACATTAATCGTGAAAGATATCATGAGTACTGAAATAAGTTTGGACTTCTTATATGCATTACCTGCTTATTTGGAAAATATTGCCAAACCACTGAGGACCCTAGACTTTATGATAGGAGGTTATGTTTCAGAAGCTCATAACACAAAGGAAGTAACTGAAATCGTGAAATTTGCGAAATGGAAGATAGAACAGGCTAAATCAGTCATGCTCATCATGATCCAAGATATCCCATCTCATGGAACGAAGGCATTAGTAGACACGAACAACATCACACGTACTCGTGAAAGGCGCGGTTTGTTCGACCTGGGTGGTGCAATTCAAGGGAACATTTTTGGATTGGCTACAGAGGAAGATCTTCAAGAAATAAACAACAAATTTAATCCAATAACTCAGATACTAACATATCAATGGAAGTTAGTTGACAGGCAAAACACAGCACTAAAGACGATCGTGAAAAATCTAAGAAAGGCAGAGAGTATAACACACCAGAGTGTGAACATAATAAATGCCATGGAAGGAAACATGACTCTTTTCCAACACTTCTCAGTAATCAGGGAAAATATTGACATAATAATAATCCAGTTAGATAATACTGGAGTTCGTTACCAGGCATTCATGAAAGGTATTGCAAATGCTGGTAATGGCAAGATCACCTACTTCCAGATCACGATCTACGTCAGATAATCAATCAAGGCATACATAAACATGGTTTGAAGCCTTTGTTCCAGGGTAGGAATCTCATATTATATTATCCATATTTAGAAGCAACTCAAACACCAACATCAGTATTAGTTCATGTACTATTCATTACTGACGATCTGTTCACAGTCTATCAATTATACCCCCTCCCTTCTAAGAATAAAGACACTTTGGTCATCATCATCAACACAGACACCGAACTCATCATGGTCTCCAAGAGACAGGACACTGTCACTTTCGCTAGTGAATCAACGATTGAACAAAAATGCCCTAAATCCTTACATGCTATTCACCTTTGTCCTGCGTACATTTTCACGTTTCAGCCTACTGGAACAGTCCCTCGAGAAATGGCTATCATAAGAAACCATGACATTCATCACCACTGCAACTTCACATTTGCTCCAGATAAACCTACACATCATCAATGCATCGGACAGTCACAGTTGTTCTACTTCACTCATAACACATCAGTTTTCATAATTTGTCCAGATATACCACCATCTCATACTTCAACATCAGCATTATACATAACACCGGACTACCGTGCTGCCCTTACACCATTCATGTCCACTTCAACTACCAGCAATCACTATGCCATCCTCAATCACACACACAAATATTTCCACCCACTACCTAAGATGGATTTAAACATGAGCACAAGTATTAAGTTGACTTCACCTAAGTTTGAAACTATGCAACTAATCAATGTAACAATGAAGCCCTGGGAAGAACTGAGTATGACTATGTTCAACCCATATTATGTGTATAGCCCAACACCAACTGCCTTTACATTCTTCTCCATTGTATTTGCCGTAGTGCTGTTGGCGATGCACAGAATGCAAGAGTCGCAAACTTGGAGTCAGTATTTACGGGAGGAAGAGAGAACATTCAAGTGATATCCCCTGAGTAAAATGTGTATATGTAAATAGTGTAAATTATATATATATATATACATATATATATATATATATATATATATATATATATATATAGAGAGAGAGAGAGAGAGAGAGAGAGAGAGAGAGAGAGAGATATAGATATTGATATAAATATATAGATAGATATTCCGGTATATATATATATATATATATATATATATATATATATATATATATATATATATATATATATAGATATATATAATTTTTGTATAAGAAGAAAATTATGGGGGTACATATATATAATATTAATCTAATCATAAATTATTGTTAACCAATACACATCTAACCAGTTCGTATACCAATATTATTATATCTCATATAATATATATGTGCCATAATTATAAATCACATTACAGATATATTAATGACTCCTACTATAAGCTCGGCATGGTACTGCCGTTAGTATGTCTCTCGTACATACATATCTGTGCCACTTTATTGCTACAATATGTTATTCTGTACTCAACTTTACTACATTTATTCATACAGTGTATTACTAATATGTTATATATTTACTCCATACATTGTATTACTACAATATGTTATGTTTCTACAAAATTATTATATTTGTACAATATTGTCATGAATATTATAAAATCTATAATAATATAATGAATACTATGTATTAATATACTAGCAGTAGTTCTGCATGCTGTCGCAGGTCGCCAGCAGGGCCTGACCGAGCGATGTCAGGACTCTAAATATTATAAATAATATCTGGTAGCATAGATGTAATGTACAAGGTTAAATCAAAGTCATGGCTAGGGCTTGCAGGAACATTGTTTGCACATTCCCTCTGAGGAATGCTATATTCAGCACCTCGTGATGCTTGCCTGGAGTGTTAACACACACACACACACACACACACACACACACACACACACACACACACACACACACACACACACACACACACACACACACACACACACACACACACACACACACTCACAGACACAAACACGCACACACACTCACAGACACAAACACGCACACACACACACACACACACACACACACACACACACACACACACACACACACACACACACACACTGGTGCAGTGGTAACGTTCCCGCTTGCCGACTGGTGGACGGGAGTTCGCGCCTCGCTCAGGTTGCGAAAAGTTTCACTGACGAAGTGGGTGGTTACTGTCCCCCTTGAGCAAGGGGACGGGTGTGTGCGTGTGTGAAGGTCACAGCCTTGCCCTTAGATCGGACTATATGAACTCTCAGCTCCCTTCCGGGAGGGTAAAAGCTGACGATCACGACCATCAAGTGATCCTGACCGAACCGGTGAATTACACACACACACACACACACACACACACACACACACACACACACACACACGCTTCTAGAACATTTCGACGACAGTATAGCCCACGCGATGGAAATTCTTATATACGCAAAGAAAGAGGAGAAGAGGGCAGAAGGAATTAGGAGACTGGAGAGGAGAGAGCAAGAAGTTGAGTCTTGAGAGACAAGCATGGATGTCTTAAAAAGAGGTCAGGCTCACGAAGTTAACCTAGTGTAGTTTTTTAGATATTCCCTCTGAAGAAATCAACTACAATCAAACCCCATTATCCATCTTTATCTTCTCCCATCATCAACTGCAAGTGAACTGAGGTTATCTCCTCACATATTTACTCACTGTTTACTACATCTCGGCTACGACTGCTATATGATCTATTACAACACTGATAATATGAAAGTCTTTTATAAGATGTAAACCGCAATGGATTCCTAAAGTATTTACTACTAAATAATTAGCAGCAGCAAAATATATTCCTTGCAACTGCTTGAACTGTTGTTGTTGTCGTTGATACGCCTTAGTCTGTCTGGCTGAGCAGACCCATCAACCACAGCCAAGCAACCCCCTACTTGAGGGCTGACAGAAGCAGTGAACCAATGTTCTCCTTGCGGTTGACAGCGCCTCACGATTGCAAGGCGCGAAGAAAAGTGTGGAGATATGGTTCCAGGATGGATACCATACATTTTCTATTTTTTCACCAAGTTAACTGGGGCACCACAGTAGTCTCCAATCCACCCATTTTCTTCGGCTATATGGTTACCCCCCAGTGTTGTAAATTGTTTCCAAAGTTCAAGGATTCCAATAGCATTATCACTCTATGTAGAGCCACCTGAAGTGGACAGAAAAGCAATAAAAGGCAACTAAAAAGAAAGGGAGAAGTTGGAGGAGACGAAGGCAGACAGAGAAATAGAATGATAAAGGTGAAGGATGAAATGGATAGCACTACATCAAGCGAATGGATGAAGGGTAGCCCCACCTGATCTGTGAAACGCGCTTTGATTGGCATGTTATTAAAGGTGACAGTGCTGTGTAAATACTCATTTGAGTACTGTGCTCTCTTTCGCTGAAATGTATGCCATTATCATGTTTATTAATATTGAAACTATATGTATCTGGAGGAAGAAATGAGTTTGTTTGTTCTCCCAAACAAGAGGTTTTCGTTTGCAAGGTCTTCCCCGCTGCGGTCTGTTTTGGATGTGACCCTCTTCTCTCCATCGCCTGACCCACCTACACACAGTGGCCACACTGATACCCGTTTCCCTGGCTATAGCGCGGGTTGACATGCCACAAACCCACAGCCGCACAAAGTTGGCACGGTCAGTTAAGTTTGTTGGCCGAGGTCTGCACCGTGGCTCCATGTTGACTCTGTAAATCATTGAACAGTCAGTGTACTGTAAGGCGGTGTAGTAGGTAAACACGAATTGATTTATTATTTTCGACACTACATTGCAACTGTGCTCATGTGACTGATATCGTATAGTGACAATAAGAGTTCAGTATTTAATGTAATCATACTACTGTACAGTCAGCGTTATTTAATCCAATATGCCTGGGATCGAAGCGATGGCGAACTAATGGATATAGCCTACCTGACCACCTATAAATATGGAAAAAAAAACAATCAACTTTCAATCCATCACACTGTTAGAATTTTAGACGGGACAGTGTGGATAAATTCATCAGAAAGGGATAGAATTTATCCAGACAAAGTTTTGCCATAAAAAGTACATGAAGGTTGTAAATAAATATCAAAGCTATGCTTTTCTAGTCTTGCAATTATATCCTAATAGAATTGCACTTTTTGCGTGTTGAGTATAATATATTGTACTAAAAAAAAGACGAGTGAAAAAATTAACGAGAGTAACAAAAAGAGTGAGTGAATGAATCTCATCAATATGGTTATAAGGGAAAGCACTGAGAATGGCACAGCCATGGAAAACGTAATACTTCTGGTGTAGTAATAGTAAGGTCATAGTTGTAAGGACTGAGTTACATTTGGATGAGAGATAGAGATTAGGGAGGCAGAGTCAGTACGGGAAAGTAGCCATTGTGCCAAAGTCCCAAGTGGGCGACGTTCAGACGAAAACGGAGAGAGTGCAAGTCTCTGATGTCCAGTGGTCAGTGATTAGGACGAGAGACATCTTTCCCTTTTCGTTTCGTTACTGGTTTAACCGCTTTCACATACATATTATTCTCTTTCACTTTTTCCTATAGCCCTCCCTGTTTGTCATGATGGCTTTCGCACCAAAATAAGTGTTTCTTATATTTCTCAGGTTTAGCCTTTAGTTTGTTGTCACGGATGTCGCATTCAGGCCTTTGTTTTGTTGTGTTTATTCTTGTCTCTTGTGTTATGATGGATGTGTCAATCCATTTTGTCCATGTTAGGGTTAGAGAGCCTTCTCCCAGAGAACTTAGGCATTTGATGTTAAGCCCAAATCAGATGTTTGGTTTAACGTCCACCCTAAACGTCATCGATGATGTCACAGAAAAGGTGTATTTTCCAAACAGAAGACTATAAGACTCTTGCAGGTCAGACTAGAGACCTACTGTATTCGAGATGACATCACGATATTCAGCGACAAAGACCTTTGTAGAATTGTTGTCTTCTTGCTTTCAATCCCTGAACGTATTTAGATGCTGGTGTGAACATGCTAGAACGAGTATATGTGGCTTTGCAGGCAGAGTTTAAAAGATGACTGTGAATCCAAATGTACCATATAGATCCTAAATTATTTGCCTTACATACAGTGTGGTATTGCCTTATCTTATATTTTGTTGTAGATGATATTCATTTTTTTCTTCGTATTTCCAGCTTGAAAGTAAGCTACCCAGATATTATAAAGATATTCTCATTGGGTTGTTATTCAACGGCATTTGGAAAAGCAGTTAAATTTTATGTTTGACTAATTTCCAGAGTTAATTCATACACCATGGCTCTCGTATGGAGCTGAGAGGATATTTGTTAATCCCAAACGGCTGTTAACAGGTACGTCAAATAGGCTGTCGGGAATTCATTGCTACTTAAGAGAACGCCACCTAGCGGCCACAGATGAAGTTACTGATTACATCACGTTCTCTGAAAGGCTGTCAAAACAAACTAGCTAAACCAGTCTTTAGTCTGAGTAGAAGCGTGTTTTATCCTGATAAAATCGTGCAGTTTGTATCCTTACAGCTTTTGATCTTTTCCCCATCATTATTTGGGGACACTTTGTGTAAGATACGACGTTGAGGGGGTCGTGTGCTATTTTCCAAGTGGTCCAAATGATGAGTGTAGACGGACATATAGTGAGACTGGGAGAACAGACTTTAATGTGTCGTTAGGGAAACGTGCTGGGATGACATGGTGGTTTGAAATGTTGAGCCTTTCTGGTTGGTATGATGTGAGGGAGCCTTGTTTGTCTCGTGCTGTGTGAGTTTAGCCGTAGTGGTTTAGGTATTATAACATTAGGGATATTCTGGAGTGGAGTGGAAGATGAGACATATCAAGGAGTACTGTGTGTGTGTGTGTGTGTGTGTGTGTGTGTGTGTGTTGGTCCAACCTTTGTTGACTCTCAGGTTTAGAGTTACTGTGTAACTGAATAAATCTGCACACGCATGTACATGCTATGAAGTACTGTTGAAAGTATGTCATTTTCCCCATTCTGTTTTGTCACTTCTTATTACTTCATTATTTTCGAACGCTAAAGCAAGTTTGTATTTATACATGTACGTATTTATAGCTATCCTTGTCTATATATATATCTGTCAATAACTCAATATTTATCTGTCAGTCCATCAGTTTGTCTCTACTGTATTAATATAGATAGATGGACAGATAAATAGATACAGATACAGAGAGAGAGAGAGAGAGAGAGAGAGAGAGAGAGAGAGAGAGAGAGAGACAGACAGACAGACAGACAGACAGACAGACAGAGACAGAGACAGAGACATACAGACAGACAGACAGACAGAGACAGAGACAGAGACATACAGACAGACAGACAGACAGAGACAGAGACAAAGAGAGTTAAGTTTTTGCTGTTAATTTATTTCCTAGTGTTTTCGTTTATTATTATGCAGTGTATAAGAGTTTAAAGTTTGACAGCCTGTTAGTACTAGTTGTCACTTTACATGAACAGAAAGTCGTGTCAGCGAACACATTAGGGGATGATCAGATAGGTCATCAAAAATTTTTACCACATATCTGATCTTTAAGAAGAAAAATACAACCACAGGGCTGCATAAAGATGTGTATCACTCTCTTTACAAATTAGTCGAAACTTGAGAATATACAGTAAAATCTTCAAGTAGTCTATATGCAATAAAACTGTCGGGAGAGGGTCGTATGAAAGTCTAGAATCAAACGTTCTCCTTAATGAGAGGATGACTGTAAGAAATTACCATTCTTCATGCTGACCATGTACGAATGAACGGGTACGTATAGTAACAGTACTGCATGAATCTAATGTTCCTGTGCATATGATTGGGTGTGTAAGTCTTTGTATTTTATCATTTTGAACAAACAGACCTTGAACACATGCTGACATATAAATCGACAGGTAACAAATGCCAACTATCAGTGTCCATAAATCCATCTACAAAAATAAGCAGAATTATACCCCTTGTCAAGAGGTGTGTATCATGGGGTGGAGCGGGATAATAGTTCCTCCCTTGTGTCTGGGTCAGAGGGAATATTCTATATAACCATCCCCTCCTACAATTCAGGTTATTCGGAAAAACCCAGAACAAAATCGACAGTTATTGTTAAAATGTTTTCTGTCTTTACACTGACAAAGCAATTATTGTATAAATATTTAAGCTGAAACTGCAGAAAATAATACATTGGAAATGATAAGTTGGTCCAACGTAGAAATCTCATCTTTTAAAAGATGTGCAAGTGTAATAACAGAATGGTGCCAGAATTGGCTACAAGTAACGAATTATCTTGGATTTTTCTTCGTGATACCTAATTATTATTTTGCCCACTTTCATGTTTATATATAACAAGTTGTATCAGTTCACATCCCTCAGTGCTGGCCCTCGCTTCTCTCAGCATTAAGTACTTTTTAGTCACGGATGTCATTCCCGCCAGTGCCCTTTGATCATCGTCTGCAAAAACTTCAAGGGAAAAATCGTTCTTAATCAGAAACTTTTAAACGTCAGAGATATTACCAATATGCCAGGAATCGAACCCGAGACTCTCAGGTGAGAGCCAGGCAGCATACCACTACACCACGACCAAGTTAAGGTTAACAGAGGTTGTCACAATCTTGTAACCAACGTCCCTCCGCCCCCCACTGTGGGCCTGAAGAGGGTGAGTTAACCCCCTGGCACTCGGGCAAGTAGATGCTTTTAATCTATCCCAACCACTTACGGCAAGTTAGAATGAAGAGAGAACCTGTATATTTACACAGGAAAAATCATCAGAGAAATTACCAATATGCAGGGAATCGAACCAGAGATTCTCAGATGAGAGTCAGGCAGCATACGACTACACCACGACCAGGTAAAAGTTCACCCACGTTGTCACAATCTTGTAACCAACGTCCTTCCGCCCCCAACTGTGGGTTCGATTCCCGGCATATTGGTAATTTCTCTGATGATTTTTCCTGTGTAAAAATATAGGTTCTCTCTTCATTCTGACTTCCCGTAAGTGCTTCGGATAGATTAAAAGCATCTACTTGCCCGAGTGCCAGGGGGTTAACTCACCCTCTTCAGGCCCACAGTGGGGGGCGGAGGAACGTTGTTTACAAGATTGTGACAACGTGATTGCACTTTGACATGGTCGTGGTGTAGTGGTATGCTGCCTGGCTCTCACCTGAGAGTCCCGGATTCGATTCCTGGCATATCGGTAATTTCTGTGATGATTTTTCCTGTATAAAAATACAGGTTCTCTCTTCATTCAGCTTTAAACGATTGGTATATTATTATACAAAATTATAATAGGATCAGACGGTATATCTGACTGAAGCGTAAATCTGTCTCAGACTGGATTATATGCTGAACCACTCGAGTGAAAATAAAATGTGTAGGAAAAAGGTGCCACACGACTGACAACTAAGTGTGTAACAAAAATGTGCCACATGACTGACAACAAAGTACTGTATGTTGTAACACAGTGCCATGACTGACAACGAAATGTGTAGCAACACGGTGCCACATGACTGACCACAAAATATGTAACAACACAGTGCCACATGATTGACAACAAAGTATTTAGCAACACGGTGCCAAATGACTGACAACAAAATGTGTAGCAACACGGTGCCACATGGCTGACAACAATATGTGTAGCAACAAGGTGACAAATGACAGACAACAAAGTGTGTAGCAACACAGAGCCACATGACTCACGGTGAAGGCGCACAAGGAGGAGAGGCGAATGAGGGACTCTTACAGCCTGGAGCAGCAGCTAAGCACTGAGTGCTGAGCCCCCTCCCGCGGTACTTATATAAACACTGCCAGCCAATCACAGAACACTGCTGCATTGATTGAAATAATCCTCCCTTTCCCGGAAGTCTTAGGTACAAGAAATATAAAACGTTTGTTGTCTATACAAAGTATTCTCTAACAGATCTGTACTTCAACCATAGGCGTATCCTTATGGTAAGCTAGTTGATGAAACCCAAACATGTTCTTACTTCTAAATGCCAGATTTTTTTTTTTTTAGTCCTGGCGGTAAGGCTAATGTTACAGAGATCCATTTGTTTTGTAGAATTTGGTAGTAGAGTTGAAAGCGCAGTTACCTGGGGGTTGTTTTGTCCCGGGTTCAATCCCGGAAGTTGCAGGGATAGTGTGCTAATTTACATTCAACGTCACCGTGTTCACTGATTCTCATTCTGGGCCCATCAACAGCTAATACAAACATCGTACTTAGTGGGGTAGGTAAGGTCATACATGGAAGGTACTGTGCATTTTAAGATTAAAATATAAACTTTTATTCAGTATTTCTATAAGTCATGAAACTTATTTTCAGATGTGAAGGCACATCAAATTTAACCACTAGGACTAGGAAGAGGACGAAGAAATTTCAGGCTTCAAATTTCAATTTTTTTCCAAGCATAATGACATTATACATTAATACTGATACACTCTTATTACACACAGATTACATAAAAGTGCTGTAAGTTCTGTTTTAAGAAAGTAAATAAGAAATAAAGGAAACGAAAGAGAAACCAATAAAAAAAATCAAAGATTTCACATAAGGTATAATTAGCATGTGCTGTATCCGTTTAAGCAATGATACTGTAACATTCACGTCGGCGTCTATTAACACCTCTTACAATGACGTCACAAGTTCAGTAAGGTCATGTATTTTATTTCGAAGCCTAGCAGTCTCCTGTGCTTGAGCACAGGGCTTTACACCTGAGGGCAGTCTTTTTGTAGTTGTAGCGCCTAATACATCCCCTTTCTTGCAACCACGCTGGATACATCCGTAGCAGCTCTGTGAGGCTTCTGGACGGGTGGTTTGCTGTGGCTGCCATCCCATTGTTCCCTTCATTGACTCCCATTAAAGCAATGTATTTTACACTGGCCTGACAGGTAGTCTGCTTGAAGTGTTGCTTCAGCGCAGCCTTCATGGGTGGGACGTTCTCCAGGGTTATAGATTTCTGAGTGAAAAGCTGTTTTCTTGCTTCTTTCACCTCCACGGTTTCGTTGGTTTAGCCGTGTATGAGCCCACAAAGTGCTTTACAAGTGACATGGACAACTCATTAACATTCCTTGGTATCTTCATGAACTCGTTGAAGACCTTGGTCGCTTCAAAGAAAGCCTTCCAAGTTTCCCACGAAGTTTTCTTTCCTCTTTCGAAAACTGCCAAGACTGTGTAACATCCTGTTAGTGCATGGAGCAATGGGAAGTGACACTGGTACTTAGATCCAGTTTATGGGCCACTTCATGAACTCCCAGTGTATCTGAAGCTGGTGCCTGTATAGAGATAAATCCTTTTTTTTTTCTTTCTTTCTTTCTTTTTTCTCTATCTTCCTAAATATTCTCAGGGCTAGTACAGCAACCCCAGTGTCTACGGTACAGAGTCACCTTGCAACCCTTCTAAACAGTGTCTGACACATGCAGAAACAAGTACAGTATGTGTCTGCTTTCTGGTGAGAATGTGGAGTAAGGTTTATCAAGTCAGACTAGGCAGGAGAGCAGAGCACTATCTTCTCATGAACTGTGCAGATGGTTGTAGTTCTTTGCACCAGCTGAGTCTGGTGCTTGATGTCCGCCACATCCAGAACCATGTTCACCAGGAATAAAAGACATGAGCCACCAAAAGTGAACATTATGTCATAGATCTGTTTCCATGTCCCTTGCGTTGCTCAGATTAAATGCATGGTATCACTATCATGGTCATACGCTTACTTGATAACATCTCCAATGTCCTGAAATGTCAGAAGCGTGCCTCTGCTCTGCAAAGGTGCCCCTAAGTCTGGAAGCATAGATAGAAGCCTGTCCTGCAGTCTAGCTGTGTGGATCCGTTGTCCCACAGTGGTATTTAGTTGTTTCAGTCTAGCTTTGTACAGGTCACCAAGGTCTGCAGGTTCGCATACTGGGACACAGTTATCGACTCATGTTTCCTCCATGAAGGCCAACAACTCTGCAAAGGCAATGACAATGCAGCTGAGCCCCTTTATCAATCTCATTCTTTAATGCAGCTTGTCTTGCTGCCACTTGAGGTGATATTTCTCTTCAAGGGTTGGTGTAAATTTGGCAAGCAGCTCAGGATCTTTTGTTTCCTAGGCAGCTTTTCTGATATTCATATCTAATTGTTTTACTGCTCCTTATGGGGTACTGAGGAACCATTTGGCCTGTTGTTGAAGAAACACGCCAGTTCTTTAGTCTTGAAATGGCTATTAGCAGTCCTTGTGTGAACTCTGATGCATCAGACTGCTGCATCAGACTGCTGCAACCTCGAAGTTGACATCAGTCATCGCTGAAATAATGCTTGATTATGTTTTAACCGACAAGTCTTGTGCAGTTGGGCCCTGTTGGTCATCATTGTGGCTTCTGTGCTGTTCCCATCATCCAGTTTATCCAGATCTAGCTCCGTTAGTATTTGTCCAAGTTCCTGAAAATTAAGGAGATACTTATTGACTGATGTGCTGCCTGACCTGGCCGGGCATTGCATAGCTTCCCATGTTTCTACTTGGCAGAGAGCACAGAGGTCCCAGTTAGTGGTGCAGTGTGGTTTCGGATGCTTAGATGTAGAAAACTGACAAATGAGAATGTGAAGGACCATTGTAGTGTGGATGTGGATGTGATAAGAAGTGTTAGGAGAAACACACTGAGGTGGCCTAGCCATGTGGAGAGGATGGAGAGTGAGAGACTGACGAGGAGAGTGTATGTGAGTGAGGTGGACGGGGGTAGAGGGAGGGGGAGGCCAAGGATCAGATGGAGTGGAGAGGTAAACGAGAGAGGGGTGTGTGAGCTGGGAACAGGGCAGTGAAATGGCGAGGGACAGGGCGACATGGAGGCGATTTGTTTGTGGCCACCCCTTACGGGATTAGGGTGTCTGGCAATATAGATATATATATATATATATATATATATATATATATATATATATATATATATATATATATATATATATATATATACTGTATATGTATTGTTACGGAACAGAGAAAACTGTCCCGCAAAGTTCCAGGTTCAAAAGAAAGAGTTAGGTAAAATTACAAGTTAAAGTTTAATGCTCAAACTAACAACAAAACATTCAGGACTCATAAGGATAATGTAATGGCAAAAAACAGGTTAAATATATGGTTAACTGCAATAGCCTCTATTAACACGAAATTAGCAAGTGTAAATTTATCTAAGTCAGCCCTGTTAAAATGAGATACCAGATAATACTCAGTGAATGCAAGATATATTATTACAGATACAAAATATTATCAAAAATGACTGATAAACACACATGAATCACAAAAACCTCACTAGGCCTAAGAATTAACAACCCATGATACACAGTACGAGAAAAAATGCAACAACAGTTATACTCAAATTACACAGCTGCTAGATGGTTGGAGACTTCCTGAGCACTCACAATAATAACCGTACAGGGGAGGACAGAGATGTGAACAAAATGAGGAGTAGACCTAAGTGGCAATAATGCAGAGACTGAGCTCATTATATACGGGCCGGCAGAGCTTGATACAACTAGTAAGAAGGACGCGCAAATGAAGCCATAGGGGACAAAGAGTTGACAATCCTGCTCTGAACAACAGAAAGGACGACTTACTCTACTATAACGGTAGAAGGGGGGACTGAGGTAGAACAGTCTCGTGATCAAACATGCAGCATACTGTACGTTAGAATTACACAAAGGATCATGAAATCATAGGCTATGTAACACCTCCCCACAAAGAAAAAAGAAATTTACAAAGGAAATTTCTTATTACTCTAAAACAATCTGTCTAAAGTCTAGATAAGCAATCTGCAATAACATTTTCTTTCCCCTTGACATGTTGTATGTCTAATGAATACTCCTGAAGGAGCAGACTCCATCTTGTCAATCTCTGATTTTTATCTTTAAACTTACTAAGGAATTTCAGTGGGTTATGATCGGTATAAATGACTATGGGGTCAAAACCAGAACACAAATAAAATGAAAAATGCTGTAAACCCAAAATCAAGGCCAAAAGCTCTTTCTCAATAGCTGAGCCGTTCTTTTGAGGTGGAGTGAACTTCTTACTGTAATAAGATACAGGGTGTTCAATACCCTGATCATCCTCTTGCGGCAAAACAGCCCCAGCTCCTGTATCAATTGCATCAACAGCCATCTTAAAAGGCTTAGCAAAATTTGGAGTAGCGAGCACTGGCTGACTTAATAGGATAGCTTTAAGTTTGTTGAAAGAGGATCACAGTTATCGGTCCAGACAAATTTAACTCCCTTTTTCAGTAGGTCTGTAAGTGGTGATACAAGAATTGAAAAGAACAAATCTCCTGTAATAACCTACCATTCCCAAAAATCTTTGTAGCTTTTTCCTACTTTTAGGTCTGGGAAGATCACTTATAACCTGAACCTTAGCTCCTGGTGGTGCAACGTGTCCATCACCAATTACGTACCCAAGGTACTGAACTTTAGCTTGACCAAACTCACACTTTGATAAATTAGCTACAAGATTAGCCTGAACCAAACGCTCAAGAAATTTACTGACATGGCATAGGTGATCTTTCCAGTTGTCACTGAAGATTAATACATCATCAATATAAACAACACACCCTGCCAAACCCTCTGTTACAACATTCATGAGCTTCTGAAATGTGGCTGGTGCATTCTTCATACCATATGGCATTACAGAACATGCAAAAGTCTTTCCTAGTGTTACAAAACATGAGATCTCCCTAGCACGTTTAGTCATAGGTACGTGCCAGTATCCCTTTAACAAATCAAACTTACTTATGTACCTAGCCTTTCCGATCTTGTCTATGCAATCTTCCACGCGAGGGAGAGGGTAAGTGTCTGTTTTGGTTATCTGATTAACACGTCTGTGGTCGATGCAAAGCCGCTGTGACCCACCTGGCTTAGGGACTAGAGTGACAGAACTCCACTCGCTCTGACAGGGCTCAATCATCTTGTGGTCCAACAGGTAGCCAAGCTCCTTCTGGATGAGAGGAACTTTCACTGGGTTCACACGGTTATGAGGCAGTTTAATTGGCTTTGCGTCTCCAACATCGACATCATGCATCAACACAGTGGTTCTTCCTGGAGTGGCACGGAACACTTGTGGGTACTCCTGCAGTAATGTCGAAAACTCCTGCCTTTCCTCGGGAGGTAGATGAGAAAGCTTAGTCTGGAGATCATTCATGATATCAGGATTCTTCCCCAAACTATCACTAAGGTTCATACTGCATGGGAGAACTTCACTTGCAGACTCGGGTGGAACAGCTACAGTGCAGACTGGGTTATTTTCGTCCCGCCTGTGATATAAATTTAGCATGTTGATGTGACAAAGTTGCTTGTTCTTTCTACAATCTGGTGTGGCGATGACATAGTTGACATCACTGAGTTTCTTCTCCACGAAATAAGGACCACTAAACTTGGCTTGAAGAGGTTGCCCATGAACCGGTAGCAGAATCAAAACCTGATCTCCTGGCTGAAAGTGGCGTAACCTGGACTTCTTATCATACCAAGTCTTCATCTTCTCCTGAGCAGCTCCTAAATTCTCTCTCACCAGCTGTAAAGCAGTGGACAGCCGTTCTTTGAACTTCATCACATACTCCAGCAGGTTGACGTCATCTTCCTCCGACAGCCAGCATTCCTTGAGCAGCTTAAGGGGTCCTCTTACTTCATGGCCAAACAGTAGTTCAAAAGGTGAGAAGCCCAGTGATTCATTTGGAGATTCTCTTGCGGTGTGGGGGAAAAATTAGAAAAATTTAGAATATACCCCCGGTAGTGTCGTAAATATTTAACTGGCTAATCACTTGCACTAAACAAGACAAAAATAGGCCTACAACACTACATAATTTGTCCGGATATATATGTCTTACTCCCAGGACTCATCTGGATCGTAATGACGTGTAGGTTGCGTTCCCTACTAAGCAACTAAACGATCTATTTAAGGATCCTCAAATAAGAGCTGGAAACCCTGGTGAAATATTATTCGCCCAGTCTTTCGCCACTAAGGGTCATTTAGTTACTTAGCTTAAGAGTAGCAATGGAGAGGCTTGCAGGTTGTTGCCATATGGTCGGAGTTGTTGAAGATGTTGCTTGTTGCTAGTGCTTGGCGGATTACTGGAGGTTATGGCCTGGACCAAATACGTACTTTTTACGTAAGCATTACTATTTACACTATTTATAAATTAAAGTGAATTGATAATGTTCATTCCCATCTAGGAGGAAGCACTGTCGTAAATTAATTAATCAGTCCAGTCTGTCCCAACCGAATTCTCTCTCAATACCACGAGAGTGGTTAGACTGCTTCCAAGCGTGACTAAGGCATGACTGGGACTGCCTCCGACTCGACTCGAGATCATCTGAGACTAAGACTCAATGAATTAGGACTGAGAGCGTGGGTGAGAGCCCAAGCAACTGAGGTCTCGAGACTCGTAATTGACCGAGGCCTAGCCGAGACTAAAACTTAGACCTCTGGAGAGAAGAACAGAGGCGATCCACCAATCAAATAACTAAAAATGCATATGTGCACATTCCATCCATGGCTGGGAAAAAGACTAAATTATGAACCATAGTATAAATATACGTAATCCTATATACCCATCACCCTGGGTTACGTATAATACATTATACTTCCAAAATACGACTGCCCATCACCAACTAAAATAGAAAAATGGGAGGAATTATTCCTAAATTTCCGACATCCTGGGGGCCAAGAAATCTAAACATCACCCCGTTTAATTAACTCCCCCAGGTGAGCTCGGCACCGTTGTGCGGCTCCCCACTGTGGTCTATCTGAGCTTCCCGCATCTGTATCCCTATGGCCATGAGTAACGTCCCCGAGTGCTGTATTAAGCGCCTCCGGAAGGGAACTCACGGCTGTTTCTAATGGATATAATTTATTGATAGTCCTGAGTACAAGGCTTTGGGCCGTCTTTAACTTCACTGTACGAACTATCCCTTGCTTATCCAGATAGCATTCAATAACTTTCCCCAATGGCCAACTATTCCTTGACTTATCAGTGTGAATTAACACTACATCCCCCTCCTTAATATCAACGTCCGTTTTATTAGCCGACTTTTGGCGTACATGTCTATCGAGAAGGGATGACAAATATTGAGTTTTCCATGAATCCTGCCATTTGTTAATCAATTTGGATAACTGATGGTGCTTAGTGTTCAATTTATCAGCTTCAATGTAAGAGGGATCCAAATCATAGGGTGCCATAGTTATTGCAGGCAAGGAGTCCAATCAATATCCACAAATAAGATGAGAAGGAGTGAGGGCTTCTGGCTCATCGAGGCTGTTAAGGACATACGTTAAGGGGCGGTTGTTAACACGGCATTCCACTTCCGTAATTATAGTGTGTAAATCATCCATGTTTACTGGTTTTCTGAATAATACCTTTTTAAGACACCCTTTTACTATGCCTATTAGTCTCTCATAGAAACCAACGAACCATGGAGCTCTCGACGGTATGAATTTCCACTCACATTCTCTGCTGGTGAATTCATCTTGGACTTCCGCACTCTGCAGGACCTGATGTAGAAGTTCGGATCCTAATTTAAAATTAGAAGCGTTGTCACTGATAATTAATTTCGGGCAAGATCTTCTCGACACAAATCTCCTAAAAGCATTCAAAAAAGTTTCGGCAGTTAAATCTGTGACCAACTCCAAGTGAACTGCCCTGGTGACAGCGCAAGTAAACAGTACCATATACACCTTTTGCTCTTGTAGGGTGACTGGTTTCAAGACTTCCATATAGCCTGTATAATCTAAACCGATTATTTCAAAGGGTCTAGCTTCTTCCACCCGCTCTTTAGGTAAGGGTGGTGGTGAAGGATAATACGGTCGTCCTTCTAACCTCTTACATGTATAGCAGGATTTAATTGTAGATTTCACAACTTGTCGGCCTTTAGGGATCCAGAAGTTTTCTCGCAATTTGCACAATGTATCAGAAACACCACCATGCAAAGTGGTTTCATGAGCATATGGGACCAATAATTTCGTCAAATGTTGCTGTCTAGGCAACAACAGTGGAAATTTAGTGTGAAAGGGGAGACCAGCTTGGTCCAGCCTACCTCTACATCTGATCAAATCATTGTGCTCAAATAAGTTTAAACTCTTAACCAAATCTGGCATCCTTGTTACAAGTGGTTTCTGAAAATATTGGTAAACTTCGGGGAAGCTACTCTTCTGTAAGTTTAGCAACCAATATTGTTGGGGTTTCATTAGGTTTAGAGTTTTGTTCCCCCTAATCTTTTGCAAAAATTGGAAAACCAAACTGGTGATCTTTATTAACTTCTTCCAACTACCAACTCTTTCCGGATCAAACAAGGGTTCAAGTTCTTTTTCCTGAACTTCTAGGACAGTCAGCGCATTAGGCTCCATCTTCGTCTTAAATTTCTGTTCTGGCCAAAGATCTTCATTATTCAACCATTCCGGACCATGAAACCAGGAGTTACTATTTATAAATTTATCATAAGTTAGGCTTCTAGTTAACAAATCAGCTGGGTTATCTTTAGTTGTGAGATGGAGATAATAACAGTCAGGATCAGCATCTCTCATATCTTGTACTCGATTTTTGACATACAAGATGTTAATTTTATTGTTCACTACCCATTGAAGGGCTACTTCACTGTCTGGCCATATATAGGTGGTATTAATCTTTATATTACTTAAGGTCTTCCTGATATACACCCCAAAATGGACTGCTACATACATGGCTGTTAGTTCTAACTGAGGTAAAGTTTTACCTTTTAGAGGAGCTACTCTTGCCTTAGAAGATAAAATTATAGGAACATCCTCATAATTACTGATGTAAGCAACTACTCCATAAGCCTTGGGTGAAGCATCACAAAACAGATGTAAATCATAGGAAGAACCTTCTTTTCCCACCATTCTCGGAAGTTTAACACTTGCTAGGTTGTTGCATTCTTTTGAGAGGGTTTCCCAACTCTCCAGCAAGTCTGTAGGTAAAGGGTCATCCCAGCCTAATTTTCTGGTCCATGTTTGTTGAATTAGAATTTTTAAAGGAATAGTTAGGGGAGAAATTAGTCCTAGGGGATCAAAAATTTTACTAATGTTACTTAATAAAGATCTTTTGCTATCAACTGTATCCCACTCTACATTTTTTACATTAAGGACATCAATGTCTGGATCCCACCACAATCCTAATATTTTATTACAGATTTCAGAATCAGAATTTATTTCAGTGGAGTTAGATGTCCACTCCTGCAATGGCATGTTAACCTCTTGCATAATCTTGTTGGCTATCAGATGAAATTTCTCTAGATCCTCCTCAGTATTTACAGTCCCCTGAAGATTGTCCATAAATAGCCAATCTTTAATTTGGTTAGCCACTTCTATATTTTCTTTTTGCTGCTCTAAGTGATAATTTAGCGTCATTTGCAACAAGAAGGGTGAGCTAGTGGCTCCAAAAAGGACTGATTTAAATCTGTAAGTTACCAGAGAACTGTTATCATCATGAGGATTACTTGGCCACAAAAATCTGGTGAAATCCCTGTCTTCTTCTTGAAGTCCTATCCGTAAAAAAGCTTTGCTGATGTCTGCTGTAAAGGCATATTCATTAGTTCTGAATTTTAGCAGCACAACTAATAGATTTTTGGTTAGAGTTGGACCAGTGTACAAACAATCGTTCAAGCTGTTAGTGTGGGAGCCTAATTTGGCACTACAATCAAATACTATTCGCACAGGTGTAGTCTTACTGTCTCTCATTACTGCCAAATGAGGAATATAATGAGTATTTTGTCCAACCTGTGCCTGCTTAACTTCCTCGATAAACCCCTTTTCTAAATGACTCTTGATTAACTGATCATATTTATCTAGTAAATCTCCTTCACATTTAAGTCTCTTTAAATTTGAATTTAGGCGATTAAGAGCTAATTTATAATTTGTGGGCAAACTAGGTCGATTGACTTTCCAAGGAAGTTTTACCCAATATTGGTCATCATAGTACTGAACAGTCTTTTTATAATTTTCAAGCACAAAAGCTTCTTCGTGAGTTACCTGTTCAGGTTTAATGCCAATGCTATCCATTTTCCACAAATTGGAAATGTCAGGCTCTTCTGAATTTAGTGAGGGCTGCAAGCATATATTCGTTACCATAGCAACCTGAATTGCTTTCCTTGTACTTACAAACTTGTCAGGAATATTGCCATATACAACTAATCCTCCTTGTACTTTTAGGAAATTTATGCCCTTGAATTTAATGAGACCATAAACTAATTTAGGATAGAAATCAGCTCCAATAAGGAGATCTATTTTATCTATGTGATCAGTCAAACCAGGATCAGATACTTTAATTTGTTGATCTTTCAAATAGGTCAAACACTTCTCTAGACCATCTGTTCTTATGTTGTTAGGTAAGGTGTCTCTAACCACAGCCTCTAGTCTAGTGTACTTCCTGCCAGCTTTAACAGTAATCTTAACTAGCTGATATTCTCTTCTCTGATCTTCACTAATGAAGCCGGACAGCTGTAAATTAATCGTACCACTAGGCTTTAATTTAAGCTTGTTTACTAGGTCCTGAGAAATGAATGTCCTCTGTGTTCCTTGGTCATAATGAACTTTTGCTTTAATTTGAGATTTATTCTTAATAATATGAACAGCTCCAACCGGTAAAGCAGTTGAGATGGTATGTTGATTTGTTGGAGTGACTGAGCAAATTTGTGAATTAAGTGTATTCAGCTTATCACACAAGACATTTTGATGAAACCCCTTTTTACAAAGGTCACATCTTGTGCCTACAAGTGCATCTACTACACCGTCCTATCTGTTCGAGTCTTTCTACACGAGTAGAACGACCTGAATACGCCTCACAGCTCTTGGACAGATGTGCTCCATCACACAAAATACACTTCAGCTGCTGAGCTGGCTGCTGACTAGCCGATGCAGTGGTTTGTGACTGAGCATTCTTGGGAGATGTGGGTGAAGATACTTGTTCTGAAGTGTGGTAAATCTTAGGAATTGATTTAGGAGATAATTTGACTTTATCAGGCTTCTCTTTAGTTAAAGCACCTTTAGTACTGGAATCTGATTTAGCTTCAGGCCCTTTGGACTCTAAATGATTAATAACTTTTAATAATGAGTCCCTAATTTCCTGTAGCTGGGGATAATCTTCATTTGTTACATGCTGGATTCTCTCAATAGTTTTACTGGGTAACTTTTTCATTACTAGTGGAGAGATAAGCCAACTGGAACTGCTTAAATCACACCCCATTTTTTTCCAATTTCCTAAGGGTGCATTCTAGATTAGCCCTAAATTCGGCCAAGGAATTACAAGTATGAATAGGAGTTTTAAGGTGTAGCAGTCGCATTGCAGGTTCGTGCTGATTTCTCTTAGGATTATCAAAAGTTGCCTTAAGTAGCTGCACTGCACTGCTATATCCATCACTTTCTATACTGAAACCATCGATGAGTTTCTCCACGTCACCTTTTAACACTCCTCTTAAATAATTTAATTTGCCTACTGGACTAAGATCTTTTCTGGAATCAATACTGGCAACAAATTGATCCCAGAAGGAATTCCAATTAGCCGAAGTGCCATCAAACTCGGGTAGTTTAAGTGTGGGCAGCTTCGACTCAGCCCTTGGACAAGTTAAATGGGTAAACTCACTTTTCAGAGAGGAATTAATTTGAGCTATTAGTAGGCAAATTCTCTCTTCTTCGTTAGTCTTAGCTATAAAAATTTCATTAAATTCATCATCGTCCTTTGTGGCTTCCAATAAAGAATCATAAAGTGTTCCCATGACAGTCAGCTGGTTCTGTAATTGCTGGCTCCAGGCCTTAAGTTTAGTGTAGTCTTTGTCAGTGGATTGGAATTCATCATTTACTTTACCACTGAGAGTGGTGACATAGGCCTTATGGCCTGCAATCCTCCTTGACAAGGACATATTGAACCAAGTCTGAAAATCAAAATTAATAGAATCACTAAATGTAGCCTACAGCAATGAAACCACTAGAATTAAATTAACTAAATGTACATAGAAGAATTCAGCATCAAACAGCAATACTAAGAATGATACATAAATCTGAACAACTAAATTAATAGTACAATTAAATTTAGATTACAAATTAAAGCCTTCTAGGGGTTACTACAAAATTAATCCATATTTAGTTTGTGTTAGCAACCCACTGATCATAATGAAATTTAATAGCTCCTCGCACCTTGGCCCTAATTCTACGTCTTCCTTCCCAAGTAGGGTGAATTTGGTCCATGACTCGTACCTCCAGAGGATAGGTCTTACCACCAAGCAAAATAATTTTCCCTTTTAGTTCCTTGGTTATTTTCTTATTAACCGCATTCATGATCTTATTGTAAACAATGGGATCCACATATCGAGGATGATTATGTGGATATTCCCTCTTTTCTACAGTGCATATCACACATTTAGCACCTGCATCTTCTATAGCCTCATTAATTTGTAGTAGTGTAGCCACTAAGTCCTGCACGTCAGTTGACTCATTAATATCGTTTCCCCCCAACATGACTATAACCAAATTATAGCCAGGTCTAAGTACTTCTGCAAATTCCTCGTACTCAAAAAACTTGTCTGCTCTGGCACCCCCTACTCTGATCATCTCCATGGTCACCAAGGGCCATGGTGAAGGCACAGACATCAAGGTGTCACAGGTGACCAGAGAGTGGCCTATATAAGCCACCCGATAATAATTTAATTCCAGAGCAGTCGCCATGTTGGAGTGTTAACAATCCGGTTCGAAGGACCACTTTATGGGGGAAAAATTAGAAAAATCTAGAATATACCCCCGGTAGTGTCGTAAATATTTAACTGGCTAATCACTTGCACTAAACAAGACAAAAATAGGCCTACAACACTACATAATTTGTCCGGATATATATGTCTTACTCCCAGGACTCACCTGGATCGTAATGACGTGTAGGTTGTGTTCCCTACTAAGCAACAAAACGATCTATTTAAGGATCCTCAAATAAAAGCTGGAAACCCTGGTGAAATATTATTCGCCCAGTCTTTCGCCACTAAGGGTCATTTAGTTACTTAGCTTAAGAGTAGCAATGGAGAGGCTTGCAGGTTGTTGCCATATGGTCGGAGTTGTTGAAGATGTTGCTTGTTGCTAGTGCTTGGCGGATTACTGGAGGTTACGGCCTGGACCAAATACGTACTTTTTACGTAAGCATTACTATTTACACTATTTATAAATTAAAGTGAATTGATAATGTTCATTCCCATCTAGGAGGAAGCACTGTCGTAAATTAATTAATCAGTCCAGTCTGTCCCAACCGAATTCTCTCTCAATACCACGAGAGTGGTTAGACTGCTTCCAAGCGTGACTAAGGCATGACTGGGACTGCCTCCGACTCGACTCGAGATCATCTGAGACTAAGACTCAATGAACTAGGACTGAGAGCGTGGGCGAGAGCCCAAGCAACTGAGGTCTCGAGACTCGTAATTGACCGAGGCCTAGCCGAGACTAAAACTTAGACCTCTGGAGAGAAGAACAGAGGCGATCCACCAATCAAATAACTAAAAATGCATATGTGCACATTCCATCCATGGCTGGGAAAAAGAATAAATTATGAA
Organism: Coenobita brevimanus; assembly: GCF_032717465.1. Taxonomy (NCBI): domain Eukaryota; kingdom Metazoa; phylum Arthropoda; class Malacostraca; order Decapoda; family Coenobitidae; genus Coenobita; species Coenobita brevimanus. Next base: position 27,240,979 of record NC_136961.1, on the reverse strand, counting down.
CCATAGTATAAATATACGTAATCCTATATACCCATCACCCTGGGTTACGTATAATACATTATACTTCCAAAATACGACTGCCCATCACCAACTAAAATAGAAAAATGGAAGGAATTATTCCTAAATTTCCGACATGCGGCAAACACAACGAATGGAAGGCCTTTATACCAGTCTTTCTGATGTTCCAAACAATATTTCTTGAGCATCGATTTGAGTGTTTGATGATATCTCTCCAACGCTCCTTGGGTCTGGGGATGGTAAGCTGAAGACGTGATCTGGGTGATGCCCAACTCTTTCAGAGACTGCTTGAAAACATTTGACATGAAATTACTTCCCCGGTCTGACTGTACCTCCTTGGGCAGACCAAACTTTGTGAAGAACCCTAGCATTTCCTTAACCACGTTCTTTGCTGAGATATTTCTAAGTGGAATGGCTTCAGGATAACGAGTAGCCATATCAATCAGGGTCAACACATAAGAAAATCCTGAAGAAGTCTTAGGAAGAGGGCCCACAATATCCACCAACACACGGGTGAAAGGCGCCTCAAAAGGAGGAATGGGAACTAGAGGTGCAACCTTTTCGGTCTGATTACACTTCCCCACAACTTGACAGGTGTGACAAGACTTACAATACCAGGAAACATCCCTGAAGATACCTGGCCAGTAGAAGTGTTTCAAAATGCGTGCCACAGTCTTCCTCACTCCAAGGTGTCCTGCCAAACTGGAATCATGAGCCACTCTAATGATATCCTGCCTACAAACACGAGGGATGACAACTTGTACAACCTCCCATTCACAGTCGGCTGATGCTGTTGGGGGTCTCCACTTCCTCATAAGTACTCCTGACTTTATATAATAACAAGTAGAAGCGCCAGCTGACTCTTCCTCACTGGAAGCAGAGTTAGCTAGACCTTTCAACTCAGGGTCAGCAACCTGCAACTCAACCAACTCTTGACGAGACAAATTATCAACACTACGGGGTACTGCCTCATCTGGTGAGTGATCCAAACTAGCAAGAAAAGTGTCAGCTAGGATAACATCATCATCATCATTATCCTCTAAGTCACCAGTAACTTTAGACTTAGCCCTAGTGACAGCACATGCAGGGAACACATCAGGGACATCACAATCCTGGGCCGCAGCCACTGGCTCACTAGACAACTGAGGAGCTGGACATACTTGACTTCCACCAATATCATTTCCAAGTAAGAAAGTTACACCTGACATTGGGAGTGTCTCAACCAACCCAACCATAACGGAACCATTAAGAAAACCAGACTCTAAATTCACTCTGCACAGAGGGACAGAGAAGTAATTATTCCCTACACCTTGTAAGATTACAGTTTCATCAGAGGAATTAACATTAGAGCCTAGAACACTGGTCAGCATAAGGGATTGGGAAGCACCTGTATCACGATATATTTTAACTGATTTCCTGTCATTACTGTCCAGAGGACTGACAAAACCATCAGACAGGAAATTAGCACATGAACTCTTGAGAGTGTCACCCACGTCACTGCTCAAAAGAGGAGCTCCATCATGAGGATTTAATTTACCCCTCAAAGCAGGTTCAGTTAACTCAGTTAAAGAATTCTGGGAACTCTCAAGGGTGGACACTAGACCAATTGACTGAATATTTAAAGACTCCTTTTTGTTCACATCACGCTGTCTCCTGAAACATTTCTCCGTAGTATGACCAAGCTTACTACAATAAGTACATTTACTTTTCTGTAATCTAGAGGTGGAGCTGCTATTAACTTCCTGAGAAACATCATCTTTATTCTCTTTCCTGTTACCTGTACTCTGAGTAGAGGCAATGTACTTACTCTCAGCTTTCCTTTTTTCTTTAGAATATCTCTTGTGAGTGAGAACATATTCATCAGCTAAAACTGCAGCATCAGACAAATTATCTATTCTTCTCTCATCAAGATATAGGCTTAGATCTTTATTGATACACCTTTTGAAGTCCTCCAGCAAAATCATTTGCTTAAATTTGTCAAAATCAGAATCCACATTCTTAGAATTTAACCACTGCTCTAACAGATCTTCTTTGATTTTTGCATACTCAACATGGGATTGCTTATCTTGCTTGTAAGTTGTCCTAAATTTTACTCTATAGGCTTCAGGAACAAGCTCATAGGCCTTAAGAATCAAGCCCTTAACTACATCATAATTATCAGATTGATCCTGAGGCAAAGATGCATAAGTTACTTGAGCTTTACCGGTGAGAACAGTTTGAAGGAGTACTGGCCAATACTTTTTGGGCCAATTAAAACCTGTAGCTACCCTCTCAAACAACTGAAAATACTTTGTTAAATCAGATTCATTAAAAGGAGAGACAAGTTTAACATTTTTAGCCACATCAAAATCATCAGAGCTAGATGATCCAGTTCCACACTGTTTCATGCGATACTCATGGTTTGCCTGAATCCTAGCAAGTTCAACTTATGCGTCAAACTCAGCCTCCTTAGCACGGGCCTCCTGCAGGGCTAGCTGTAACTTAGCTAATTCAATCTGCGTTTGCTCATTTGGAGGAGTTACATTAAACAAGCTTTCATTAATCATGTCAACAATTTGATCTTTAGAATGATGAGAGCGAACAGCAATTCCCAATTGTTGAGCAACAAGCTTAAGTTCATTCTTTGTTCTGTTTTCTACATCCAACACTGTTTGCACATTTGACAAAAAATCTTTGGCTTCATCAAGTGTAGTAATAGTAGACATCATGAATAAATCACAATCGCAAAATATCAAGCAATATCCTTATGATAATATCCTGAATATCCTGATAAGAGGTCGCCAAATTTATGTAACGGAACAGAGAAAACTGTCCCGCAAAGTTCCAGGTTCAAAACAGAGTTAGGTAAAATTACAAGTTAAAGTTTAATGCTCAAACTAACAAAAAAACATTCAGGACTCATAAGGATAATGTAATGGCAAAAAACAGGTTAAATATATGGTTAACTGCAATAGCCTCTATTGACACGAAATTAGCAAGTGTAAATTTATCTAAGTCAGCCCTGTTAAAATGAGATACCAGTTAATACTCAGTGAATGCAAGATATATTATTACAGATACAAAGTATTATCAAAAATGACTGACAAAAACACATGAATCACAAAAACCTCACTAGGCCTGAGTATTAACAACCCATGCTACACAGTACGAGAAAAAATGCAACAACAGTTATGCTCAAATTACACAGCTGCTAGATGGTTGGAGACTTCCTGAGCACTCACAATAATAACCGTACAGGGGAGGACAGAGATGTGAACAAAATGAGGAGTAGACCTAAGTGGCAATAATGCAGAGACTGAGCTCATTATATACGGGCCGGCAGAGCTTGATACAACTAGTAAGAAGGACGCTCAAATGAAGCCATAGGGGACAAATAGTTGACAATCCTGCTCTGAACAACAGAAAGGACGACTTACTCTACTATAACGGTAGAAGGGGGGACTGAGGTAGAACAGTCTCGTGATCAAACATGCAGCATACTGTACGTTAGAATTACACAAAGGATGATGAAATCATAGGCTATGTAACAATATATATATATATATATATATATATATATATATATATATATATATATATATATATATGTGTGTGTGTGTGTGTGTGTGTGTGTGTGTGTGTGTATTCATATATATAGATAGATAGATGTATACACATGTTTTTTATGCTCCTGACCAGAAATTGAACCCCAGACCTCAAGATAGAAGTCAGGCACTGATGCCACTATACCACGGCGTGATAAAAGCTGAGACACCTGAATAATTTTGAAGAACCAGGTAAATCCATTATGGAAGATATATTTCAGTCACATCACATTAGGATTATTTCTCAGTCCTACACAACTCGGCAAGTTACGTGGGGATGAGAACTAATATATATATATATATATATATATATATATATATATACAGTTGTCCCCATAATATCCGGATGCCCAGTTTCCGGACATCCCCAATAACCGGACATTTTCGTCCCGGGATCCTATCTATCTATCTATTGCCAGACGCCTCAATCCCGTTTGGGGTGGCCACAAACAAATCGCCTCCAAGTCGCCCTGTCCCCCGCCATTTCACTGCCCTGCTCCCAACTCACACCCCCCTCTCTCATATACCTCTCCACCCCATCCCTCCATCTCATCCTCGGTCTCCCCCTCCCTCTTCCCCCCTCCACCTCACTCACATACACTCTCTTCGTCAGTCTTTCACCCTCCATCCTCTCCACATGGCCAAACCACCTCAGTGTGTTCCTCACAACGCTTCCTATCACATCCACATCCACACCACAACGCTCCTTTATATCCTCATTCGTCAGCCTGTCTCTCCACGTGACTCCACAGGCTCCTCTTAAATATCTCATTTCCACTGCTCTCACTCTTGACTTGTGTCCTTCCAACAATGTCCAAGCTTCACTTCCGTACGTTAGAGTTGGTATCACAATACTGTCATGTAGTAACTTTTTCACTTCCATGCTCACTTCCCTGTTCCTTATCACTGCTTTCAAGGAACCAGCAACCTTTCTTCCCTGCTTTACCCTTTCAAGCACTTCACCCTCCAAACCTCCATCCTTACTCATCACACTACCCAAATACTTAAACGTACTCACATTTTCCAATTCCTCACCATCCAACCTCGCTGTACATTCACTGACTTCACCTCTCTCAAAGACCATCACTTTACTCTTCCCTACATTCACCTTTAGGTTCCGTTTCTTACACACTCTCTCAAACTCATCCACCAAGCCTTGCAGCTCCCCTTCGTCTTCACTCAACAACACAGTATCATCTGCAAACAACACTACAGGGAGTTTCCAAACACTATCCTCTCTCACCAGGGCCACTCCAACACCCACTACCCTACGTTGTACCTCTTTTATTACCCCATCCATGTACAGATTGAACAACCATGGACACATGACACATCCCTGTTTCAAACCAACTTTCAAAGAGAAAAATTCACTTAGTTCACCATCCACACGCACTGCAGCCTTCGCACCATCGTACATACTCTTCACAGCATTCAACAACGTCCCATCTACTCCATATATTCTTAACACTTTCCACAATCCTTGTCTATCCACCCTGTCATATGCTTTCTCCAAATCCATGAAAGCCGCATACAACTTCTTTCCCTTCTCTAGAAACTTTTCCACTAAAGATCTAAGAATGAATATCTGATCTACACAACCTCTTCCTTCCTAAAGCCTCCCTGTTCTTCTCCAACTAATTTCTCTGTTCTTTCTCTAACTCTGTCTATAAGTATCCTACCATACACTTTTCCTATTATACTAAGAAGACAAATGCCCCTATGATTACCACACACTTCTTTTTCCCCTTTTCCTTTGTACAAGGGAATAATTATACCTGACTTCCAATCCTCTGGGACTCTACCTTCCTCCCAGGCCAATCTGCACATCTTCCACATCCATTCTACTACTATCTCTCCCCCATGCTTCAGCATTTCACCACACACTCCATCAATTCCTGGGGCTTTCCCCGATTTAACTTTCTTCATTGCTTCCACAACTTTTATCCTACTGATTTCTTCCTGTCTTCTCACCTCCCTCCTTCTCCCAGCCATTCCCCAGCCACTTATACTCGCACTACTTCCATCCTCTATGTTCAACAATTCCTTAAAGTGTTCTCTCCATCTGCTCACTTTTTCTCCCTTCTCCACTAGTAATCTACCATTTTTATCTTTCACTCCCCTGCTAACTTCACTTCCACCCTGTCTTACTCTTTTCACTTCTCTCCAGAACATTTTCTTACAGTCCCTCCACTTTACACTCAAATTCCTTCCAAATTCCTCATCCACTCTCTTCTTACTCTCTCTTACTAATCTTTTCACCTCTCTCTTCCTTTCCACATATAACTCTCTCTTCCGCCTCTCAACTTCTTCCACGCCCCTATTTCTCACCCATTCATTGTACGCTTTCTTCTTTTGTGCCACAGCCTGTTTCACCTCTTCAGTCCACCACGCTGTTCCTTGCACCCCCCTCCGTCTTCTCTTCCTTCCACACACCACATCACATGCTGCACATATTTCTTCTGTAAATATCTTACACACACCTTCCACGTCTCCCATCTGCTCCAATTCATATTTGCCCAATCGTTTCCCCACTTCTCTCTTATACTCTGCCGGGATCCAATATTCCCAAAATGGGCCAAAAACTGCAAAAAATTTGAAAAAATATCCGACTTTTTCCCACTTGTAATTTGAAATTGGCGTACCTGGTGCAGACAAGCTGTGTTTTGGTGTGTCATTCCGCTGACGTCTGCTAGAGCTCCCCTGCATCCTCCCCACTTACCGCCCATCTCTCATTGTGTGTGCACGCTCGTCGTCATGGCCGCCCATGTGCTCGCTTTGGTGGTGGTGCCTTACCTGCTGCAGGCTCTCCTGCTGCTCTCGTGCCTCTTTTTCGTGTGTGTGATTATGGCCCCGCCGCCTGAGAAGAGGAAGAGAATGGTTTTGACTCTGGAGAAGAAGAGGGAGATATTGGACAAGGTGGATGCAGGATGGTCTTCCACATATATTCTTCGTGAATTCAACCTGGCCTGATCTACTTTGTTTGATATCAAGAGATACCACGACAAACTCATACAGTACATGGCTGACTTCTCGTCGAAAAGCAAACGCAACGTGGAGAGGATGGTGATGTATACTCCCAAGTATGCAGAAGTCGACCGCTCCACGTTGATTTGGTATCGACAGCAGCGTGCTGCTGGTGTGATGGTGCATGGCACGGAGCTGAAGGCTGCTGCTCAGAAGTTCACAAGGCTTCATGACGTCCTAGACTTCAAGGCATCCAAAGGTTGGCTCTTCACGTTCAAGTTACGACATGGCCTTACCAACTGTAAGTCTCATGGCGAAGCTTTGGACGCCAATGAGGATGGAGTAGATGAGTTTCGGTACAAGGTGAAGCACTTGATCGACAGCAAGGGCCTCACTCTCGGTCAAGTCTACAACGCTGATGAAACTGGTTTATTCTATCGCTCTTTGCCTACGAACACTCTAGCTGAGGAGACAGAGAAGCGTGTACCTGGCCGCAAGCTCTGCAAGCAACGGATATTGGCATACACCAGCTCAAGCCCGTTATTGTTGGCCGTGCAAAGCAGCCTCGGTGTCTTCGTGGGGTGACGGATGTCCTTCCTGTCGTCTGGTACCATTCCTTGAAGGCATGGTTCACAGCCCAGATCTTCAAAGACTGGTTCGACCGCCATTTCGTCAAGGAGGTCATCCATTACCAGACGAAGAAACTCGGAATCCCATGTGGCCAGGTAAAGGCCCTCCTTCTCCTCGACAATGCACCTGCCCACCCGTGCGACAAGGAGTTGGTGGCTGAGAATGGGTGCATTAGGTGCATGTTTCTGCCATCTAATACTACTGCTCTCATCCAACCAATGGACCAAGGAGTGATTGTGGCAACGAAGAGGCTGTACCAATGGAAGTTCCTGGATGAGGTGATGGTTGTTCTCAAGGATGAGGACGAGTGCAGAGAGGGATGGGACACACGAGGCCAGCGGACTCTGGAAAACCTTTGCCGCTACAACATCATCTGCCATCTACAACTGGGCCAGTGCATGGCAAGGAAATCCCTGTCAAGACTCTAGAAAATGGTTGGTCTCATCTGCTTCTCGGAACAGATGTGGAGCACGATTTCCTAGGTTTTGACATGGATGACTTCCATGCACGTCTACATGCACATGGGGACGATGTTGATGTGGACGAAGTGCGTGAGTGGTTGGATGACAACTAGGGTGATCCTGGGTATCAGACATTGTCTGATATTGAGATCGCATCTTCAGTTGCAGGTGTCAGTACCCAGCCTGAAGATTCTGACGAGGACGGCGACGATGATGTGGACTCCTCTCAGCGTGACACTACTCCAGCCATCCCTAAGCTGAGCGCACTCTGGGAAACCTAGAGTTCGTTCTGGACTACCTGGAGCACCCGGACAGCAACAGGGAGATGGTGCCCTTGGGAATTGTGGAGGAAGTGCGCGCTTTCAGGCAGCGCATCATTAATCATCAAAATCGTCGTTCCTTGCATCAATCAACCATTGACAGCTTTTTCAGGCCCGTGACCCCCGCTGTGCCCAGCCCTGGCTCCACTCCATTGCCTCCCCAAGACAGGCCCTCATGCTCCAAGCCACAGCCCAGCACATCAGGCACGGTGGAGTCACCACTCGACGTGAGTTTGAGCCTCACTTCAGAGTCGTCTGCAGTGGGTGCGCCATCACCAAGACCCACCAACGCACCCCTAGGTTACTTGCATGAGCTACTCTCAGACTCTGAGAGTGATTAGATGCCTAGAACTTGTCCATTAGACCACACGGGAATTTACAGCATTGTGCAGTAAAAAAAAAACAGTGCATAGTGTTAAGGAATTTGAGTTCTGAGCGAAAAGACAAAGATTTAATAGACTTTCAATGTAACATAAATTAACTAGAGTGTGTTATGTTTAGAAAATGGTTTTATGAGTGGAAACTTTCCACTCATAAAACCATTTTCTGGAAAGACTTTAAGTACAGAGTGCAACATTTGTTTCATTAAGGTACAATGGAGCGCAAGTAAGACAAGAGTGTGCAGTGTTAAGAGAATGGAATTCTGAGTGCAAATGACTAAGTTCAATTCAAGACTTCGTGAACAGTGTACTGCAAGTGTTCGTTCGTTCGTTTGAAGATTTCCTGCACATATAGTGCAGGCCGGGCCATGCATTAGCCCAGTCAGTGGGGTATGGGCTGGTTAAAATATAGTAAGTGGGGAGGACAGGACCTGTGGATTGCCCTTCACACACGTCCTGTCTCCTGGCGGGCTTTGTGGTGTGTGTGACTGCAACTGGTTCAGGAACTCCTTCTTATTGTTAGAGTCTGAGAGAAGGCGGGTTATTCATCGAGATGGCCAGGGACTTGCTGCAAGTACCCAGAATGTTTCATATTGTACTGTATTTTCCAAACTTACCTCTAATACCTCATTTCACTCTTTTATGTCCCTTATTGGTATGAATAGTGTCTTAGGTGCTATACATGTGCAGTAGGGAGGTGTTTTTCTGAGTTAGGCTAGGTTAGGGTCCATAACTACAAGTCCAGGAGCCAAGGACTTGTTGTAAGTACCCAGAATGTTTAATATTGCATAAACTCACCTCTAAAACCTCATTTTATGGTTCTTTTGCATTTATTTCAGTCTTTTATGTCCCTTACTGGTGTAATTTGGGTCTTAAATAGGTGCAGTGCATGTCCAGAGGGAGTTGTATAGGTGTTTTCCATAGTTAGGGTCCATAAGTACAAGTCCAGGAGGCTGGGGCCCAATAACCTGACAGGACCACTCTCTGGACGTGCCTTTGGCTCTATTACATCGGATATTCGGGGGATTACTATATATATATATATATATATATATATATATATATATATATATATATATATATATTTATATATATATTATATATATAATTATATATATATATATATATATATATATATATATATATATATATATATATATATATATAATTATTTAATTATATATATATATATATATATATATATGATCATTTTCGTAATTTAAATAAAAATAAAGTAAGCACAATGGTTCACCATACCCTATGGTGTTCTCTGTTACCTGCTTTATTGTGTGTAGGTGATCAGTAGTCGAATACCTGCCTTGGAATCCTGCCTGCTCACAAGGTTGGTGTTCTTCATAATTTGTTGTTATTATGTTTGTAAGGAGTTTAGTTAGGAGATTGTAAATAAGTGGTAATAAGCTAATGGGTCGATAGTTACTAAAATCTTTTCAGTCGCAATTTTGTAAGGAAGGAAGGAATAATGTAGAACTAGCATTGAGCCAGAATATAGCTATATGGCACTAAGGTAGAAGGAAGCAGGGTAGAGTGTTATATTAACCCTCCCAGGCACGTTGATGCGAATCACGTTCCTTGTGGTTTGGCACATAAATGCATATTGACGTGAATCACGTGAAAAAGTAGAAAAAAATCAAAAAATAAAGTTTTCCGCAGATTTGCATCAAATTTTGGTGCATTCTAGTCGGTGGGTGTCTCTTCTAAGGTAAACAATTGGCAACACTGTAGTGCCTCCTCTGAGCCTGTCCATAGCGATAAACCTCAGTACCTCACAAGTAGCCTGACTGTAGGGTTGCGCCATATGTGTTGTCCCTTTAAACGCCACTAATTCTCCCCCTCTCACCCAAGCTGAAGTCCCTATGGACTGACTGTGATAATATATTATTTCTGAGCATATTTTGACGTGATTTTGTCGATGGAACATAGATATATATCTCGAAAAGCAATGGTGCCCGTTATCATTCGTTAGGCCTGGGGGCAAGACTCGTGTTCACTGTAGTGGGCTTTCGCCACTCTGCCTCCCCTAGGCCTATGCTGTGAGTACAGTTACATATATAGTGAAGCCAATGCCTAAACTGTATATTGTGTGAAAGATATAGTGGCTGGCTTTGTGAACTATTGGAACTAGCAGGCATTACGTATTCCTTAGTCATAGTGTGGAATGGGGCAGGTGTCATCTGTATGCCGTAGTTGGGAAGGGATTATTAGAGGTGTTTGGGGATGGAAATATTTCGATAGTGATATTGTATATGTGTATGAATTTGTTTGAATATACGTCAAACATGCTGCGATGGTTTGTGAAGGAGTGTGGTGTGTGCCACATAGTAGTGCGTCATACTCTCGAGATGAAGGTGCTGCGTCATGTTGTACCATAGTAAGGAATGGAATAATTCCGGAGGTAGGGGTGGAATCATTGTGGTAGTCATGTACTTGTGTGTGATTTAGTGTAAAGTGTACGTGAAATGTGCCACGAGTGTTCGTGAAGGGATATATTAGGGTGTGTAGCATATGTTAGCGGTACCTTAGAGGCGGGTGTGCAGGGGACATAAGGACACCTAGCAACCACTGACGTTAGGAAAGAAGTAGCGTACCTTGCTGAGACATTTATTGAAAACTTATACTTAATGTGCAATGTACATGAAATGTGCAGCGAGTGTTCATGAAGGGATATTTTAGGGTGCGTAGCATATGTTCGTGGTACCTTAGTGGCAGGTGTGCAGGGGACATAAGGATGCCTAGCAACCATGGACGTCAGTGAACAGGTAGTGTACCTTGCTCAGACATTTACTGAGAACTTATACTTTATGTGCAATGTACATGAAATGTGCCACAAGTGTTCGTGAAGAGATATTGTGGATGCGTAGTGTATGTTACCGATACCTGAGCGGCAGGAGTGCAGGGGACGTAAGGACGCCTAGCAACTACAGAAGTCAGTGAACAGGTAGTGTGCCTTGCTCAGACATTTATACAAACCTTATACTTTATGTGCAATATACGTGAAATGTACCGCGAGTGTTCATGGGGGGATATTGTGGGTGCATAGCGTATGTTAGTGGTACCTTAGTGGTAGGTGTTCACGAGACATAAGGATGCTGGGCAACCACGGACATCAGCGAACAGGTAGTGCACCTTGCTCAGACATTTATAGAGAACTTATACTTTATGTGCAATGTATGTGAAATGTGCCGCGAGTGTTCATTGAGGGATATTGTGGGTGTGTAGCATATGTTAGCGGTACCTTAGTCGCAGGTGTGCAGGGGATGTAAGGACGCTGGGCAACCACAGACATCAGTGGACAGGTACTGTACCTTGCTAAGAAATTTGTTGATGACTTATGATTTATATGAAATGTTAATGATATGTGTCACAACTGTTCGTGGTGGGATATTGTGGGTGTGTAGCGTATGTCAATGGTACCTCAGCGGCAGGTGTGCAGGGGACGTAATGACGCCGGGCAACCACGGATGTCAGTGGATAGGTACTGTACCTTGCTAAGACATGTGTTGATAACTTATGATTTTGAAATGTTACAGTAGTGATATGTGCCACGAATGTTCGTGGATATAGTTTAGTGTGTATATCATGTGCTAGGGGAACCTTAGGGGAAGGATATATATATATATATATATATATATATATATATATATATATATATATATATATATATATAATCTATCTATCTATCTATCTATAGATAGATAGATAGATAGTCACGGCCCTGCTAGCAATCCCTTCAAATGACCCGAATGAGCCAGCACTCTTAAACTACCTCCTCAGCAAGTGACCCCAGAGAAGCCGGCATGCTCACACTACCCCCTCAAACTACCAAAAATACACCAGTCCTGAACCAGCTGGCATTGCTCTTCTGGCCAATGGCAGACCAGCTAGGAGGTATAAATTCTCCTGGTCGACTCCAGGAAGCTGGATGACTGATAAATTGATGGCTTTCTTGAGAAAGACCAGACTGATCAGAGTGATGTGACGTTTTTACTATATGGTTATGATTTATATCAACTGTAAATATGTATATATTGCACTATTAATTAGAGTTGACAGTTGACGTATTTGAAATAGTTCCTCCTCCCACTGATCTGTTTTTAATATTGATGTCCCCTACATTAAACCCCGTTCCTCGACTGACAGTCACCAGCTGCTGAGTGCAAGTGTCCAATATAGAAAGGTATTGGGCACTTGCAGTCGATTGTGGTCTGTTGGGCTAGGTTCTTCACTTTGTACATATTATGTAAATACATTATACCATGTTCCTGAAGTTACTAATTAGGGCCGACAGCTGACGTATATGGAAATGTTCCTGACTCGTCTGGTTCTCTTTCATATATTGATGTCCCCTATATTAGGTTGTGCCTCGACTGACAGTCACCAAGTGATGAGTGCAGGTGTGTGATGTAGAGAGGCATTACATATCTGCAGGCGATGGTGTTCTCTTGGTCGAGGCCTTTCTGCCATTAGTGTAGGTCTAGTTATTTGTCTCTTTAGGATTTAGTATAGGTTATCGATTTTGTCTGTTAGGTGATTAGTTTTGGGTCTTTAGATTAGGTATTTTTGTTTATAAGTATTATAAGGTTAAAAAAAATAAAGAAAAAAATAAAATACAAAAAAATAATTAAAAAAAAATTATTATATATATATGTACGTGTCCACGAAAGTGCGTATGTTCATATGCATGGATGTGTGTATGTATGTATGTACGTATATATATATATATATATATATATATATATATATATATATATGTCAATGTATATACATATATATATTTTTGCCTTAATGACCAGGGGCTCCGGCCCCAATGGTCGATAGGCAAAAAAAAATAAATAAATAAAACAGGAAGTTGGAGAGTCATTGCTGGTGTTGGGAGCAGAGCGGAGCATTGCTACTGACAGGAGACGAGATCTGACAGCCATGGAAGGCAAATATGCTGCTTACACTGCCTGCGACCCATTGAGGGGCGCAACCAACCAGCCACAGTTTCTTGAAGCCCAGAAGATCCGGGGGACTGTGGTTTGCTTTAATGTACAGGCGGGGTTACGTATTCATCAAACAGCAGTATACTGGCGTTGATGTTTTTGTACACTGCCAGGAGATTGTTAAGACAAACCTATGGCACCTCCAATGTTCCTTAGCTGATGGGGAGCCAGTGGAGTTTAGCCTGTTTGGGACCCCTAAGGGTCCTGAGGCTCATGGCTCAGGTTTGTCAGGCCAGAGATCCTGGGAGTCCGGGACAGCTAAACCTCGTTGTGGAGATGTGTATCGCAACGGCAAAGGCTTTTTGTGGGGGCAATAAGGGGGTTTTGCTTGTTCTCCTCCCTAAGATCTGTAAGGAGAATGGGCTGCCTCGTCTTATCATCCCCAAGTGCTTTGCCTGCAATCTGCACTCAGTCCCTCGCTGATGGGAGCATTGGGCTCACCAGCCACGACTTGTTGCTCCCCGCCAGATGCTGAGGAAGAGGCTCAGGCTAGAGGTCCCCCTCAACAGGGGGACTGCTACTCCTTATACTGACTTGGCACCAGAACAGACAATGGGCCAGACAACAGCAGATGTGCATCATCCACCATCAATGACTGAGGTTGGGCAGGATTCTTCAGACAACTCCTCCAAGGCTGAGGACGCATTGATCAGCTCCTCAGCCGAGGAGGAGGTCGGTGGGTCCTCCCCTCCACCGGCATTGGAGGGCACTCCATCTCGCCCTCCCATGTTGACCTTAAGGATCGGCTAGACGTAGACTCATATCGACACCTCCTGGCCCTCAGCACCCACACCCGGTCGTACCACCTTAGGGCAACGGTCTATTCCAATCTCTACAATCTGAAAATGGGGAACGAATGATAGCGATGTGTGTTGAGCGAGAGACGGTGATTGGGAATACGCTGTTTGAGAAGAAAGATATTTATAAGTATACATGGGTGAGACAGGAGGGTGGAAGGGTTGTTGATAGAGCCTTGATGGACTATGTGGTTGTGTCTAGAAATGTAATAGGAAGATTGTTGGATGTGAGAGTTCTGAGAGGGGAGGGTGGAGGTATGTCTCACCACTACCTGGTGGAGGGAAAGTTAAGAGTAGGTAAGAGATGGGTGAGAGCTAGGAGGGTTAGGTGTGGCAGGGAGGTTTTGAAAGTGAGTTGGATAAAAGAGAGAAAAAGATAGAGTATCAGGAGAAATTGAAAGATGAGTGGAATGCAGTGAAAGATCGGGAAAATGGCAGCGTGGAGGAGGAATGGCAGTTGTTTAAGAGTGCTGTGGTGGGGCATGCAGAAGAGGTGTGTGGTGTGAGACGTGTGGGTGGTGGTGTAAGAAAAGGAAGTGAATGGTAGTGCGAGGAAGTAAGTATGGCTGTGGCTGAGAAGAGACGTGCATATGAAGTGTGGCTGCAGAAGGATGAGATGTCATATGAAAGGTATAAGAAAAAGAGGAATAGAGCAAGAAGGGCTGTGCGTGATGCTAAAGTGGCAGCAGATGAGAGGTGGGGTATGCAGCTGACAGAGAATTTTCAACAGAATAAGAAAATGTTTTGGAAGGAGGTGAAAAGGGTGCGAAAGGGAGAGTCTGGGAAGGAAGAACGAGTAAAAGCAGAGGATGGAAGGATGTTAATTGAGATGGATGCAGTAAGGAAGAGATGGGCAGAGTATTTTGAAAGATTGTTAAGTGTAGAGGAGGAAAGGGTGGCTGAGATTGTGGCGGATGGAAGGGTGGAGTAGACTGTAGCACCAGTCGAGCAGGGCAGTACTCCCGAGGTGGATGGAAAGCTGATGACAGGGAGTGCTGGAGCTCCCGTTTCATCAGCCCTCAGGACTAGTTCCTGACCATCCCCCTTTGCTGAACTTTTTCAGTGTCTCAGTTACACAGAGAGTAGGCCAGCATGCTCTCCAGTACAAATTTCTCTATCTATCTTCACCAAACTACATGCACAGTACACACTACACTTCCTATTCAAAATTTACCAAAATGGCGTCAATTCACCTAGCCTCGGAGTCCCCAGGGGGGGGACCATAAATGCCCCCGCCATCTGCCCCTCTCCCGGTGACGACTCGAGGTGCCTGGAACCACTGTCTGACTCTCTTCTTCTTCATTTCTGCAACATTCGCGGCCTTTCATCTAATTTTCGCTCTGTTGAGCACCACCTCTCCTCCTCTAAACCTCACCTTCTTTTTCTAACAGAGACTCAGCTGTCTGAGGCAACTGACAGCAAACCCTTTTCTGTATCCTCCTACTTTCTCTATACTCATTTCAAAGCCAAAGGTGGCTGTTGTGTATACATACGCAACGACTTATCTTGCTCTCGTGTTCCTGAACTTGATTCTTCTGAATTCTCCACTCTCTGGCTTCGGCTTTCCTGTCATTCTCTGACTAAATATATCTGTGCTGTTTACTTATCCCCTAATTCTACTGACTATCAAAAATTCTTCGACTATCTTACTTCTACGATGGAACACATTCTGTCCATTTCTCCTTTCTCTGAAATCTCCATTCTTGGAGATTTCAATGTTCACCACCACCTTTGGCTCTCCTCTCCTTTCACGGATCCACCTGGTGAACAAGCCTACATCTTTTCTATCCTTAATGACCTAGAGCAGCTTGTACAGCACCCTACCCGTATCCCTGACCGCCTTGGAGAGAGCTCCAACATACTTGACCTCTTCCTCACAACTAATCCTTCTGCTTACTCTGTTAATCTTTTCTGTCCGTTGGGCTCCTCCGATCACAACCTTATTACCTTAACCTGTCCTATCGCTCCAGTACAGCCTGCGGACCCTCCAGGGAAACGTCGTCTCTGGCATTTTGGAGCTGCGGACTGGGAGGCCCTCAGGCAGTACTTCTTTGATTTTCCCTGGAATGATTATTGCTTCCATGGCCGTGAGCTATCTGAGTGTGCCTTGCGCATTACGGAGGTTATTCTCTTGGGCATGGAAGCATACATTCCTTTCTCATATCCTTTGACTAACGCAAGAAAGCCTTGGTTTAATCACGCTTGTTCTAATGCTGTCCGCAACAAGGAGAAGGCCTACAAAAGGTACCGGAGCCAACCCACCCCTGAATCACATCATCTTTACGTTTCTGCCCGGAATTGTGCTAAGTCTGTTCTTCGCTCTACTAAAAATAATTTCATCCATACTAAATGCTCTCAACTCTCCAACTCGAATTCTTCCCGCTCCTTCTGGCAACTTGCCAAAAATCTTTCTAAAAACTTTACCTCATCATCCTTCCCTCCTCTTTTCTACTCTGATGGTTCTGTAGCTATTTCTTCTACTGATAAAGCAGATCTCTTTGCACAGACTTTCTCCTCCAATTCCACCTTAGACGATTCCGGTGCTGTTCCTCCATCACTTCCCCCCTCTGACTTCCTCATGGCTGACATTAAAATTTCTTCAGTTGATGTATTTTCTGCCATTACTGGCCTCAGTACTAACAAGGCATATGGGCCTGATGGGGTCCCTCCTGTTGTTCTCAAAAACTGTGCTTCTGTGCTTACACCCTGCCTAGGCAAACTATTTCGCCTTTGTCTGTCAACTTGTACCTTTCCTTCTTGCTGGAAGTTTGCTCTCATTCAGCCAGTCCCAAAGAAGGGTGACCACTCCCAACCCTCCAACTATCGTCCAATTGCTTTAACGTCCTGTATTTCAAAAGTTTTCGAGTCAATTCTTAATAAAAAAATTTTAAGGCATCTTTCCTATCACAACCTTCTTTCCGATCGTCAGTATGGGTTCCGTCAGGGATGCTCCACTGGCGATCTTCTCACCTACCTTTCAGACTCCTGGTCATCCTCCTTTCGGGACTTTGGCGAAAGCTTTGCCATTGCACTTGACATCTCAAAGGCTTTCGATCGAGTCTGGCATAAATCTTTAATTTCCAAACTGCCCTCCTACGGTTTCTATCCTTCTATCTGTACCTTCATCGCTAGCTTCCTTTCTGGTCGTTCTATAGCTGCTGTCGTAGACGGCCATCGTTCTTCTCCTAGATCTATCAACAGTGGTGTTCCTCAGGGCTCTGTCCTATCACCAACTCTCTTCCTTTTATTCATCAATGATCTTCTAAGCTGTACACTAACCCTATCCACTCATACGCTGATGACTCCACCCTTCACCTTTCCATTCGGTTCCCGCAACGCCCATCTCAACAGTTACTTCAAGAAACAAGGGATGAGGCTATGGCACACCTAATGTCTGACTTGGCTCATATCTCTGACTGGGGTAAAAATAATATGGTTGTCTTTAATGCTTCTAAGACTCAGTTCTTACACCTATCAACCCGACAAAATCTTCCACAGGTATACCCACTAATGTTTAATAATATTCAGATTAATCCTGCATCATCCTTGAACATGCTTGGGGTTTCATTTACTCGGGACTTATCTTGGAAAGATCATATTACATCTCTTGTAAAATCTGCTTCCAAGAGATTGGGTGTGCTAAGCCGACTCCGCTCTTTCTTTACCCCTGCACAATTGTTGACTCTATACAGGGGTTTTATCCGCCCCTGTGTGGAGTACAACTCTCATGTGTGGGGAGGCTCCCCACATACAGCTCTTCTCAATAGGGTGGAGTCAAAGGCTTTTCGTCTCATTAACTCTCCTCCTCTTACTGACTCCCTTCAACCTCTGTCTCTTCGCCGCACTGTTGCATCTTTATCTCTTTTCTATCGCTACTTTAATGGTCACTGCTCCTCTGAACTGTCTGCTTGCATTCCTCCACCTCTACGACGGGCGCGTAGCACCCGTCTGGCAGCAAACTCTCATCCCTTTTCTGTCCAACTCTCTAATGCAAGAGTTAACCGTTACTCCCAGTCTTTCATTCATGCAACAGGTCAACTCTGGAACTGTCTCCCTCTGTCTGTATTTCCTGCTGCCTATGATCTCCAGTCTTTCAAACGCAGTGTGTCCAGGCATCTCAAAATGATCGGATCTTGAATTTGGCTCTATTGTATTTTGTTTTTCTCTTGGAGGGAACTGTTACTGCGGGCTCATGGCCTTTGGTTCCTTCTTCCTCGCATAAAAAAAAAAAAAAAAAAAGGAATAAATGTGTTGGGAGAGTTGAATGATTCTTTGATCACGAAGGAGGAAGTGGAGAAGGCAGTAAAGGAGATGAAAACAGGGAAAGCTGCAGGTATGGATGGGTGTGCTGTGGAATGCCTGAAGGGTGGTGGAGTGACTATTGTTGACTGGTTAGTAAGACTGTTGAATGTGTGCTTTGAGAAAGGTATGGTGCCAATTGACTGGGCAAGTGCTTGTGTGGTCCCGTTGTATAAAGGCAAGGGTGATAAGTATGAATGTACTAGCTTCAGGGGTATAAGTCTGTTGAGTGTTGTAGGTAAGGTGTATGGTAGAGTGTTAATTATGAGAGTTAGAGAGCGTACAGAGGAAGTGATTAGTGATGAGCAGTGTGGCTTTAGGAGAGGGAGGGGATGCATTGATCAGGTGTTTGCTGTGAGACAAGTGTGTGAAAAGTATTTAGCGAAAGGCAAGGATGTATTTTGGGCATTTATGGATTTAGAGAAAGCGTATGATAGAATTGATAGGGAGGCTTTGTGGACTGTTTTAAGATTGTATGGACTTGATGGTAGGTTACTAAAAGGGGTGAAAAGTTTTTATGTAAATAGTAGAGCGTGTGTAAGAGTGGGAAATACTGTGAGTGATTGGTTTCCCGTGAGAGTGGGGCTGCGACAGGGATGTGTGATGTCGCCTTGGTTGTTTAATATTTACATGGATGGTGTTGTAAGGGAGGTGAATGCAAGAGTTTTAGGTGGTCTGAGTCTGGTAAATGTTGATGGAGGAGAGTGGAATCTGAAGCAGCTGCTGTTTGCAGATGATACTGCACTGGTGACTGATTCAGAGGAGAGATTGAGACAGTTGGTACAGGAGTTTGGAAGGGTGTGTGAAAGGAGGAAATTGAAAGTAAATGAGAATAAGAGTAAAGTGATGAAGTGTACGAGGTTGATAGATGGTAGGGGGATGAATATAGTTTTGAATGGTGAGTTGCTTGAGGAGGTAGATTTTTTTAAATATCTAGGGTCACATGTTGCTCTGGATGGAAGAATAGATGCAGAAGTGAAGTTTAGAATAAATGAAGTAGGAAAGGTGCTGGGAGGAATGAAAAAAGTGTTTAAATGTCGTTCGCTTGGAATGGATGTAAAGAGAAGCCTGTATGAGGGTGTTGTGGTACCGACTGCATTATATGGGGCTGAAACATGGAATATGGGTGTAGCAGAGAGGAAAAGTTTGAATGTAATGGAGATGAGATGTCTGAGGGGTATGTGTGGAGAGACGCGTATGGATCGAGTGCGAAATGATGAAGTGCGAAGAACTGGAGTTGTTCGGGAGATGGCTGGTAGAGCTGAGCAGAGGGTGTTGCAATGGTTTGGGCATATGGAGAGAATGGATAATGAGCGATTGGTGAAAAAGATAACTAGATCTGATGTGAGAGGTATAAGGCTGAGAGGAAGACCACGAATAGGATGGATGGACAGTGTGAAGAGAGCGCTGGATGCGAGAGGGATGTCTGTTGAGCAAGGAAGAGTGGCTGTGCGTGACAGAAATAAATGGAGAGAAATTGTGAATGAATAAGTGATGACGCAGCCCTGAGGGGATATTCTCCTGCATTTGGTCTGATCAGCTAGTCAGGTCAGGTGCGGGTAAGGGGATGGGTCTATTATGATGTGGCAGGGGTAAACCAGTTCTGCTGTCAGGCCCTGCTGCGGATGTCACTGATTGCATTGCGCAGTTGACCCTTGTGCGGTGTGATGCAGTGAGGATCTGTCCGTTCTCCCCTTTGGGGCTAAGATGCGAATGAATGTGTTTGAATGGATGAGTAAATGGAGAGTGAGTCGTCCTGTCTCGGCTACCTCCCTTTCCTTGGGGGAAGCAGCCTAGGTATATAGATAGATAGATAGACAATCTGCTCCAGGCTGCCAACCAAGGTGAGGAGATACGACCTGTGCTGATCGTCAGGGGGGAGAAGGTGCTTCTAGCCGATCTTCGAACGTTCTACCATATGCTCCCTCCCTGCTTGGACCCCTAAAGCGGCTGTACTGTGCGATGTGGGAATGGCCTGGCACATTCAAGACGGAGCAGGTTGGCCTGATGCCCGTACATGCAGGTGATGGCCATTAAGACCCAAAACAAACAAACAAAAACAAGGAAGCCAGTGTAGTCCTAGGTCTGCACTCAATCACTACAGTCTTGATTCTGCTCTGCTCTTGAATTAGCTTATTGTTATTTTCTCTTGTATAAAATACTGTAAATATCTTTGATTAGAGAAAGAAGTTAATTGTGGGTTTGCGTTAGTGTAATATTAAATTAATGATCAAACTTTTGTTTCCTTTTTCATTTTAATATTATTGACCTAACTTGAGTGAGGGTTTGAGTGAGGACCTGAAATTAAGCTTGTTATCAACCTTACCTCTCCCCTAGACTGTATAAGGCCTAACTTGGGTTGTAACAAGATCTTGGGCCTGTTTGGGATCATCACTCAAATTAGTGTTCTACTTCCATGGTTGAACCTTGACTTAATTTGTTTGCGGTAAGAAAGTATTCATGCCATAGCTTTGGCTCAGTTTTGTTTACTTCTACAGTCATCATGTCATGGTTTGGCTAGAGTTATCCAATTCTCCTCAGATTACGAGGCACACCTAACGAGTCCGAGCAGATTCGGTACTTTAACACTTTTCTCCCACATCAGCTAGAAAGCTTCACTCTCGCTCCTCCAAGGAGGAGACAGTGAGTGCAGAGGAGGAGCTGCCGAGCGACGCCTCGAGTGGTGAGGACTGGGATGACGTCCCGAGCCATTCGCTTCAGGAGGCTTTGCCCCGACCCCTACTACCACTGGAGCAGACACCACCACCAGGGGGGGGACTCTCAGCCCAGCCATTGCCTTCACTTGGACCTCAGCCATCCCCTTTGTTTGGACCTCTTGCTCCAGCAGCCGTCGCAGTCTCTCCACCTCTAGCCTCCACTTCATTCTTGGCCGAGCCCATGTCACACGTTGAAAGGCCTAGTTACGTGACACTGGCACCTGCATGCGGCGCAGTGTCTGCGGCACAACTGGTGCAGGGTGCGACTGTGTCATCCTCCCCTGCCCAATCGACGAGGGTGTTGTCTCCGACAGCATTCATCCCCCCTGACGTGTTGCAGCAGCATGAGGCAGCCTCATTGTCATCCTCGTCGGAGCCATCACCACCTCAACGAGGCCACCGTGGCTACGGGGGGTGGCCAAGGAGTGGCCAAGGAGGCCGAAGGGTGCTGGTAGTCCGAATCACTGCCAGCACTGCAGGAGGTGTTGCTGCAGAGGATCCAGGGTGGAGCAGTGGCCCATTCATACCAAGGAATGGGCCCTTCACATGATCCCCAGGAATGAGGGTGGATCCACCAACAATGCCCCTGCAGTTCTTCCAGTTTTTCTTCACCAGGGAGTTGTTGACGTATTTCACCCGTGAAACCAACATCTACGTATCATTCCTGGGGACTGTGTTGGATGCATGGTTCATCTGCAATGAAGAGGAGATGGCCAAGTTCCTGGGGTTGTACTTCTTCATGGGGATCATCAATATGCCGACCATCAGGCATTACTTGAGAAGTTCCCAGCACCACAACTACCCACTTTTCCAGCAAGTAATGAGTGGGAGGCGTTTCAGGGCCATCCTGAAACACTTTCACGCCTTCAACACCACAACTACCCACTTTTCCAGCAAGTAATGAGTGGGAGGCGTTTCAGGGCCATCTTGAAACACTTTCACGCCTTCAACTCACTCGCCGTACCCCAGGACAATTGCAATCAGCTCCTCAGAGTTTGCACGGTGATGGAGTACCACCTTCAGCGGTTGCAAGACACCTACCTACCCGAGGAGCACCTTAGCCTCAACAAGGGCTCACTGGTGTGGAAAAGGCGGCCCAGCTTCTGTGTTACAACTCCATGAAGCCCTCGAAGTACTCCATCAAGCTTTACATCCTGGCTGAGGCTTTCTTGGGGCAGATCTGGAACTTTGAGGTGTATACAGGGCAGAAGGAGACTCTGGAGAACACCGTTTGTGGCCTCATAGAACCACTGAAGGACCAGGGATACAAAGTTTTCATGGACAACTTTTATAACTCCGTATCCCTGTGCAAATGGCTCTTCACTGTAGGAACCAATGTGTGTGGGATCCTATTCCTGGCAAGAGGAGCACTAAAGCAGCTGCAGGACATTGCCAGGGCTAAGAGCCTGCCAGAGGGGGCCATGGCAGCAAGGCACAAGGACAATGTGCTGGTGTTGCTGTGGAAGGACAAGGCATTGCCAAGATGGTCTCCACCTTCCACAGCACAAGCACCATCCAAAAGCAGGTTCGAGGGAAGGCCAGGGGTCCTGACAGGAGGACAAACTATGTCCAGAAGACCATGAACAAGCCCGTCATGGTGGAAGCCTACAACCAGCACATGGGTGGCATGGACCACTTTCACCAGATGGTCCAGTATTACCCCATCCAGTGGCGGACCATGAAGTGGACCAAGAAGATAACCTTCTACTTCATTCAGATGGCCATCTTCAATGCATTCGCCCTATATAAGTGGTGCTCGCTTGGGTCAGTCAGTCCGTTGGACTTTGTGGAGGAGAGTTCACAAGTTCCTTCATTTTGATAAAGCAGAGTGGCCCACATCAGGGCACGTCATCCACCAGGCCCCTGACCTTCCAACCCGACGGCCAGCAGGACCTCCAACACTTGCGGCACCTGCAGCAGCACAGGTGCCAACACAACTATCTCCTGGGCCAGCACCATCTCCTGGACCAGAACCAGCACAGGTGCCACCACCACCATCCCCAGGAGCAGTATCACCACATAAGCCGATGCCACCATCGTCTGCAGGACCAGCACGGGTGCCCAGATCACCATCTCCAGCAGTTCCTGGTCCGTCGGCAGAACTGCTGCCGCTGCCATGCCAGGCCCTGCAGCTGCACCTCCAGGAAGACGGGAGAAGATAACACAGGTGAATGAAGCTGTGCAAAGCTACAAAAATAATGTGGAAACCATGTATGCTGAAATGGTGAAAGTAAAGAAAGACTTAGAAACAAGGGTGGAAGAAAACAACATTAAAAAGGAAGTGAAAAGAATAATCCAAAACAATCCAAAGTTAGTCAGAGATTCAGTAGATATTAACAAATCTATAGTAATCACTGGTAACGAAGAGGAAAAAGTAAAAAACAAGATTGCAAGAGACAAAAAGGAGATGGCAAATGTAATGAGCTTATTGAAAGAATTATCAGAGGAAATCTGTAGTAAAGACATAGAACAACACAAAAGGTTAGGGAAATACGAGAAAAGCAAGACAAGACCTCTAAAGGTAACTTTCCAGAGTGTAAGCACTGTGGAGGAGGTATTAAAAAATGCAAAGAATCTTATGGAAAAAGAGGAGTTCAAAAATGTATGGATAAAAAGATGCCTAACACAAGAGGAACTGGAATTACTGAAAGAAAAGAGGGAGGAAGCAAAAACAAAAAATGAGGGAAGATCAGAAGAGGAGAAGAACACATTTTTTTACAAAGTAATAGGATTACAGGTACGACAGTGGTACACAAACAGGAGGGAATAAAAAGGCGGAAGGTAGTAGAACCATGTCATGACAAGTATATAAACAAGATGATTAAGTTGATGTACTCAAATGGGGATGGAATGGTATCTAAATTATTAGAGATGAATGATTATGTCAGAGAAAATGAACCACACATAATATGCCTAACTGAAACCAAATGAACACCAAGGATATCCAATGACATACTAAACTTAGAGGAATACAATATATGGAGAAGAGTCAGAAACTTAAAAAAAGGAGGAGAAATTATAATATTAACTAAGAAAAATCTAAAAGTCAATGAAATAAAACTAGATATACCTTCACAAGTAGAACTGATTGCAGTAGAGATCAACACATCTAGAGGGAAAATAATTGTAGCCAATTTGTACATGCCACTCAGATGAAACACATGGGAAAGAGACGAATATGAGGACCTGGCAGAGAGTACAATTCAGAGTTTAAGAGCATTACTACATAAAATGGAAGAGAAATCGGAAAGAATTATACTAACTGCAGATTCTAATACAAATATAAACAGGAATACTCTAGATATAATTAGCCAAGAAAGCTGTTGGGACCAAAAGCTCCTGGATCTCGTGCAAGAGTTTTTCCTAACTCAACATGTGAGGGAAACCACCAGAAAAAAAGGACTCGATGTACCTTCAATGCTAGATCTCATATTAACTAGGCAAGAAAATGATATTGACAGTTTAATATATCACCCTTCACTCGGCAAAAGCGATCATGCAGTACTAAATTACAACTTCAGGATAGCATATGACATAGTTAACAGCAATGAAAGTTACAAAAAGAGCCTAAACTATAAAAAGAAAAATTATCATGCCCTAAAGAAGTACTTCTTAGAAGTTGATTGGGAAAATGAGCTTAGAGGACAAGATTTAAATGCTGTATATAAAAAAATTCTGTGAATTTTATGAAATAGGAGTCCAGAAGTACATCCCACAGCACAAAGAAGCAGATAAGAAAATACAGAAATGGTTCAATACAGAATGTAAAAAATCAAAAGAAAGAAGAGATTTGTTGTGGAATGGATACAGAAGACACAATAGTGAAAGGGCATATAATAATTACAAACAGGGAAGAAACGATTATACAAGAATAAGGAGGGAAGCCCAAAAACAGTTTGAGGAGGATATAATAAATAAAAGTAGTGATCTACCAAAGCTATTTTACAGCTACATCAGAAGGAAAACCAAAGTAAAAGATATAATACAATTCATTACGGATGAGGGAATCACCTATACACAAGAGAAAGATATTTGTGAAGCACTAAATAAGAATTTCCAATCAGTTTTTACAGTAGAAAAAATATTTGAGAGCGAGTATGTGGAACATGCATGCCCACACATACTACCAGATATACAAATATCAGAATAAGTAATACAAGAGGAGTTAAGTAATTTAGACAGAGGAAAAGCAAGTGGTCCTGATGAAATTTCATGTTGGGTACTACGAGAATGTGCAAAGGAGTTAAGTAAACCATTATTTTTAATTTTCAAAAAATCCTTGACTCAAGGTAAACTACCTGATATTTGGAAGAAAGCAAATATTGTCCCCTTATTCAAGAAAGGGAATAGACAAAATCCACTCAACTACCGACCAGTATCACTGACCAGTGTTGTAAGCAAGGTATTAGAAAAGCTTATAAGAAAAGCTTGGGTAAATCATCTAGAAGAACACAGTATGATAACAGAGAGACAGTTTGATTTCAGAAAAGGAAAACATGTGTTACTAATCTGT
The DNA here is from genome assembly GCF_032717465.1 of Coenobita brevimanus. Classification (NCBI taxonomy): domain Eukaryota; kingdom Metazoa; phylum Arthropoda; class Malacostraca; order Decapoda; family Coenobitidae; genus Coenobita; species Coenobita brevimanus. The sequence continues at coordinate 27,215,293 of NC_136961.1, read as the reverse complement.
TGAGCTTCTATGACAGAGTAACAGACACAATACAGGAAAGAGAAGGATGGGTGGACAGTATCTATTTAGATTTCAAGAAAGCATTTGACACAGTAGCACACTAACGACTTTTATGGAGTACCATCAAGGAGGAATTCGAGGCAAACTGTTTTGTTGGATGCAAGATTTTGTCACAAAAAGAGAAATGAGAACAGTACTAAGGGGAAACTACTCATCATGGAAAGAAGTGACTAGTGGAGTACCACAGGGTTCAGTGCTGGCACCAATCATGTTTTTAGTGTATATAAATGATATAAACAGTAACACTGGAAATGAAAGCTATCTAAATATGTTTGCAGATGATGAAAAAATACAATGGAGAATTACTAACACAGACTCTTGTAAAGAGATACAAGAAGAATTAAATAAACTTCATGAATGGAGTAATACATGGCAAATGGAATTCAGTGTGGACAAGTGTCATGTAATCAAGTTTGGTAAAAGTGGAAAAATACCTGATTGGGATTATATGTTAGGAAATAAAACCATACACACATCAGAAAGAGAGAAGGACCTAGGTGTGATTATCAATAACAGACTATCTCCAGCTGACCACATCAGCAAGAAGATACTGAACATGTATACACTGCTTGCAAATATGAGAATAGCATTCACATACATAAATGAAGACATGCTAAGAAGGATAATAACATCATTCATCAGACGAACCCTGGAGTATGCATCAGTAGTCTGGAGTCCTCATCTCAAAAAACACATAGACAAGATTGAAAAAGTTCAAAGGGCCGCTACAAGATGGATACCAAGCTTAACCCTTTAACCGCGGGTGTCATTCCAGAATGACATCGACAAAACTGGACCAAACCGGAGGTGTCATTCTGGAATGTTCGTGAATATTTTGAACACCGCGGATTTTCCTGTGCCCATATTGTCTCACGCAAGAGTAGTTGTCGAGTTCTTTCACGCCAGCCATCCAACACCTCCCTCCTCCCACCCTGAGGGGGCCCCCCCCACCCCTGCTCTGACACGCATCACTCAGTATCTGTCCAGCTCTGTGTATGATAATGGCGCTCCGTCCCGACTCATCGTTGCTCGCTTCCTCCTCGCAAATGATTAGTGCTAGTGTGCCTTCGACTTCTACACCGAGGAAGGAACTGCCGACGGCGAGGCAGAAGGGGTTGAGCACTCTAGAAATTAGAACAGAGCTGGACAAAACTGTAAGTACAACTCTGGATTGTGGCAGTGAGAGTGATACACTTACAGCAAGTAGTGATGATTTTGCAGTGATTGGTGGTGAACCCTTTAGCACTGACAGTGACAGTGATGAAAGTGAGCGTGTAGTTTCCCCCCCACCACCCCCAACTTACTCTGGGAAAGGGAAGGCGCCTATGGGGAAAATTGGTGTTGTACGTGGGAAGGGAGTGAAGCACAAACTTACGTCTCCTACACCAGGCCCTAGCAAGCATTTCCCACCACTTTCCTGTTCCCCTAGCCCTATTGCCCTCACATCATCTTTATCTTCAGCCGTGCCCTCTCCTCAGTCTACATCATCTGAGGAATATGAATTCCCAGAGCCTGCACAGCGAGGGAAGGCAGGCTGTGCAGGCCGTGCAGGCAGGGTAAGCAGGGCAGGCCAGCCTAGAACAAAGGGGATGCATGGCAGTTGGAGGGCAAAGCTGGGTGATAAGCGAGGTGATAAGTGGGGAAGAAAGGGACAAATTTCACCACGCACCAGGTCAGTAACCCCCGCGCCTGCCCCCCGCTCAGCTCCCTCACCCTCGCCACCCCCCACTCACCACCCCCGCACTCACCCCCTTCCCACTCGCCTCCTGCCTCACCCCCCTCCCGCTCGTCTCCTGCCTCACCTCCTGCCTCACCCATTGCCTCACCCATTGCCTCCACCTCAGCTCCTTCTCACGGGGAAACGAGTGCAATGCGACCTGCCAGTTCCACTGAACCACGCACAGGGAAAGTTGATGCATTTGTTTGGTCTGACGGTGCAGATTTTCAGCCACACAATTCGCTGTTTGATATGACAAATGCTGGAATACAGCCTGCCTTTCCATGCAACGCAGGAGATGATTTTGTTGACTACTTCCTGGCCTTCATGGATGACGAAATCGTGCAGTATGTCAGCGATGAGACCAATAGGTATGCAGCTGTGTGCAGCAGAAGGGCTGGGACCTATTGGCTCACCAAAGCAAGTGTCGTGGTTGCCTGTCGGGATCAGAGAGCTGTATGTGTTCTTTGCACTGATGTTCTTGATGCCCCATATCAAGAGACATGAGTTGGAGGATTACTGGCTCGTGGATGACATTACTTCTATCCCAACATTCGGGAAGTATATGTCACGGGATCGGTTCCGACAGCTGCTAGGATACCTGCACTTCGCTGACAATGGAAACCCGTCCCAAACTGACCCTTTGTGGAAAGTGAGGGATTTTCTTAACAGGATTAGGGATCGATTTATGCGATTTTTCCGTCCTATGCAAAAAGTCGTCATAGATGAATCCCTGGTATTGTTCAGAGGACGTCTCAAATTCATGCAGTACATCCCTAGCAAACGCCACCGCATTGGGATAAAATTCTTTGTTCTGTGTGACTGTGAGACGGGGTATATCCTTGATTTCGTGATCTACTCTGCAAGCACAATGGACGTGAACAGGAAAGACCCCCTTGGCTTCTCTGGCTCCGTTGTAAAAGTGCTGATGGAGAGGTATTTTGGTGGGAATCATGTGCTGTACACAGACAATTATTACACAGCACCGAAACTCTCCAAATACCTGGCTGAACACGGCATTGGCACTGTTGGCACTGTACGGAGCTATAGGAAAGAGTGGCCAAGTTTCCCAGAAGTATCATCCTCATCCAAGGGAGATGTGCACCTGAAGAAGTCAGACAAGCTTCTGGCGATCAGGTGGCATGACAAGAAGGTCGTGAATATGATCAGCACCATCCACAAGGGGGAATTGCAGAGAACTGGGAAGGTCAGCTACAGGACGGGAGAGCCAATCATGAAGCCCGATGCCGTCATTGATTACAATGTGAACATGAGACTTGTTGATAAGTCTGATATGATGATTGGCGAAATAGACTGTCTCAGGAGAAACACCCGATGGTACAGGAAGGCTTGCCTGCACATGCTCGATATGTGCATGCTCAACGCCTTCATCCTCTACAAGACACAAGTCGGAGGCATAAGGCAACCATCCCTGAGACAGTTCTCCAAGACTGTCGTGCAGCAGCTGCTTGCACGATTTGGTCAGGTGACGGCATTGATCCCGAGGCGACACTCTGACACACAACCTGACCGTCTTGAGTGCCGCAATTACATGAGCCAGCACCAGCTTGTGAAATTGCCTCTTACCGCAGGCGGCAGGTTGTCACAGGGCCGCTGCAGAGTATGTCATAACACCACACGGAGGCCTCGGACGAGAAAAATGAGCACACACCAGTGCCAGGAATGCCAAGTCGCTCTCTGTGTGACTCCGTGCTTTGCCGAGTACCACTCTCTGAGTAAATACTGAAAGTGACAGTGATATACAGTGATGCGACAGTGACGTGCTTTATCAATAATTGTATAATGGATAATGTAGTAATAAGGGATATTTTGCCTAGAAAAAAATGTAAATATTGGCCAGTATAATAAGTGATATTGTAATAAGAGAATCTGCGGCACTTGTGTAATTCTGCGGCACTTGTGTAATTCTGTGATGCGACAGTGACGCAATATAGTAATAAGTGCAGTGTAAATATAATGTATATTGCCCAGATTATATGTAAAATAATATTAGAAGTTAGAAATAATGAAAAGATCGCCGCTAACCAAACGTCAGTGAGCGGGTGATGCCGCAGTGAAGTGCGGGCAATTACAGTGCCTTATACCTACCTCAGTGAACACAGAGTGGGTGTTTATCGTATGTGCAGTGTTCATATATGTTTATAGTACTATTATCAGAGAGTGGTTGGCATTTGATACTGCTGTGTGGGGCGTAAAATAGTGATTTTACACCCCTCACTTCTGATGGCACTGCCCGTCCTGTGAAAGTTAACAAAGTCATGAAACCTACATCAATGGAAAGCTGAGGGTTAGTACTTTCTAATGGTACCTTATTTTTTTTCTCTAGCTTTATACTGTGCAGAGTTATTATGGTTTAAAGGTTTGTTTACATTTGGCTGAAACCCCCACGGGAGAGGACAGTCAGGCCAAAACAATGCCCGCGGTTAAAGGGTTAAGGGATCTAAGCTACGAAGAATGACTAAATAAACTGAATCTACCAACACTACAGGAGAGAAGGAAAAGAGGTGACATGATAATGCTATATAAATGCATATCAGGGAAGGAGAAAATAGACATAAATGATTATTTAACATATGGGGAAGCATCAGCAAGAGGACACTGCAAAAAACTGCATAAGAAGAGAGGTGATATAGACGTAAGGAAATTCAGTTTCCCAAACCGAGCAATTGATCAATGGAATGCACTACCGAATGAAATAGTGTGTGCCAAAACAATTCACAAATTTAAGAATATGTACGATAAATATGGTTTAAGACACGGGACAGTACGAGCTTGACTCATTCCTGTAAAGATACAATTAGGTAAAAACAATTAGGTAAGAACACACACACACACACACACACACACACACACACACACACACACACACACACACACACACACACACACTACATAACTCATCATCTTCACACCCCAAAAGGTTCTGGCAGCAACTCAGCACCCTTGGAGGAAGTGAGTTTTCCGAATTCTGTTGATTTGTATATTGACCTATTTTAATACCTCTATATTTTTCACACAAATATGCATTGTTTTCTACATATTACACATATGACATAAAGTACAGGTTCAGTATCAGTAACTACGAGAAAGACTAGTGGTCATGTCGAGTTTCTTATAGCACTATAAAAAAAAAAAATCCTTGGAGATTTTACATGTATACTTTGAATAAAACAAAATCAAACCTCTGTCGAACGAAAATATGTAGGTGTGTGTGAGGCAGGAAAAACTGTCAGTGCACTTGAAGGTATGTTCTCATTTGTCCAGGTAATAGTCACTTTACATCATAAGGAAGCATATAAAAAAAAAAAAACTGTACAAGGCAAAAAAATAAAAATAAAAACAAGCTTTGGGAGCATATTTTTTATGTAAAGACGGGGGAAGAGAGTATTTTTTTCTCGCTCGCAGTAAAAGTATGCAGCGTTTGGAGGAGTATTCTACCTTTATCGTCTAATTACCCGAAAAATAATGGACATATCGTTTTCCTATAAGAACCATGATGAAGATCAGTGAATTCTACATATGTCCATCACCAGAATATAAGCCTTTGGGAGCATATTTTTAAGTTAAAGGTGGGGGAAGAGAGTGTTTTTTTCTCGCTTGCGGTAAAACTAGCGCTCAGAGGTGTGTTCTACTTTTGTCCTCCATTTACTCGAAAACTGTTGGACGTATCGATTTCCTGTAAGAATCATGATAAAGATAAGTGAATTCTACATATGTAGAGACATAACAATGTAATACATCTGATGAAAAGTCGTTGTTACGTAGGCGGGAATATAATGGTTATTGCGCGCACATGACGAAAGTGCAGCACGGCCGTGAGTACCCAGTAGTTTTTTGGGATTTACTCAGAATCTATGAGGTGTATCAAAAATCTGCTGGCACAATGAGCAAGCTCATGAAACTGTACGCAAAATTATGAAATAGAACCATAATGTGTGAGAAAAACTTTTGCGGTAGGGCTTTCTCAACAAAAATCAGTTTTTTTTTTTTTTTTTTAATGGCTTTCAGTTTTTTGTTATTTTCCCGAAAACTACAAATCGCATCACAACCCAACAATCTCATTACAAAGTTGATGAAATTCTCTATCAAAACTTCTAATAGTTTTTCTGTATGATGGAAAACTTTCGAACTAGGATGTTGAGAAGTGGCAGTGACATTCCGAAATGTTTATTCACACTGGTCTAATATACTTTTATTTGAATTATTGTTTTTTTTTTTGCTTATCAGCTAGAACAAACATCGGCGAATAAGATGATGTAGGTTTCATGGCAATATATAGAGGTTTGGGTGGCGAGAATAAGGTGAGAATACATGTGAGGTGTCTAGCGGCAATGTGACGTATGCACCAGGGAGTTATTTTCGAGTAATTAAAGCTTAGATTTGAAGAATGTGTACATAAAAGGTATAAAAAAAAAATTAATGTTGTTTTATATTACTATAATGCTCTTAAAAATGCAATTTAATGAATACATTGTTTAGAAAAAATAACAAAGTAAAACCAAAATCAAACACACAAACGCACCCCCCCATGGGGGGGTCGTACACAAAATATTAACATCGGTTATAATTATGTGATCCAAATAAAAATAAACATAAAACATAAAAATTAATAGAGTGTAATAATAAACATTAGTAAAGTGTAGAAATGCAATTTCTTGATTTTTAATTAATTTTTTTATTGTGAATTTTTTAGTAAAAGCACTCAAAGCACTCAAAATGGGCAGAGGACAGTGCAGCCCATCAACCCTGTGTGAGGTTTAGGGGATCACTGGTGGGGGACTGGCTGAGGCTGGGGGCTAGTACTGAGAAGCGGCCTCCCAATGGTTAGCAGCTCTTGGTCCGTACGTCCCTCTACTATGCGGGAGCAGACTTCCTCTATGGGTTTTCAAGGCCTAAAACACGCGATGCTTGCCCATCTGCCAGCCAGCCATAAGGGTCCTTTTGTATGTAGCTTTATACAGGGAGGATCTAGAAGGCTCCACCTACATATTGGCGGGAATAACTCACCATTGGCCATTTTTGGCGCATACGTCCCTCTGCCGCTAGACACCTCATGTTTTCAGCGGTGCTTGGGCGGGCTGGCGGGGGGGGGGGGAGGTTGGAATAAAATCGTGTGCTGGAAAACTTACAAAAACTTATCTCTGTGCGAGAGGGTTAAATGTATGATATGAAGTGCAGTAAGAAAAGTGATAGTATTGGAAACAGAAACAGTGGGAGAGTCACCTAAGAAATCAGTAAAGTTGTGTGGCCCGATGTAGTGAGGGAAGGAAGAGGAATTCTGCAAGACATTGTTGGATTGTAGACGGGCAATCACGAAAAAGATGTCGGATAGCCATAGGGCAGTTACAGTGTGAACAGGGGGTTGAGGATCATGACCCATCAAATGACCATGAGTTGGGTGGGTATGACCAATGTGATGACGAGCAAGGATTGTCTCCCATCAACGATTGGTGTGGGTTGATGTGTGCCAGGGAAGAACAGAAGGTTTAACACTACGAAGTTTGTTGTGAATCTGTTGGTCCCATGAGGATTGCCAGCGATCATGGATCATGGGTTTGAAAAGGGATACAGGCCAGAATGGGGCAGAGGGAGGACCTAGAGGAGACAGCAGCAGAGTGCGCCAATGAGTCAGCCTGTTCATTACCTGTAATCCCAATATGGCTAGGAACCCAGCAGAAGTGAGCCAACTTTCTTCTCACAAAAAGGCGGAACAGCCACTCCTGAATTTGGGTGATTAGAGGATGAGAAGGAGGCGTGGTGTGTAAGGACGTGAGAGCAATGAGAGAATCGGAGAAGTTAACGGAGTTGAAAGAAGAGAATCTTGGAAAAGACTTCAGAGGAAAAATATTAGCATACAGCTCTGAAGTAAGGATGCCTGCAGTGGAGGGAAGTGTATTGGAGAAGGAGGGGGAGGGGAATACAACAGCAAACCCAAAACCATGACAATATTTAGAGCCATCAGTAAAGATATGCATGGCAGAAGAGTGAGAGGACATATGTTCGAGAAAAAGGGAGCGAAGGGTACCTGTGGGAAGAAAAGACTTAGAATAAGGGAGAAAAGAAGGACCGACCACAGCAGGAGGCAGGAGCCAGGGTGGGAAGGAAACTGGACGTAGTGGAAGGATAGAAGGAAAGCTAAATCAATGGACTGATGAAAGGTGGGGACCTGAAGGAGGATAGGAAGGAGGAGATGGGAGACCGAGTGAAAAGAGCATTGGGAGAGGCTGGGAGGGGGGGTAATTTCCATTGAACTGAAAGTGACGTGTGTAAGACCTGAGAGTGAAAAGAGAATGACGATAAGAAAGGGGGGGAAATGCCAGATTCAGCACGAAGACTTGTAGTGGGAGTCGAACGAGAAGCACCAATAGTTAAACAAAGACCAAAATTATGAACAGAATCAACCTATGAAAGAGTGTGAGTGGAGGCAGGAGAATAGACTTGGCAACCATAATCGATTTTGCAATGAATACATAGAGTGAAGACGAAAAAGTGTGACACGATCAGTACCCCATGAAAGATGAGACTTCGTTCGCAGCAAAGACGCTGAAGGACAGAAGACCTGAGGGAAGAGATATGCGCATTCCAATTTAACCGAGTCAGATCTGAGACCAAGAAAGGTGGCAGAGGATCAGTAGGGAAGAGGGATGTTATATAAGTACAAAGAAGGCTGTGGTATTGTTACCTAACGAGTAAACGTTACCACACAGGACTTCGAGATAGTAAAATGAAAACCATGAGTAGTAGGCCATGTGGAGGCAGCACCGATGGCAATCTGAAGAAGGGATTGGAGCCGAAGCAGATCTAAATCTGCAACGTAAATAGCTGAATCATCAACATATAGAGGCTGAAACAGAAGAGGATAAAGCAGAGACAATGCCATTAATAGCTACAAAGAAAATGGTAGTACTAAGGACGTTGCCTTGGGGGACACCTTCATGCTGGGTAAAGGTACGGGAGAGGTGGTCTCTGAGACTGACATGAAAGGTTCAGAGGGAAAGAAAATTTTGAAGAAAAACGCCCATGTTACCATGCAGACCAAGGGAGCGAAGGCAACGAAGAATATGATACCTCCATGCTGTATCATAGACTTTTTCTAAATAAAAAAGATGGCAATGACCGACTGGAGTGAAAAAGAAGAGCGGATGAAATATTCGAGATTAAGAAGGGAATCTAAGGTGCTGCATGCTTTGCGATACCCAAATTGTCAGGGAAAAAGAAGACTATGGGCTTCAAAGTGCCACCTGAGTCTAGTAATAACCATCCATTCAAGCAGTTTACGTAAACAGCTAGTCAGGGCTATAGGACGGTAATCTTGAGGATGGTGTCCAGGTTTACTAGGCTTAAGAAAGGATAATTGCTATACGGCATATTAATCAGGATAGAAACCTTCAGTCCAGAATTTATTTTAAAGCGCCAAGAATGAACACCATCGAGTTCTTCACTTGTATTTGTACAAGAGTCATGTGAAAGCGATAATTCACGAAAAGAGAAGGGAGCATTAAAAACTCTCTCAGCTGACAACGTAAATGAAACTGATATGGATTCAGAATCAGATTTAAGGCAATGAAATTCTGGGGAGAGATGAGACTCAATACTAATAAGATTAGAATACTCATAACTTCCTAAGGCGTCTTCAACTAAGGAAACATTAGCAACAGACTGACCATTGAAATGAAGAACAGGCACTTGGGGTGGGATAAGTTTGCTTGATAATCTACTAAATCGGAACCAAACTGATGCTGCAGATGTGTTTGCAGAAATGGAAGTAACATAGCCTCTTCAACTAGAACGTTTATCCTGACGGATGATGCAACAGAAGGCTGCAGAAGCTCAGCGAAATGAGGAGGCTACGAATTCTATCAGGGGTGGACCGTTTATGGCGAAACCGTTTCCAAGCGGTACATTTCACACGGAGAGATCGCGAACAAGTAAGTGTCCACCAGAGAACACGTATGGCAGTGGACGGTCGCACATCACAGGGAATGGCAGTGAGGTCAGCACTTAAAACTAGGACAAGGAAGAAGGACAACATATCTTGTAAAGATGAAAAAGATGAAGGAGGAAGTGGGGCTGCTGTCAGAGAAGAAAATAACTCCCAGTCAGCATCATGGAACTGCCAATGGGGGGATTGAAGGAGAGGACATTGAGAGCTAAGAGAGAGTGTGATGAGGAATTGATCACCAAAAAGATTGTCTTCTAATAACAACCAATGAAAATGGAGAGAAACTGAAGGTGAGCGAAGGGACAGATCCAAACAAGAGAGGGAACGAGTACGGAGATGAAAGTGTGTAGGGGCGCTAGTGTTGAGGATAAAATGGTCTTGAGAAGACTCTGTTCTAATAAACGTCCTCTAGTGGTGATTACAGTCACCCCACAGGGAATGTCGGCAACTGAAGTCACCAAGAAGAAGAATTTGGGGGGGGGGGTGAATGGAATGAAGGAACGTGAAAAAGTTTGGAGAATCAAGAGGAACAGAAAGAGAGAAATAGAGAGAGCTAACAGTAATCCATTGGTGGAGAAAGACACAAGATGAAGTATGAGGGATAGACGAAGAGATAGGAAGAGGTTCATAGGGGACATCATTGCGGATAAGGAGGGCAATGCCATATGGAGGAGGAGATCCAAGAAAACTATAGCCATGAATAGAGACAGGGAAAGTATGAAGAAAAGTTTCTTGAAGATAGATAAGAAGAGGATCATGGGAGGAAATAAGAAAACGAAGGTCTGTACAATGGGTACGGAAGCCTCAAATCTTCCACTGAAGGAGTGCCATGACTATGGCAAATCAAGTGTGGGAAGAGCACAAAGACTATTTACAGCATTGTCGGAGAGAGAATCCAGGAGGCATAGGTAAATCAAGAACGGAAGTGATCAAGGAAGATAGGGAGGGCATGGTGATTATAGACAAGGCAGGTGATTGAATATAGGAAGAAAAAGAAACAGAAGAGAGAGGAAGAGGAGGTGCAGGAGAGGTAGGGGAAGATTCAGGAGAGGTAGGAGGAATGGGAGTAGAAGGGAGTGAGGAAGGGGGCGAATGTATTTCTGCAGTGGCAAGGGCAGGCAAGGAAGAGGTACTGAGGAAGATAACTGATGATATTTTGCAGGGATTCTGCTTCCATAGGAGAGGACAAAGGTTGAGTGTGAGCTGGTGACATAGCATTATGGTGCTGTTGTTTCAAGGAAGGGGAACACTGGATAGGCTGAAGTTGCTGGAAAGTAGAGGAAAGGGGGGAGAGACCAGGAATATGAGAAGGACAGGATACAACGACACGTTTATATCTGTTAGCTCGTGGAGAAGTTGAGGGAGGAGAAGAACGAGAGTATGCTGTTTGGAAAGGTGAGGGGGGGTGGAGGGAGCAGAACAAACAAGAGAGGGAAGGGAAGAAGAGGAATCAGGAAAGGAGGCAAGAATGACAAAAGATTTTGAGAGAGGAATAGATGTAGTGACAACGGATGAGCTTGAAACTTGTGATATGGGAGTGGGTCTGATCACACGGGCATAAGAGAGGTCCGGAGAGTGCCCGAAGCGACATGCCTGACGATGAGCTTCACGGAGGGCAAGCGCAGTTTTCCACCTGATTTGGGACACTTCTGCTTTAAATATATGGGTGGGACATATCCTGTAGGAGGCCGTATGTTGTCCCCCACAGTTTGGGCAGGATCGGATGGTAGATGGTGGACGCTGGGTGTTCAGCTTGCGAGCAGTTGGGGCAATCATCTTGAGATCGGCAATACGTTGCTGGGTGACCAGACTGCCAGCAGGAAGTGCACTGATGATCGGGAGGAATGTAGTCTTTGACACCGAGGACTGTGCCTCCAATAATAACTGAGGAGGGAAGATCACAGGATTGAAATGTTAATTTGATAATGGCTGTTTGTTGGCAGCGTCCTCTGGGAGGCATCGTGTAACAATGCACTGAAAGGAATTGGTGATTTTATTCTGAAAGGATGAGTTTTATGTCCTCTGAGCATGCGGGGAAATTCCTATTCCCAAAAGTGATGTAGGAGGGAAGGCAGACAGTACCTGTTGTTGAATTTAAAGTGACGTCTGGAGAGACAGGGATGGGATTTCCCGAGGAGTCTCCTAATGCTTTTACTTTTTCTGCGTGCACTGCCTTCTGGACCTTGAGGAGGCAAGAGTCGTTTGGTCTTACAGAGAATGTCACATTAGCACCTGCTTGTTCCAGCAGGGAGGGATGAGCCTTTTTTGTAAACGAAAGGAACTATTGCATTTGACCATGTCTGGGGAATTTTCTTCCTTTTTATACACTGAATATGTAAGTGAGGGAGACAGCTTTGAACTTGTACTTCTGCATCTGACAGTAATTCTGCTACTATTCCATCTTCTCCTAGGGCCTACTCTCTTTTCATACATTTAAGAGAAATGTTTAGTTCGTCTGGTGTTGCCTCTGGTATTTCGCTTGTGGCAACTGAACAGTTAGCTATCGGTAGTATTGTCTTTAGTGCATACAGTTCTTTGTAAACATTTTCAACCATCTTCACCATCCTCTTTCTGCATTTAATGATTTCACCGTTTTTGTCTTTCAGTGATTATCCTCTATTGCTTTTCTAGTGGAATTTTACTTCGATCTTGGCGGTTTCTTTCATCTAATCCATGTTTTTCCTTTTAATTCTCTCTGACTCTTGTTGATATGCTTATTTAATTCCGCTCTTTTTATTTCTTGTTTCTCTTACTTTATTTTCATCTTCTTTCTTCTTTTCGTAAGCTCTTGGATCATTTTCTAGTAGTCGTTGACTTTGGTTGTATTAGCTTTCCCTACTACCTCCGCTGATTCCATTACCACTTTAGTATATCACTCAACTCATCAATGTCACTTTCAGCAGAACTCATATCCTGAAATCTGTTTGATATTTCTAAGTAAAAGGCTGCTTTCTTTTCGCTTGTTTTAACTGGGCATATCTTTTATTCCTAATCAACTTATTTCTTTCACTTCTGAAGCTAAGTCTGGCTTTGCAACACACCATTCTGTGTTCACTTCCACTGTTTATCTGGTTGATAACTGGGACATTAGTGATCGTGTTATTCATATCTGCCTTGATGAAGTCGATTTTATTATTTGTTTCTTCATTTCAACTTTTCCAGGTCCATTTCCTCCCAGTTCTAATGTGGAAGAATGACTTTATTATTTTAATGTCATCCTTTTCAGCAAAATTTGGCACCATTTCACGTCTGTCATTCTTCTCCTACTCCAAATTTTCATATTGGGCATATCATTTGATTTTACTAAACTTCATTCTTTCACTTATGAAACTGAATCTGGCTTTGCAACCCACCATTCTATGGTTACTTCCTCTACTTACATTGAGGATAACAGTGACACTGGTGATCGTGTCACATATATCTGCCACAATGAAGTCGATTTCATTCTTTGTTTCTCCATCTAAACTTCCCCAGTTCCATTTTCTCTCAGTTCTCATGTGGAAGAATGTGTCCATTATGCTTATCTTATAGTTTCCAGCAAAATTTACCACCATTTCACACCTGTCATTCATCTCTCCTACTCCGAATTTTCCGATACATGCTTCTCCATTTTTCGATTTGCGAACTTTTGTATTGAAGTCTCCGATCAGTGTAGTATATCTGGTCTTTTCTTCTCTCAGCATATATCTTTTGCATACTCTAATTACAGTCCATGCTACTCTATCAGATTCACTGCCGAACTTAACATTCGCTGCAAGATTTCAGCTAATTAGATATCCTGCACCTCTAACCACTTCATTCTTGCCTTGCTTTGTAGTAAAATAGATGGTTGGTGTCTTGGAGCTGAATATTTTTGTGTTTTCTGTGGATCTTACTCAAATCTATAATATCCCAAATAATATTTTCTAATTCAATCATTAAAGTATTAGGTTTGTATCTTCTATGAGGCTCTTTATGTTGTATGTCAAGATCTGAATAGTTTTCAGTTTGTTTAATGTC
>NC_136961.1:27184054-27199054 GCF_032717465.1 Coenobita brevimanus | reverse complement strand
GTCCCTGTCTACCAGCATGGCGGCTTCACTGCTCTGCACCTACTTCGGTACATTTCCGGATACATGAGGCCTCAACCAAGTCAACAAGCGACAAGATCAGCAGTCAGCACACTCTCATCAGTAGCTCTTCAGGATTAGTTTGTATAGGACGACTACTCCTTGGACCTTCCTTCTTCGGTATTGTGATTGTCGGATACCAGAGCCTGATCGTCTTCTGGTTGTGTGCTGATAGCTGCACTGGAGAGGCTGATTGTTCTACCAATCCGGATAAGCTTTATCATTTGTTTTCTTTTCTCTTCTTCATAGCTTCGATATACTTGTATATGTACAGTCGCCAAACTTTCCACCTGGGCCACCCCGCCACGAGAGGTGGGTAAGGGGTGCTGGCAACAGTGTAGGCTATCTGTTTGTTCGTGTGTACATGCTTGATGAAAGTTCGGATCATCACCTCTCGTTTTCCTTAGTGAACCTCAGTCAAAGTTCATCCCAGTAATCAGTCGACAATTTTTAGGCGATAGAATTTCAAAGGAGCTTCTTGAAAGTGTTGGATAATGCAAGTATTGAAAACAATAAGTAAACTAATTCAAAAGACCGCATCTTTACATATATTATATATTTAAAAACGTATTCTTTTTCATTATTACATGATAAACCCATGGCTAAAAAATGTCTACTGCATATTGGGGGGGAAGAACCGTCGTGTGACCGGCCCGTATGGTTGAAAAGTAGATACCTGTGTCTGATTGTTCGTTTTGCATTTCGCCAGTCCTGGGCCGATCTCGATTAAACCTACTGAAATACCATTCTTGATCCGAGACATGATTAGACAAGTTATGTCATTAATCGTTACAGGATTACTCATTGGGAGGATATTAATTTAAACTAAGTAGGAGAGTTAGGACCTGTAGCTGTAGGAGGTTGAAACTCGTTCGTTGAGGCAGAATACTGCCTTGAGTCAGCTAGTCATGAGTCATCCTTTCGTTAACAATAGAAAACCTAAGCATCTCATCACTTAATCATTACGTGGATCTCTGTGCTTGCAGTGCAAACACGGCAATTGTTTTAATAGTTGATATATATTAAATATTTGAAACAGTACTGTGGGTGACGTGGTAGTTAACGCTTCCGCCAGGCGATCCGTGTGGCGTGGTTCCTACCCCGTCAGGAGAGATGGGTTTCTCCTATTTAACACCTAGCCCTTGTCTTATGACCTAGGTCTTGGTAGCAGCCAGTCAACAACCAACATCACATATCCTCGCACTCAGGACCTCGGTGACGGGGGCTAAAGCGAGGTTCGCGGGATTAAAAAAAAAAAAAAAAAAAAAAGTGTTCCAGCCTGTAATGTTAATTTCATGTTCGCTATGTTGCATTTACCAATCACATAAGTAATATCACAGGCAATGGTGATATAAATGTCCAAACAATTCATGAATCAATAAAATTGAGCTTAAAATGACTGGAAGCTTTTGCATCCTGTGGTGAAGAGATGGTGTCTTCATATTGCTATAATGTGAGATAATGTTGTTCGGTGGATTATCGATGAGCATGTAAATGTGTGACCGCACACATAAGCGGCACCGCTCACAATCAGTTTTCCTTGCAATGTGTAATTCAGTCATACGTTAGACGAATGGACTATAAAGATGTGCTGTAATGATCATAGTCATATGAAAAATGGTACGGTAAATCATTATCATAGCTGATATAATAACCACATTCGGCAAAAGTATGCATAAATTCTCTGCCTGCTGAGGTGACTGTATTTTAATCTCCTACGTGCACCACAGAACACATGAAAACATCTGCCTGAAGTACTACCAACGAGGAAATAAGCAACCGTTAACAGTGTCTGAACATCATCCTAATGTTTATTGGTCAGTGTCATTCATGATATGAATATGGCAGACAATCTTACTTGTAACTGGATGTAGATGTTAGGTAAATGCATTCATCTTCAACCTATACTGATAATGGTATCAAGTGATAACCCTATGAAATGGAATTACTGATATAATAAGAGAATGTGAGAGAAAGGCTTGGAGTGATTCCAGTATTTAGTGCATTAACATGTTATTGTAACAATGTAAAAACAACATAGAAAATAACATGTTTAGTATTGTTAAAAATGTAAATATTTGGTAGATTGCCAATGGATCTCAAAAACTAGTTCGGCAGTTATTGTCACTGGCGGTATGAATAACGTAACCCCCTCCCCTCAACGTCCTGCACCTGCCCTGGACTTCACTGTGCCAAGCTCCACCCTTAAGCAGCTCTCCCACCGGCTCGACCAGTTGCAGGAAACCGGTCGCATGGAATTGTTGCATGTCACAGGTTGCACGGACCAAGGCCAAATATGTATAGTATAATATATATTATTGTATTATAAATAAAAGTTTATATTTATATAGTAATATTATTTATATTACTTTATTACAAAATTTATATAGTCATATATCTTTGGCCTTGGTCAGCACGACCTGTGGCACACAACAATTTTCCATGCAACCAGTTTCATGCAACTGGCTGAGCCGATGGGAGAGCCGCCTTACTCCTGAGACATTTTTCTCACCACCTAACTCCGTACCCAGCCATCTAAGGGATGAACTCTGACTCTGACAGAGGTTCACTATGGACGAAGAGAGTTGATGATCCGAACTTTCGTCGAGCATGTACACACGAACAAACATATACACTGTTGCCAGCACCCGTTACCCACCTCTCGCGGCTAGGCGGCCCAGGTGGAAAGTTTGGCGACTGTACATATGTGAACTGACATACTTGATTATGTGGAGAGTTGAACACATAAGTTTCGTGATAAGAACATATAACGGTGATTATGTACACAATCTAGATAAGTAAAAGTATTGTTTTAGTACAGTTTTCCTTTACCTATGACAATTTTACTACCTCATCTATTTTGTTGCGGTCATAAGTACAGTCCGATGTCTTGACCACTGAAATATTAGTATAAAAAGAATTTCATCTTGCTTGTGATCGTAATAATTGCGACCGTGTCAGGACACTATAGGACTATCTTTTTTACTAGTGTTTGATGTTATTTATTTCTTGTTCAACTCCCATTTAATTTTGTACTTCAGTTCTGAGTTTGTTATATCAAAATTTATGTGAAAGTGTTATTTTGTAGGTGTTGGATATGACTGAATTTGGTCGATACCATAGTAGACTGATTTAAAGTGGCATTCTGTGTTCATTACAGTTTATGTTAGTTGCTATTGGTTGTAAGGTGAAGGTGTGAAGTGCGCTTACTGATAATCACAATACGAAGGTTGGAGCTACTCATTCTTCTGGACATGAACACTCTCATACTATGTAATTCAAATATATCAACGTTTTACCAGAGACGTCCCTACCTGTTCATGTTCCTGAGTCACGCAGGATACCCTAGAACTCGTTAAGTATCACCGTACTCCTACAGACTCTTTTTGGGATAAGGCTAAATACCTTGCCCTCTGGTCTTCCTCTAACTTTATCTAAACTAGAAAGTTAAGATAGTGAAGACTCCATAAAAATTTGTCTACCTTTGCATCATTAATGCCATGTAGACCAAACAATCGCCACATACTAACTTGTATACATGTGGAGTTTTCTCCCAATCTTCATAACCATAATCCTTTTCTCATTAATGTTCTGTGGGATTGTTTTCTTCATTCTTGTTCAGTTAGATAAGATGAAGCTTCGAGGACTTTGTCTTTTCTCTTCTGCCCGTCTCTAATTCCCTTACAAGTTTATATGTTGACTAGGCGTATTGACTTGCTCTTTTGAACAAGAATGTCCGTATGATTGTAACATATTACCGTTTTTCTAGTCGCTGCCTGGGTATCTAGTCACTGATTAGTCATAGCCTCACTCCTTTGGCAGAACTCAAGTAAGCAGTTAAGCGGTAATCGTTCTTGACCTTTACATCATGGCTTCTGACGGTTTTAATGTTAAAGATTTTTGTGAGGCTCCTGAACTGTCCAAAATACAGGATCAGACCATTTCTAAAGATCAGTGGCGGTACATTGCCACATTCTTTGAGATACCTACTGCTAGCAATGTTACTAAGGAAGTTTTAAAGAATACAGTCATAGAGTATTTAGTGAGCAAGAAGTTGTTAGAAGAACAAGCTATTGATATTTTGACTCCATTGACTCATACACCAGTAACTTACGACCTACCACCTCTGGAAAATCAGTCCCCTGAAAAACTTTCCTGGGAAAAATTTAACAAGGAACAAGAAAGACTAGAAAGAATTGAGAAATTCAAAATAGAACCAAATTATAAACTTTAACAACAAAAGCTTGAAGCAGAACTTGAACATCAAAAGCTTGAAGCGGAACTTGAACATCAAAAGCTTGAATTACAAAGAGAAAAACAGCAGCAACAACTGCAACTAGAACTCCAAAGACTTGAACTTGAAAAGAAAAAAATAGAAGCTGGCATACCAGCTACCCCTACAACCCCTAATTTTCCATTCACTTTGTCCAAGAACATTTCTCTTGTACCTAAGTTTGACGACGAAGATCCTGATTGTTTCTTTGGAACATTTGAAAAGACGGCTGAACACCTCAAGTGGCTCAAAACGGAATGGATTTGGCTTATTCAGTCTAAATTGTCTGGTAAAGTTGCAGTAGTATTCTCAAATCTAGAAAACTTAGAAGATTATGATCTTGTCAGAGTATTTTGGATGCTTATACTATAACTATTGAGGGTTACCGGAGGAAGTTCAGGAACTACATAAAACCTGGCAAAAGTACGTACATGGAATTTGCTAGTGAAAAGCTGAGACTTTTTAAGAAGTGGTTAGAGGCAACACACACGGAGTCATTTGAAGAACTGAGTAATTTGATAGTCATGGAAGAGTTTAAGAGACGGTTACCGTTTAACATCATGACTTATATCGAAGAGAGGGAGGACAAATGGTTTTGTGACACATCCCATCCTAGTCAGAGTGTCCAGCAGTACATCCACAATCTTAGACAGAAGATTTCTCAAATCAGGAATATTGCTAAAGAGAATTTAAGTAAAGTACAAATGAATATGAAAGACACCTATGACAAGAACACCAAATATCGAAGCTTTTCGCCTGGAGACAAAGTACTACTCTTTCTCCCCGTACCTGGTAACCCCTTAAAGAGTAAATTCTGTGGACCTTATGTAGTCTCTAATAAACTGTCTGAACATAACTATGTAGTGTGCACTCCTGACCAGCGTAAGGATACCCAGTTAGTTCACATAAACCTAATGAAGCCTTACCATGAAAGAAACCCAAAGGAGGATTCGGCTGTCTGTCTCCCAATTTGTAATACACCTGTGAGTGCAAATTTAGAATGTCTTGAAGAGCACTCCATTGAGCCGGAGACAGAAGTCACTGAAATTCCCTCACCAGTGACTAATCCTAAAAACAGTAATATTTTAGATGATCTAGATAGTCATCTTTCTTATCTTGGTGATCCACAAAAGGACTGTGTGAAAAGGATACTAATGGATTTCCCTGAAGTGACTTCTGACCTCCCAGGGTTTTGTAACTTGCAGTTGCACGATATTAATCTTGTTCCGGATGCCAAACCCATACGCCAGCTGGCTTACAGAGTTAATCCTCTCAAGAAGGAGACCATGAGAAAGGAGGTTGACTTTTTATTGGAACATGATTTAGCAGAACCTAGCTGTTCTCCCTGGGCTTCACCATCTTTGTTAGTTCCCAAGCCAGATGGCAGCAGTAGGTTCTGCACAGACTATCGTAGACTGAATAGTGTAACAATTCCTGACTCATCCTCTTCCGTTAATTGACGATCTGGTGGATAATGTGGGTCAGGCGAAGTTCATAACTACAATTGACCTGCAGAAGGGATATTACCAGATCGGGTTAACCGAGAGGGCTAAGCCCTTAACTGCCTTTATAACCTCTTTTGGACTGTTCCAATACAAAGTTATGCCCTTTGGTTTGGTTAATGCCCCGGCTAACTTCCAGAGGGTCATTAACTATACCATACAGGACCTCCCATGAATTGCAGCCTATTTAAATGACAATGTAATTATTTCAGATGATTGGGATGAACATCAGCAGAGACTTAGCTCCCTTCTAGCAAGACTGAGAGATGTGGGCCTCACAATAAATCTCGCAAAGTCCACCTTCGCCCGTTCGACGGTGACTTATCTTGGCCATGTGGTGGGGAAAGGGCAGGCGCGTCCCAAAACCCCAACATTGAGGCGATCCTTTCCTTCCCAACTCCTAGTTCCAGGAAATCTCTCGTGAAATTTCTTGGAATGGCAGGGTTTTATAGGAAATTTTGCCTAAATTTCTCAATCATTGCATCCCCATTGACTGATTTGACTAGTCCAAAGTTCCTTTTGTTTGGTCACCTCAGTGTGAGTATGCATTTCAGAAGTTAAAGTTGCTTCTTGCATCAGATCCTGTTTTGAAGACTCCTGATATAAATGCACAGTTTATATTACAAATAGATGCCAGTCAGTGTGGTGTAGGGGCTGTCTTGCTGCAAAGCTTTGAGAATGTTTTACACCAGTCTCCTATTATTCATACAAGTTAAAGAAAGCTGAAGTGAACTACAGCACAATAGAAAAGGAGGCTTTAGCTCTAGTGTTAGCACTGAAGAAATTTCGGTGCTACCTTTACCAACATGCCTTCCCCACGACTGTATATTCCGATCACAATCCTCTTGTGTTCCTACAGCGAATGAAGAACAATAATCTGCGCATCCTGAGGTGGGCGTTACAGGTCCAGAAATATGCCCTGGATATCCGGCACATCCGGGAAGTTGAAAAGCTCATCGCAGATATGCTATCTAGGAACCCTTCAGAGACCTCGATGAAACTGAATCCTTAACCTCCTTCCCTCACTGGAACCAGGTCCTTTAGTCCTCTTCCGCCATGACATATGAGGACTTGGAAGGGGGGGTATTACGTCTGGACCTGCTTCATCCTGCCGAAATAGTTTCATTACTTCACCAAGCTGGATACTGGAACTCGTCACGAACTGCTTCGCTTCTTTTGATTGTCTGGAGCTTCACGAGTCTGTTTGTCCCTATCTACCAACATGGCGGCTTCACTGCTGTGCACCTACTTCGGTACATTTCCGGATACATGAGGCCTCAACAAAGTCAACAAGCCAAAAGATGTCTTGACCACTGAAATATTAGTATATAAAGATTTTCATCTTACTTGTGATCGTAATAATATATATAAATATATATATATATATATATATATATATATATATACATATATACATATGTATACATATATATATATATATATATATATATATATTATATATAAGTAATCCCTCTAATATCCGAACGCCCAATATCCGAACATCCCCACTAACCAGACATAATCGTCCCGGGATTCAATATTCCCAAAATGGTCCGAAAACGGCAAAAATTTGGGGAAAAAACTGAATTTTTCCCACCTGTAATTTGAACTTGGCGCGCGCGGCGTGGAACAGCTTTGTTATGGCGCATCATTCCTCCGACATCCGATAGAGCGCCGCTGCATCCTCCCCACTTTCCGCCTGTCTCTCGTTGCTAATGCACGTTCGTCATCATGGCTGCCCACGTGCTCGCTTTTGTGGTGGTTCCTTACATCCTGCAGGCACTCCTGCTGCTCTCAGGCTTCCTATTAGCGTGTATGATGATGGCCCCGCTGCCTGAGAAGAGGAAGGGAGTGATGTTGACTCTGGAGAAGAAACTGGAGATATTGGAGAAAGTAGATGGGAGGTGGTCTTCTTCCCGCATCCTCCGCAAGTTCAACCTGGCCTGATCTACTTTGTTCGATATCCAGAGATCCCAAGACAAACTCGTGCAGTACACGGCTGACTACTCATCGAGAAGCAAATGCAACGTGGAGAGGAAGGTAATGTTTACTCCCAAGTTTGCTGAAATTGATCGCTCCACGTCAATTTGGTATCGACGCAACGTGCTGCTGGTGTGATGGTACGTGGAACGGACCTGACAGCTGCTGCTAAGTAGTTTGCCAGGCTTCATGACGCCATAGACTTCAAGGCATCCGAGGGTTGGCTCTTCGCGTTCAAGTTACAGCATGGCCTTACCAACCGTAAAGCTCATGGCGAAGCTTTGGATGCTAACGAGGATGGAGTTGACAAGTTTCGGCACAAGGTGAAGGGCTTGATCGACAGGGAGGGCCTCACTCTCGGTCAAGTCTACAATGCTGATGAAACTGGTTTATTCTATTGCTCTTTGCCAACGAACACTCTAGCCGAGGAGACGGAGAAGCATGTACCTGGCCGCAAGCTCTCCAAGCAATGGATATTTGCTTTGTGTTGTGCCAGTGCTAATGGCATACACCGGCCTAGGCCCGTTATTGTTGGCCGTGCAAAGCAGCTTCGGTGTCTTAGTGGGGTGATGGATGTCCTTCCTGTCGTTTGGTACCATTCTTTGAAGGCATGGTTTACAGCCCAGATCTTCAAAGACTGGTTCCACCGCCACTTCGTCAAGGAGGTCATCAATTACCAGATGAAGACACTGGGAATCCCGCGCGACCAGGTAAAGGCCCTCCTCGACAATGCACCTGCCCACCCGTGCAACAAGGACTTGGTGGTTGAGAATGGCCGGATTAGGTGCATGTTTCTGCCACCTAATACGACTGCTCTCATCCAACCAATGGACCAAGGAGTGATCTTGGCAACAAAGCGCCTATACCGCCGGAAGTTCCTGGACGAGGTGATGATTGTTCTCGAGGACGAGCACAGGGAGGGACGGGACACGCGAGGCCAGTGGACTTTGGAAAACCTTCGCCGCTACAACATCAAGTCTGCAATCTATAACTGGGCCAGTGCATGGAAGGAAGTCCCTGTCAAGACTCTAGAAAATGGTTGGTCTCGTCTGCTTCTCGGAACGGATGTGGAGTATGATTTTCTAGGGTTTGATGTGAATGACTTCCATGCACGGCTACATACGCATGGTGACGATGTTGATGTGGACGATGTGCGTGAGTGGTTGGATGACGACAAGGGCGATCCTGGGTATCAAACATTGTCTGATATCGAGATTGTATCTTCAGTTGCAGGTGTCAGTACCCAGCTTGAAGATTCCGATGAGGACGGCGACGATGATGCGGACTCCTCTCAGCATGACACTACTCCAGCCATCCCCAAGCTGAGCACACTCCGGAAACAACTAGAGTTTGTTTTCGACTACCTGGAACACCCGGACTGCGACAGGGAGATGGGGCCCTTGGGACTTGTGGAGGAAGTGCGTGCTTTCATGCAGCGCATCATCAATCATCAGAATCGTCGGTCCTTGCGTCAATCAACCATTGACAGTTTTTTCAGGCCCGTGACCCCCGCTGTGCCCAGCCCTGGCTCCACTCTGTTGCCTCCCCAAGACAGGCCCTCATGCTCCGAGCCACAGTCCAGCACATCAGCCACGGTGGAGTCACCGCTCGACTTGAGTTTGCGTCTGTCTTCACAGTTGTCTGCAGTGGGTACGCCATCACCACAACCCAGCGATGCACCCCTAGGTCACCTGCCAGTGATACTCTCCGACTGACAGTGATTAAACAGCAAGAACTTCTCCACTAGACCACACGGGAATTTACAGTGTTTTGCAGTGAAAAAAACAGTGTGTTGTGTTAAGGATTTACAGTTGAGTGAGAATACAATTTTGAAACAACATTTAACGTAAATAGACATTCGTTTTTGTTTTAGAAAATGGTTAGAAGAGTGGGAAAATTTAAAGTGCAGAGTGCAACACTTAGTAAGTTACAATGGAGCATAAGTTAGACAAGAGTGCACACTGTGAAGAGAACAGACTTCTGAGTGCAAATGACTAAGTTCAGTCCAAGACTTCATGAACAGTGTACTGCAAGTGCTTCGGGAAATCCTTCTTACTGTCAGAGTCCGAGAGGAGGCGGTTATTCATCGAGATGGCCTTGGACTTGCTGTAAGTAGGAAGAATGTTTAATTCCGTACTTTTTTCCAAAATATACTTGCCTCAAACACCTCATTTCACTCTTTAATGTCCTTTATTGATGTGAATAGGGTGTTAGGAGCTATGGATGTGCAGTAGGAAGGTGTTTTTCTGAGTTAGGCTAGGTTAGGGTCCATAAGAACCAGTCAAGGAGCCAGGCACTTGTAAGAACCCAGAATGTTTAATACTGTATGAACCTACCTCAAAACCCTCATTTTATGCTTCTTTTGCATTTATTTCAGACTTTTATGTACCTTATTGGTGTGATTTGGGTCTTAAATAGGTAATATGCATGTCCAAAGGGAGTTGTATAGGTGTTTCTCTGAGTTAGGGTCCCTAAGTACAAGTCCATAAGCTGGGGCCCAATATCCGGACAGGACCACTATCCGGACCTGCCTATGGCCCTATTATGTCGGATATTGGATGGATTACAGTACTTATATGTAATATATATAATCGTGAATACTGAACTTGACTCCGTGTGAAATCTTGTGGATCACAGGCTTTTGTAAATAAAGTGTTACAGTGAAGTTTTGTCTATTTATTCCTGTTGAGAACTAGCTGGTTACTTTTATTTTTTTTACATTTCACCACTAGTGCCTACCAAATTTTGCTAAGGTCATCTTATCATAAACATAAGAGGCTCACACATTACTTTCTCCTGGCAAGTTCCTAATGGTGTGGAACATGTGAGAACATCCCATATTAGCCACTAGAACTCACACATAATATATGTTTGTAAGATTTTCCACTGACTGAGTCAGGCACATATGTCTTAATGGGATGCAATCTCACTGGGGGTAGACATTTAAGAGGATGCAGTAGTATTTACTCGATGTGTGTTCTCATGTTTGCATATATATATATATATATATATATATATATATATATATAGATATATATTATGTATATATATATATATATATATATATAGATAGATAGATATATATTATGTATATATATATATATATATATATATATATATATATATATATATATATATATATATAGATATATATATATATATATATATATATATATATATATATATGCAAACGCAGAACACATGACCTAGTAAATACTACTGCATCCTCTAAATGTCTACCCCCAGCGAGATTGCATCCAGGTCAAGAGGACTGGTATGTGCACAAGCTACTGACTCAGTAAGTGGAAGATCTTACAAACATATGTGTGTGGACAGGTGGCCTGGAGACAGTTCTCTCTCACATGACCATACCATTAGGACTTGCCAAGAGGGGGCAATGTGTGCGAGACATTGATGATAAGATGACCCTAAGGTATTTATTTGGTAGGCACTTGGTGAAATGTAAAAATTAAAATAACCACTAGTTCTCAACAGAAAAGACAAACTTCACTGTAACACTTTATTTACAAAAAGCTACAATGATACATATATGACTTTTCACTCATGGTGCAAGGAAGCTGCAGGGGAAGGTCTCTCTCTCTCTTTCTCTCTCTCTCTCTCTCAACTTAACAGTCAGGAAACCTCACATTACTGAACTATGTGTTTGTGGGTGTGTCCATTTACGATTTACAGTAATGTAACCAACGTCAAGCCGGGCACAGGGACATGAGAAATGGGCGTAGCTTAGGTAACAGCTAGAGAGGCAAGATGTGGGAATGACAATTACACAAAGATATCGCTCAGTGAAACACACTGCCTATACATAGTCACTTATGAACCAATGACGAATGTTATGAATATAGCTCTGCTTCTACTCTGAGTGAATCCGTGACATTACACGCCATGAAAATAAAATTTTTCATGGAAACTTGACATCCCTCATGAAAACTTAAACACGGGACTGTCTTGTGGTGCAGAAAGATGCGTGATAAGAAGGAAGCGAGCAAAATGTTGAATGCCAGTATTTACTCAACATTAAATTTCTGCCCACATAGAAACTGGATGAGTCTAGATACCCACTAGGCGTAATTTAGAGTCTGAACAGACAATGTATTAAGAACCAAATTTGCACTAAAATGTAGCAGAAATTAAATAATATAGGGTCACTGAAGGACGGGTGGCTGCCATCACATGCCATCAGTGATATTTTAATTTCCGTTTATGATAAAATATAAACACTTCACGATACGTTATATATAGGTGTTCTATTTGTATTATTTATATTTCGACATATGACATTACCATGATTCACATTTTCACACAACAGTATAGATATTTAACAAAGAAAATATGCTTTTAAACAGCCCGGGAAGGTGTTTACTGCAACAGTGGAGCCATCTAACGGAATACTAGCTTTGAAAGCACCCCATTGGTAAGGTCTTTAGGCAGTATGCTTACACGAAAGATTATGGATTTTACAATTTTAAGAGACGATATGAACAAAAATGTTTGCTAATCAGAACAAAAAATTACTCTTTCCTCCCACATGTTCCCGTAGGTTAGAATTCAGTTTCACATTCTTCGTCTGCACGCTCTTCCCAACATATTTTTGACCGACGGAGCACAGTTATTTCTGATCCTTAAAGTTAGTGTACATTTACTGCTCATTCTTTTGTTCATTCTTACGTGTGTGTGTGAAAGAGAGAGGACAGATACAAACAATAATGTATTCCATTATTGCTTTCATAGATGCTGGCTTTGAACAACACCTTACTGTACCGGTGTCAGTGACATTGAGTTAGGTGAACTGTGAGCAATTATGGGAAGGAAACGAGGGTCACTGGTGTGTTTACACAACCCTACTCTACCATCCCAAGCACTCAGGCATTCACAGTTCACTTCATCCCAGATGTTTTCGTTGATGTTTACATGTTAATGTAACAGGCATCCTTATTTTATTAATTCTTCACGAATCATAGCACATCACAAGATGGGTTTAGGGAGAAAATTAAAATAATAAATAAAGCCAGGTGTGCCAGACGAGCCTTTTCACATATGTAAGAGAAAGAAATTGATTTTAGAACTTTGAAAAATGATCCCAAGGCCAACCACGGGAACACGCAAATTTCTGAACCCACAGTCAGTGGCTAAAGTGGGGGGGACACAACCTGGCCGCACTATGGGGTGGTACTACTACTCTGCAGCCAGGTTGTGTTAGGAAGAATACTGCCACCGTATTCTGCGTGTCATAAAAGGCGACTAAAAGGGGCGGGTGAGGGGACTAGGGACCCCTCCTCTGTTTTTTAGTTCCTAAAAAGAGACAGGCCAGAGAAAGGGATGGGAGATGGAGTTATCCCCTGTACCCTGAAGATTGGGTCTATGAATGTGCGTGGATGTAGTACAATTGAGGCTAAAAGGGAGGAGATTGGGAGAATGTTTGTGAGAAGAAAGTTGGATGTTAGTTTGAGTGAAACGAAGATGAAAGGGAAGGGGGAATCTATGTTTGGAAGTGTGAATGGAAGATTGTCAGGTGTTGATAGAGGAAGGGCAAGAGAAGGTGTGGCCTTGTTAGTGAGTCCGGAAGTACAGCAATGTGTGATTGAATGGAAGGAGGTGTCATCGAGACTGATGTGGGTGAAAGCGAAATTTGAACGTGAGTTGTGGGTGTTTGTGAGTGCATATGGGCCTGGTAGTGAAAGGGATGAACAAGAGAGGGAGTCTTTCTGGAATGATGTTGATGAGTGTCTGCAGAGTTTTGGAGCAAATGTGAATGTGGTAATGATGGGAGATCTGAATGCTAGAGTGGGAAATGTAGCAGTATGCATGGTGTGCCTGGAAGAAATGAAAATGGGGAACGAATGATAGCGATGTGTGTTGAGCGAGAGATGGTGATTGGGAATACGCTGTTTGAGAAGAAAGATATTTATAAGTATACATGGGTGAGACAGGAGGGTGGAAGGGTTGTTGATAGAGCCTTGATGGACTATGTGGTTGTGTCTAGGAATGTAATAGGAAGATTGTTGGATGTGAGAGTTCTGAGAGGGGAGGGTGGAGGTATGTCTGACCACTACCTGGTGGAGGGAAAGTTAAGAGTAGGTAAGAGATGGGTGAGAGCTAGGAGGGTTAGGTGTGGCAGGGAGGTTTTGAAAGTGAGTGAGTTGGATAAAAGAGAGAAAAAGATAGAGTATCAGGAGAAATTGAAAGATGAGTGGAACGCAGTGAAAGATCGGGAAAATGGCAGCGTGGAGGAGGAATGGCAGTTGTTTAAGAGTGCTGTGGTGGGGCATGCAGAAGAGGTGTGTGGTGTGAGACGTGTGGGTGGTGGTGTAAGAAAAGGAAGTGAATGGTGGTGCGAGGAAGTAAGTATGGCTGTGGCTGAGAAGAGACGTGCATATGAAGTGTGGCTGCAGAGGAAGGATGAGATGTCATATGAAAGGTATAAGGAAAAGAGGAATAGAGCGAGAAGGGCTGTGCGTGATGCTAAAGTGGCAGCAGATGAGAGGTGGGGTAGGCGGCTGACAGAGAATTTTCAACAGAATAAGAAAATGTTTTGGAAGGAGGTGAAAAGGGTGCGAAAGGGAGAGTCTGGGAAGGAAGAACGAGTAAAAGCAGAGGATGGAAGGATGTTAATTGAGATGGATGCAGTAAGGAAGAGATGGGCAGAGTATTTTGAAAGATTGTTAAATGTAGAGGAGGAAAGGGTGGCTGAGATTGTGGCAGATAGAAGGGTGCAAGGAATAAATGTGTTGGGAGAGTTGAATGATTCTTTGATCACGAAGGAGGAAGTGGAGAAGGCAGTAAAGGAGATGAAAACAGGGAAAGCTGCAGGTATGGATGGGTGTGCTGTGGAATGCCTGAAGGGTGGTGGAGTGACTATTGTTGACTGGTTAGTAAGATTATTGAATGTGTGCTTTGAGAAAGGTATGGTGCCAATTGACTGGGCAAGTGCTTGTGTGGTCCCGTTGTATAAAGGCAAGGGTGATAAGTATGAATGTACTAGCTTTAGGGGTATAAGTCTGTTGAGTGTTGTAGGTAAAGTGTATGGTAGAGTGTTAATTATGAGAGTTAGAGAGGGTACAGAGGGAGTGATTAGTGATGAGCAGTGTGGCTTTAGGAGAGGGAGGGGATGCGTTGATCAGGTGTTTGCTGTGAGACAAGTGTGAAAAGTATTTAGCGAAAGGCAAGGAT
>NC_136961.1:27135372-27183954 GCF_032717465.1 Coenobita brevimanus | reverse complement strand
AGAAAGGACCGCTCCTTATTGCACGAGGGTCAACTGTGCAATGCAATACAGCGACATCAGCAGCAGGACCCAATAGCAGTGGTGGTTTACCTCTGCCACATGATAATGGACCCATTCCCCTCCCCGCATCTGACCCGATGAGCTGATTCCAATCTGCCTCACTGAATACCTGATTTCAAGATCTGAATGTGATAATTCCAACCATTTACACGAAAGATAGTAGGCAGGTAATTAATGAGGGCTGCAAAGGACCAGCCATCAGCTAGTGTGTCGCAGGTGTACGGCTAGTCCTCAAGTACAGCATACTATCCTATGTCCACATCCGGAATTAAAGCAATTCATACTAAGCAGTTCTTTGTATACATGTGGCAAATAGTTTATCCATCCATCCATCATCTAATCCTACGTTGCCCCATGAGGAGCGTAGGAGCCCGGGGCTAGGAAAGTTGGTCCTGGCATTTAAGATGGGAGTGACCAGCCTCACTCATCCCTGAGTGGCATTGCGTGAGCAATAAACCCCAACCATCCCTTGGATATAAACCTTCACCGGCTCAATCCGATTGGAGCACCTTTATTCCCCACTAAACCACCAGGAGCCAAAATTTGGTTATATGATTACCACCCAGCGTAGTAAATGGTTTCCTGGTGTACAGGAAACCATTTGGCTTGTCAATCAGTGTAGGGTCACCCACAGGCAGAAGGAAGAGGAAAGAATGAAGGAAAGAGAGACACAAGAGGGAGTGTGAAGTCACCCGCAGGCAGAAGAAAGAGGAAAGAATGAAGGAAAGAAAGACAGAAGAGGATGGATGGAAAGAAGGATGGGGGAGAGGAAAGGGCAGACACCCGAGCACTACATCAAGTGAGTGGATGGTGAGCGCCCCCACCTACCACAGCAAATAGTTTATATACCCTAATTAAACAAACATGCCGATTTCATAACTGAGACTTCTACTGTTCACATAAGGAGATAAATACCAATAGTTATATTTGATAATTTTCTACTGGAATTTCACAGGTATGTAATCTAGGGACACAAAAGATATTATCACGATGGCTGTATGTGTTGTGACTTGTCTTCGGTTCACATCCAGTTTTAATGAAATTTTATTTACATTTTGGATTCTGAGAAAGAAAATATCTCCTGTCTTTCATTCTACCAGTTACATGTACATTACTGTTCTCCCTTGTTACTCGCAGGAGATTATGACCAGCTTAGGATAAACGTACCTTGCTGAATGAATAATGAGGAATTTATAATAGCCTTTTATATCCCCTCCCATTCAGCAGCTCTGTTTGAAATATCGCCTGAAGAGAAGAAAAAGATGAAAAATACATCATAATAATGTAACAGTAAATCGTGGTGCGGTATCTCAGAATATCTGCGAAACACACAACTTGTGAGGCGGTGATGTGGTGGTGTTGGGGATCGATCAACATCCTTGTAAATCCCGGTGACAATCTCCAGCACCAGCAACAGCACACCCACAACACTGCCAGTACCGAGGACAGCAAACATTACCTGAAACATATTCGTATTAAGAAAAAAAAAAAAAAAATAGGCCTACACACACACACACACACACAATATATATATATATATATATATATATATATATATATATATATATATATATATATATATATATATATACAGAGAGAGAGGGAGAGAGAGAGGGAGAGAGAGAGAGAGAGAGAGAGAGAGTAGACTGTAGCACCAGTCGAACAGGGCAGTGTCCCCAAGGTGGATGGAAAGCTGATCTCAGGGAGAGCTGGAGCTCCCGTTTCATCAGCCCTCGGGACTAGGTCCCAACCATACCCCTTTGCTGAACTTTTTCAGTGTCTCAGTAACACAGAGAGTAGGCCAGCATGCTCTCCAATACAAGTTTCTCTATCTACACCAAACTACATGCACAGTACACACCACACTTCCTTTTCAAAATCTGGAGAAAAAAAAATGGCGTCGAATAACATAGCCTCAAAGTCTCAAGGGGGGGGGGCATAAATGCCCCCACCTTCTACCCCTCTCCCGGTGACGACTCAAGATGTTTGGAACTACTGTCTGACTCTCTTCTTCTTCATTTCTGCAACATTCGCGGCCTTTTCTCTAAATTTCGCTCTATTGAGCATCACATCTCCTTCTCTAAACCGCACCTTCTTTTTCTAACTGAGACTCAGTTGTCTGAGGCAACTGACACCAAACCCTTTTCTGTATCCTCCTACTTTCTCTATACTCATTTCAAAGCCAAAGGTGGCTGTTGTGTATATATACGCAACGACTTATCTTGCTCTCGTGTTCCTGAACTCAGTTCTTCTGAACTCTCTACACTGTGGCTTCGGCTTTCCTGTCATTCTCTGACTAAATATATCTGTGCTGTTTACTTATCTCCTAACTCTACTGGCTATCAAAAATACTTTGACTATCTTACTTCTACGATGGAACACATTCTATCCACTTCTCATTTCTCTGAGATCTACATTCTAGGAGATTACAATGTTCACCACCACCTTTGGCTCTCCTCTCCTGTCACTGATCCACCTGGTGAACAAGCCTACACCTTTTCTATCCTTAATGACCTAGAGCAGCTTGTACAGCACCCTACCCGTATCCGAGACCGCCTTGGAGAGAGCTCCAACATACTTGACCTCTTCCTTCCAACTAATCCTTCTGCTTACACTGTTAATCTTTTCCCTCCATTGGGCTCCTCCGATCACAACGTTATCACCTTAACCTGTCCTATTGCTCCGGTACGGCCTGTGGACCCTCCAAAGAAAAGTCGTCTGTGGCACTTTGGAGCTGCAGATTGGGAGGCCCTCAGGCAGTACTTCTTTGATTTTGCCTGGAATGATTATTGCTTCCATGGCTGGGAGCCATCTGAGTGTGCCTTGCGCATTATGGAGGTTATTCTCTCGGGCATGGAAGCATACATTCCTTTCTCATATCTTTTGGCTAATGCACAAAAGCCTTGGTTTAATCACGCTTGTTCTAATGCTGTCCACAACAAGGAGAGGGCCTATAAAAGGTACCAGAGCCAACACACCCCTGAATCACATTTTTTATACGTTTCTGCCCGGAATCGTGCTGAGTCTGTTCTTCGCTCTGCTAATAATAATTTCATCCGTAGTAAATGCTTTCAACTCTCTAACTTGAATTCTTCATGCTTCTTCTGGCACCTTGCCAAAAACCTTTCTAACAACTTTACCTCATCATCCTTCCCTCCTTTTTTCTACTCTGATGGCTCTGTAGCTATTTCTTCTACTAATAAAAGAGATCTCTGTCACGAATCAAATTCGCAACATTTCCCTTTTGTGAGAAGCCACGAACTATTAGTGGAAAACTCACTTTGTATCGTTCAGTTAACCGCTCATTCGGACAGAAGCTTTGTCAAATCAATTTTTCATTGTCATATGTGATCGTCTTTGTGTGAGACATTAGCGCTTCCACTGAGCGATTTGTTTTGGGCGCATTTCGTTCACTCGACCGTTAAAAAATGTGGCCTACTGCTCCCTTTTTTTCCCACGACTTACTCAGTCCAGTGTTTGCTCTGACGGAGAGAGGTTCTGTGCTCCAGCAGTGTGAAAGGTCAACCCAAGCTCCACAAGACCATAGCTCCAAGCTCCCACCCTTGAATTGGGTGATACACAGCATTCATCGACCAGTATTTCTTTTCGTTTTCCTAGTCTTAAGAGTTTAATTAAGGTGTTTTTCCTAGGCATAAGAATTTAGCTCATGTGTGAGTGAGTGCGATCTTATTAATTTGATTTGAAATGTAACGTTAAATTTATTTTTGTAATCAATAAATTTAACTTCTTTTTCTTGAGCTTAATGTAATGTAAACTCTTGTTTCATTTCTCCACAATTAAGCTTATTTTCCATATAGCTCCTAGCTTGCATAAACGTTTTGCTATTCATAACTGGTACTTAGGCCAGTCTTGTATTAAACTTAAAATCCGTTGTGCCTCCTAGGAGTTAAGCACCAGCAAGAACCTGATATTATTATTAGTATTAGTTATTTATTGTCAGGGGTGAAGTAACTTTCTCCAGAGGCTAACAGTACTAGTAATCAGCATTTGTGAGTTATTAGTCTCTGCTGTGTACTGTTGAGAAAGTTTATAAATTCTCGTTCTGAGAAAATCGGCGAAGTAAGCCAGCGTAAAGAATCATTGCTTGATGTAGCAAGACAATCATTGTCCTT
This sequence comes from Coenobita brevimanus, assembly GCF_032717465.1. Taxonomy (NCBI): domain Eukaryota; kingdom Metazoa; phylum Arthropoda; class Malacostraca; order Decapoda; family Coenobitidae; genus Coenobita; species Coenobita brevimanus. The sequence continues at coordinate 27,179,761 of NC_136961.1, read as the reverse complement.
GCTCTTCAATATTATTGAATATTATATCAATTAAATAATATTTAGCATTTATTTTAAAAACCCCGTGATATTTAAAAAAAAAACGTGACAATTCGCAACCTCGCCAGGATATTAACTCTTAGCTCTAAAGCTATTCACGAGGTAGTACTAACTCGTTCATATTTAGGAATATATAATTAAAGTTTATAGGCACAAGTTTACTGGTGTTTACCGTTAATTTAGCAAGTGAATTTTGCTTTATTAATCCATAGAGTACTTAACTCTATTTAGTACTTTATTTTTGGTAACGTCAGACGATTCTATTCGCTCCTGGGTAGCCGCCGTACCCATTGTGTTAATTATTGAGTCTTCCCAGTCATTTGCATTTTTGCTTTATTTTTGCCAGTTAACTATATAAGACTGGTCACCACTAGCTTGTGTCTGTATTCTTTATTTGTATTATTAGCATTCGTTTGCGAAGTAGTCAGTACTCAGTTTCGGTTTGCTTAGTAATTTAGCGTCATGGCTACCACTTTATTTTTACAGGAAGCCAAAGAAATGGGTCTTTCGGACCCAACCGAAATTAAAGAGTATATACTCTCACGGCATAATCAGAAGCAGCAGCGCGAGAATGATGCCCGTGAAGAGCGTAAGATTCAACACGAATATGAGCGAGAACAATGCGAACACGAGCAAGAACAGCGCGAATACGAGCGAGAACAGCGTGAGGAACGTGAAAAGGAGCGCGAACACGAGCAGAAACAACGCGAGCTCGAGTTAGAAAAAGAGCGACAACAGCGCGAACATGAGCAAAAACAGCGCGAACTCGACTTGGAACATGAGCGAGAACAGCGTGAGGAACGAGAGAGAGAACGAGAACACGAACATGCCGAGCGAGAAGCACGCGAAAAACACGAATATGAAATGCTGAAGCTCAAGCGAGATTCCTTGGCTTCAGATACATCTGGTGCAGTTGGTCAAAGCTCCACGAGCGTTCTCCCTGCACATGTCCTGGCGACCCCACGCGTCAAGCTTCCTTCATACAAGGAAAGCAAGCGAATCGAGCCGTACATAGCTCGTTTTGAGGACATGGCAGACATGTATCAACTGGATGAGGCAGCTAAGCGGATCCAATTTCTTAGTTTATTTGAGGGCCCTGCCCTCGATATTCTCCACAGAATTCGTGGAGACAATCTCACATATGAGATGATGAAAGCTGCACGCTTTAAGGCGTATGGTCTCACAGTAGACGACGCCAAAGTTCAGTTCATGCGAGCTCGTCTCCAAGACAAGGAGACAGCTGTTCAGTTCCTTGATCATCTCACTGCTTACTTAAATGAGTGGATGGAGAAAGATGAAACTCCTTCCACGCGTGAGGGGATAATTGACCTTATGCTGCGTACACAGCTAGAGAGGTCGTGGCCTGCTGAGCTCATAGCACAGCTTAAGATCTGCCAGGTGAAAGATGCCAGCCAAATGGCAGAAAAGGCTGACGCATTCTTTACTGCATACGGGTATCAAACTTGTAAGCAAAACACCTGGAACAGAAAACCTGATAAATCTGGGAAATCGTCTCAGACTGAATCCCAGCACCAAGGCCGTTCTCAGAGTAATGGCCAAGGTCCAAGCAAACCGCAGAAGGACCAGGGGCAAAATACACAGCAGCCTGCTTGGAAGCGGTACAACAATCACCCCAACCAGCAGCAGTTCCCCAAGCAGCAGCAGCAATACAAGGACAAGCCACATAACCCTCAGTCAGGTCAATTAGTGTATCGGAGGCAGGAGGCAAATGCAGCCTTCATTCCACAACAAGTACCCGGTGGTGCCATCTCTACCAGTACAGGTACTTCCCAACAGTTCACAAGTCCCCCTCCGACCATGAACTCTCCTCAGACACCTAGTTCCCAGGGCGCCACGTTTGCTGCATCGGTTGTTCCACAGTCTCATGAATGACTGGCTGCTACCTCCTCAGACCCTTCCACCAGCAACACTGCCTTTCTTGTTCAGCCAGGGTCTGTGGGAGGTGTTTCTGTAAATGTTCTGAGGGACAATGGTTCCTCAGGTTGCTCTGTTAAGCAGAGTTTAGTTCGGCCTGATGAGTATACAGGTCGACAGATCCAAGTTAGACTTATTGATGGATCAGTGAGATTGTTCCCTGAGGCACGTATCCAGGTGGCATCTCCATTTTATACTGGTACGACACTTGCAGTTGTCATGCCAGAACCTCTATTTGACCTCATTGTAGGAAACATTTATGGTGTCAAAAATAGTTGCGCCGTAGAGGTTGCTACTCAGACTTCGGCTGCTGCTGTAACACGAGCCATGGCCAAGGCTCCAAATCGCGTCACTCCGTTGACCGTCGCAAAGCCGCAAGATCTGATTCGTAGTCAAGATGTTGTCCAAGAGCAACAGACTGACTCGACACTTGCCTCAGTGCGCAAGAAGCTGGAGGGTAAAGTGATCAAGTATTCACGGGGAGGACAAGCCAGGTTCCTTCGTAAGTGAGGACGGCTGTACCGTGAGTCACAGACACCCCAGGGTGAGGTTCGACTGCAGTTTGTCGTTCCTGCAAAGTATCGCCGAGCAGTGTTTGAATTAGGTCACTGTTCAGCGATGGGAGGTCACATGGGTCAAAAGAAGACCTCTGACCGCATCCATGCTGACTTTTTCTGGCCAGGAATGGGACGGGAAATAACGAGGCTCGTACGTTCCTGTGATGTGTGTCATCGTACCACGGACCAGGGACATGTCTGTCCTGCGCCATTGAAACCAATGCCCATAATCTCTGAACCGTTCGAGAGAGTAGCAGTTGACATAGTTGGGCCAATCTCTCCTAGGGCTAGTGATGGATCAAAGTATATCCTCACTATTGTTGATTTCAGCACACGGTGGCCTGAAGCCGTGGCCCTTAAGAATATAGAGGCCGTCACTGTTGCTGAGGCATTAATTGAAGTGTTCTGTCGTGTAGGTATCCCTAAGGAGGTCTTAAGAGACCGGGGTTCGCAGTTCACTTCAGCAATGATGAACGAAGCGTTCAGGTTGCTGTCCATCCGAGGCTTACGGACTACGCCGTATCATCCCATGTGTAACGGGTTGTGTGAGAGGTTCAATGGAACTCTCAAGAAGATGTTGAGGCACATGACCACCGAACAGCCAAAGGAATGGCCGCGGTTCATTGCTCCTCTTCTGTTTGCTTATCGAGAAACCCCACAGTATTCATTGAAATTCTCACCCTTTGAACTGGTGTATGGAAGGACGGTCCGGGGCCCACTTCAAGTCCTTCGTGAGTTATGGGACGATGAAGAACCCGACCCTGAAGTCAAGACCACCTACACCTACGTCCTTGATTTGGCTGACCGCCTCCAGTCGACGTGCGAGTTAGCTAAGGAAGAACTGATCAAGGCGCGTGAAGTTCAAAAGGCTTATTACAATAAGAAGGCAAAGCTTCGGAAGTTTAATCCAGGCGATATATGCTTGGTATTACTCCCCACTGCCCAGAACAAGTTGTTGGCACAGTGGAAGGGTCCATTTGATGTAGTAGACGCATTTCAGACCTCAACGACATAATTCAGATGGGGAATCTTCGTAAAAGGTTCCACATTAATATGTTGAAAGCTTATCATGAGTCAGACCCCGAGGAGACTGGCCTACAAGTAGCTGATGATAGTGACCAGCCACTGGAAGAAACCGAGGCAGCCACGGTGATCCCAGCTGATGACCATGATGACGAGCCCTTAACCGCTCAGTCCCGTCAGGAAGAGACTGTCGGAGATGTTTCACTTAACCCTGACTTAGCAGTAGGAGACCAAAATGCCTTATGGTCACTGCTCTGTCAGTATGCTGATGTCTTCTCAGACCAACCTAGACTTGCAAAGGTTGCGTGTCATAAAATTGAGTTGACCAGCAATGCTCCTATAAAGGTTAAGCCATATCTGATTCCCATGTGACTACAGGATGCAGTAGATAAGGAAATTGCTGACATGGAGACTGCAGGCATTATCGAAAAGTCCTCATCTCCTTACTGTAGTCCGGTGGTAGTAGTCCGCAAGAAAGATGGTGGAGTCAGGATTTGTGGCGACTATAGAAGGCTCAATGCAATCACCAAAGTGGATGCTGAGCCAATGGGTGACCATATTGCCATCTCCAAGCTGGCAGGGTCACGATATTTCACGACGCTCGACCTAGCGAAGGGATTCTTCCAGATTCCCCTTCATCCTGAGAGTCGTCAGTTCACTGCCTTTGCTACTCCTAGGGGGTTGTACCAGTATAAAGTCCTCCCATTTGGACTTACCAATTCCCCAGCAGTATTCAATCATGCCATGAGACAAGTGCTCCATGGAATTGTAGGAGTAGAGATGTTGGTTGACGATGTCCTCGTTCATTCCGCCACGTTGGAGGAGCACCTCAGACTCTTGGAAATTGTCTTCAGTAGACTCCAGAGTTTCAACATGACTGTGAAGCCTAGCAAATGCAAGATTCCTCACAGTGAGGTGGAGTTCCTCGGTCATATTGTTGGCAACAATCACTGCAGGTGTCAGGGTGACAAGATCAGGAAGGTTAGAGAAGCTCCGAGACCCGTGACCAAGAAACAGGTTAGGGCATTTCTTGGCCTAGTGGGATATTATAGGAGTTTTTCCCAACTTTGCTCTCATTGCCCAACCGTTGTACGAAGTGCAACGTAAATATGCTCCAAACACCATTGAATGGGGAGAAGCGCAAGAGAGATCTTTTGCCACCCTCAAGAATATGTTGTGCAAGGAGCCTATCTTGCAGTTGCCTGATTCCTGCAAACCTTTCATACTGCGGACTGATGCTTCACAAGAAGGAGTAGGTGCCGTATTGATGCAGGAATCGGAAGGTGGAATCTTCCCAGTGGCATATCACAGCCGTAGGCTAAAACCCGCCGAGAGGAATTACAGTACTGTTGAGAAAGAACTCTTGGCTGTGGTTGATGGTGTTAAAAAATATTATTATTATTTATTTGGGGCACCATTAACTCTGGAAACTGACCATATGCCACTCACTAGTCTTAGCACGACCAAGACGGCTAATGCAAGATTGACACGCTGGACACTGTATTTACAGCAGTTTAACCTTGTTGTGAGATACATCAAGGGAAGTGATAACGTAGGTGCAGACCTGATGTCTCGCCTGCTAACTGCTGACTAACATGGGCAGTTGTTGTATGCTGGGTTCCGTGATAGGCATCCTCAGAGATTTGAGTAATCCAAGGACCAGCCTGGTTCCCAGTCAAAAGTGTAGACCTGACGTCTCACTTGTTGGCCCCACAGGACACAGTATGTCCAGGGCCTGTACATACACGTGTATTGTAGGTTAAGGGGGAAGAGAGAACTCCGCAGAGGCGACTCGAGGCTATGGAAGACCCGAGTTTGCACAAGGATTCTCAGCTCCCCGATACTAATATAAGTACTGTAGGTTAAGGGGGAAGTGAGAACTCCGCAGAGGCGACTTGAGGCTATGGAAGACCCGAGTTTGCACAAGGATTCTCAGCTCCCCGATACTAGTATAAGTACTGTAGGTTAAGGGGGAAGTTCGAGAGAGAACTCCGCAGAGGCGACTCGAGGCTATGGAAGACCCGAGTTTGCAGAAGGATTCTCAGCTCCCCGATACTAATATACGTACTGTAGGTAAAGGGGGAAGTGAGAACTCCGCAGAGGTGACTCGAGGCTATGGAAGACCCGAGTTTGCACAAGGATTCTCAGCTCCCCGATATTAATATAAGTACTGTAGGTTAAGGCACAGGTTGAGGACCCGTGTGCAGTTCGAGGCTATGGAAGACCCGAGTTTGCACAAGGATTCTCAACTTGCTGACACTAATCGTGTGCTATAATTAATGGCGACCTCGAATGTACGAACCTTAGGCTGTCACTTGTATTTTTCAGCCAGAGCGTACTTTTCGTAGCATGTACTGATTGCTAGGCAGAGAGAGTAATTGTAACTTAATAAGAATTTTGTCTCATTGACACTTTTGATGCTCCACCTTAATTGGTTTTGCAGGTACAGCAATGGGTGTAGCAGTTTTGCTGTGCGGGCCAGCTGATCGTCTGCCGCATGCTGCCGCCTCTTCTCCTCTGCCTTTGTTGTCGCCATATTATTATTTACTGTGTCATTTTACACATAGGTACAGTTACACTACAACTGTCACACCTACACCGTGTATTACATACACCACGCTACACAACAATTAGTTGTCAGTGTAAATGTAGTGAATTTTCGCTCAGTTTGACCTGAGTACAGGATTTTCACTGACGTCACGGAGTTTTTTCCTCAAGCTTGCTTCTATTAACGTAAATACGAGGTTTTTTCGCTCACTGGTGACTGCAACTTTCTCCTGTAGCAGGATAGCACACACACCACAGTGTGAATCTTGTGTGACTGAGTTAGGATGTGTACATATATATATATATATATATATATATATATATATATATATATCCACTAATTTTTTCCCATAAGGAAAATATTTAATTTTGTAGGGGCGTAATGTCACGAATCAAATTCGCGACATTTCCCTTTTGTGAGAAGCCACGAACTACTAGTGGAAAACTCATTGTGTATCGTTCAGTTAACCTCTCATTCGGATGGAAGCTTTGTCAAATCAATTTTTCATTGTCATATGTGATCATCTTTGTGTGAGACATTAGCGCTTCCGCTGAGCGATTTGTTTTGGGTGCGTTTCGCTCACTCGACCGTTAAAAAATGCGGCCTACTGCTCCCTTTTTTTCCCACGACTTACTCAGTCCAGTGTTTGCTCTGACGGAGAGAGGTTGTGTGCTCCAGCAGTGTGAGAGGTCAACCCAAGCTCCACAAGACCACAGCTCCAAGCTCCCACCCTTGAATTGGGTGATACACAGCATTCATCGACCAGTATTTCTTTTCGTTTTCCTAGTCTTAAGAGTTTAATTAAGGTGTTTTTCCTATGGTGGTACCAATCTTAAGTGGCGGTTTGGGTGGGGCACGAACCTCTGTACAGTGTTGCCACGTGTTCCATACCCGCTATGTGAACGGCTCTGATATATGTAATAGGCATCACAATAAGTTAAACACATAAAAATATAATGGTAACGTGTGTATTATAATATAAGAAAGAACAGTAAACTGATTATGCGTGAAATATTTATACGGCAATACAGAAACGTGGCATAATTATTTTACAGTGTTGCTTAAAAAAAAGTGGTCACTTTTATTGGCTGTTACCGTATTTCTGGGGTTGGTAATAATGTCACAAATATGATTATAAGATAATGTGCAGGAATATAAGCAAAAATATGCCACTTTCTTAGTAAAAAAAAAATATATATACATGAAACCCTCGTGAGCGGCAACACTCACACACACCCAGTCCGACCTGGGCATCTGTGAGGGATAGAGGAATAGGCCTGTTTGGGGGCACCTCTCAAAAAAAACGCGCCAAGACTTTAATCTCCTGGGTGGTGTGGAAATAAAGTCTAATTTACAATATGTACATTATAACGTAAAAGAAAATGACCAAAATGTATCCTAAAATACCACAGACGAGAGAGAGAGAGAGGGGGGGGGAAGGCAGACCAGGGGCAGTGTTGAGTGCAGCTGAGTGAGAGATGGAGGAAGGGAGGGAACGAAGGAGGGAGAGAGTGATTGAATGAAAACAAATCATGGCGCCACAACAACGAGGTCATCTGGCGCCATATGTAAAACAATAATATTTTTAAACATAATTAGATATAATAAAAACAAAATAAAGAAATGAAAGCACAAGTTTATGTCACTCATAAAAGAAACAAAATTCCCCAGGGTGACGCACATCTCCCCAAGGAGAGAGAGAGAGAGAAGGCAGGCAAGGGGCAGTGTTGAGTGCATTGTCAAGCTGAGGGAAAGATGAAGGGAGGGAAGGAAGGAGGGCGAGAATGATTGAATGAAAATGCGCCGTAACACCGAGGTCATCTGGCGTCATATGTAAAACAATAATATAATAAAAAACAAAATAAAGAAATGAAAGCACAAGTTTTTAAGACATAAAAGAAACAAAATTCCCTAGGGTGATGCACATCCCCCCAGGAGAGAGAGAGAGAGAGAGAGAGAGAGAGAGAGAGAGGCATCGCGAGTATGGAAAACGTGGCAACACTGTACAGAGGTTCGTGCCCCACCCAAACCGCCACTTTAGAATGGTACGACCATAGGTTTGCTTCCGTCGCCCAGCTCTCATGTGGGGTAAGCACTGGAAAAGTAGCCAGTGCTAAATTTCTTTTTAATTTTGACACAAAGTAAAACACCTCAAAACATATTTTACTCATCAAATTACCCAGATGGCATGATATGCTACAAAGAAATTACAATATGGGAGACCTTTGATTATATATAATGTATTATACGTGTCATTATGTAAACTCCGCTTTCATTAGTTTACTCATCTCTGTAAGCATAACATAGAGACAAAACCTAGGCAGTTTTACTAGAACCATCCATAAAGCAAGGTGACAGTGATTAAAATATTTGTCATTCGTTAGTATCCACAAAAGAAAATAGATATGTAGCCGCATATATAGCAACACCTTTCGATATGCCGCCCTGCCTGACGTATGACTTTTCCTAACACTATGGACCTGTTGGATGTCTTGGTTATCTTAGTAACCAATGTCTGACAAAAATAATTCTTTTAAATGTTTCCCTGGCTCCACTGCACAGTTTAGTAAGTTTAAACTTCAACTCCTCTTACTCTGTTATGATTATAGCGTCATATCGCACTGCCGTTAGTTTGGATTAATGTGGCTGACTCTCCAACTAAGCAATCGTTCTGTACATTATTTTCAGTGGAACTGCTTATTACTTTAAAGCATGCTAAAACACACACATCAGAAGTCCTGAAGGTAATCTCTTTTTACTAACTGCACACGATTTATTCAAATATATGTAAATAGACAGCACACTATTTTAGTCCCCAAGCTAAGAGTCTCTGAAAGCCTGGGTATTCTTTCTTTACAGATATATATATATATATATATATATATATATATATATATATATATATATATATATATATATATATATATATATATATATATATATATATGCGCTTGATTGAATAGGAAAAAATATTCCTATAAATAGCAGTATTATTATAAACTTAGTATTAGGTACAATTTCACAGGTCTTTAAAACCCCGCAAAAATATTTATTCGAGGCTGGGCAACGCTAGACCACCTGGTGGCAGACCGCTGAAACAGGTATGGTGAAGCCTCTAATTAATATGAAATGATAATTCCATTTAATTTGAAAATATATCGGCAGCTGTCTGCTGCACTATCATTCTGTTTAACCTCTTTGTCTTTGACGTCTTCATCTACAGAAAGAGTTTATTCTCACTTATGCTGAATAAAATTGTTTGCATTTAGCAGCAGTGACATGGCAATCAATGGGAAATGATAAATGGGAAAGTGTCTGCATTTCCCACTGTCCGTCTATCCTAGTGTCTGTCAATCTTCCTCTACGAGAGGGTCTGTTAGCACTTAATCTGAATCACGTCATCTGGTGGAGCCAAAAATGAATAAGTCAACGTGAATCAATAATCCAGGGTCTGTTTCTGTCTGTTTATATGTCTATTTATCTTAGGAGAATATTTCCTTCCGAAGATGGATGTAATCGTCTGTCTTTAATAATAATAAAATAGCACACATCCTGAATCTCAAATGGCGTGTATCTGTCTGTGTGATTCCTTTTTCTTGCCAGAATAATTTATACTCCTATTCATCTTGGTTACTAAATGTGTTTGTTGATATTTAGAATAGAATAACAACAATGTCAGATCCCTCCAAGGCATTTGCCTGTCCTTCTGTCTCTCTTTCGACCTCTCTGAAGACAGACTTTTGTCCAGCAACATGGTTCTCTGAAAGAGAGAATTCCAAGCGGGTTTGAATATTAAGGAAAACATTAAAATATTTTATATTTCAAGCCAATAGAGCGCTCATTCCTTTTTTCAATACGCTTTTTTATTATATTACCGGTACTGTGTAGTAGGAATATTTTTTAATATGTATTGCACTCACGACCACTAATTTCTACTCAAGGGTGCCCCCTTCTTACTCCTGTATACCGAGCGATGAGGGGATGGGAGGGGGGGCGAAACAAGCTCATCCCGCCTCTTCCCCAGCTCCCGACCCTCCCCCATACCCCTCCCCAGTTGAACCTCTACCCACCATTCTTAACTATCAGTTACATGTCAAGCTGACCTCATAGTTAACACTCATGGTCACACTACCGATACACAAACACAAAACACTAGAGAATTTAAAATAATATTAACTATGAACACGGTGCAGCGAGAAATTAACGCTTTTAACGTTGACAATACAGCAAAAAGATTAACAACGGCCATCCCAGGCCTCGTGCGTTGACTGCACTGCTTTGAACACACACACACACACACACACACACACACACACACACACACAGACGAAGAAGAAGATGATGAAAAAGATGAAGAAGAAGAAGAAGACGAAAAGATGAAGAAGAAGAAGAAGACGAAAAGATGAAGAAGAAAAAGAAGAAGATGAAGAAGAAGGTGATGATGATGAAGAAGAAGAAGAAGAAGAAGATGCTGATGAAGAAGATGATGATGAAGAAGAAGAAGAAGAAGATGATGATGATGATGATGACAATGATGAAGAGGAAGAAGAGGAAGAGGAAGATGATGAAGATGATGAACGTCAAGAAGATGAAAATGAAGAAGAGGAAGAAGAAGAAGAAGAAGAAAATCAGGATGTCGAAAAAGAAGAATATATAGAAGAAGAAGAAGAACATGATGATGATGAAGAATAAGAAGAGGATGATGATGATGATGATGATGATCATGATGATGATGATGATCATGATCATGAGCATGAATGAAGAAGAAGTAATAGTAGTAGTTGTTTTGGTTGTTACTGGTGTAGCTGCTGCTGCTGTTGGTATATGCCCAGGTTCATCTGAATGTGAACCCAGTAGACTGAAGGCTGAAGTTGTCAACTTCCTGCAGCCCATTATGTTCCTTTCAGGGGACAGGAAGGGCAGCTGAGCCTCCCAGCTATGTCAGTACCCTCGCGGGAAAGTGCTGCTCTCTAGCACCTTGACGGGGGTAAAATGAAGTTAGTTTGTTGCTGGAATATCAACTTGCTGTACAGATAATTATATAAGTATCGCTTGCAAATTTAGGACTCTGTATACTCATTTCAAAATCCCGAACTACGATGTCGATGACATCTCTTGACTTGCTATCTCCAGACGATTTTATTCGGATCCAGAGACACTTTTCTAACTGGAGGATGCAAATACCTCACTGTGAACCCTGGATTATCATGTAACGGAATAACTTGTTTGATGGTGATCTAAGTAAAACAAGGTACTCGTACACATTTCTCTGGATTATCACTGTTCAAACTGTACATCATTCTGCCCTCTTCGGTAACCTGCAGATGATAAGAAAAAATAAATGGCCGTTGTCAAGGTAATTTAGTATACATGGGTCTGGATGAAACTCACCAACCCAGTAACACAGGAATTTCCTAAGTTGAAAATAATTATTGTTCCCGCTCGCTTCGCTTGCACGAACACCAAATTCAGTCACAGTTTGGGCCCCCGACATATCTACCGGAGCGAAAGATTTATTGTGTCAACAAGAAATGGGGTCAGGGGTCGGGAGGATAACTCTGTAGTACAAGGCGAACTTTTTTTTTTGTTTTTTGAGGAGGAGGGGATATCTCTGCCAATTTTTAAGTTATAAAAAAGATAGACACCAATTTGGATATTGCACAAAAATCCTCAATTATTTTCATTTCATAGACAACCCGTAATTCCTAATAGTTTTTCTGTAAATCGAGGAAACGATTTTTTATAAGGCAGATTAGTGTAACTGCTGGCTTCACAAGAAGTAACTGGCTAAGGTTGCGTAAGTAGCGCAGCAGCATTTTCCAACGATTGCTGAAAGCAACCAGGTTTTGCCTTTTCAAAACAAATAATACCTTCTGTTTGGCTTTTTTATTTATTTTTTTTATTTATTTTTTTTTTTTTTGGGGGGGGGGGAATTTTGGCTGAATCCGAGTCAAACTAATACAATATCCAGATCAACGAAAGAAACTTTGAATTTCTGATTTCTGATTCGAATCGGAGCACAGACAGAGATTTGGTGAAAGTAATTTTTGTGAGTGAGCAAAAACCAAAGTCATTATTAACCTGCTTGGTTCCAAGCCCTAGACCTAAAAATATTACACGAGGAGTATTGGTTTTAGGAAGGGTTAGGGAATATTTCTGGTGTAATTTAATAAGTTCTTTTTAGTATTTTCAGGTCAGGAAATCAGAGGAAGATGATGAGCCACATGAGAAAATATTCAGCACTGCCTGACTTGCTTGCTCGCTCGCTCGCTCGCTCGAACACGTTGCACACTTTCAGTGTGGACGCCTATTACATGTTAATCGTCTCACTGTAGCAAGAATAACAATAAAGTATGCTATGTGACTGAAGGGACTAGCAAACTTTACGGGGACCAGATACGTACCTTGCATTACACATCATTTATAAACATTGACGCTCCTTTGACTCACTCTCAGTTGAATAAAATCGTACAGCGTTAGCTAGAACAGAAATCTAGAACTGACCCTACCATTAAAATATTGACAATTACAGCTATTTTACCTTAATCTTGAACTAGATTTTCGTCCTTTTCGTAGGTTACTTCACATTGCTCAGATACAGAAAAAGACAATGCTAAAGCTCTACCTCTTATCCACAGCACTTCTTCATGACTAGTTTTACTCGTATGCCTTTGAAATTGTAGATATGACACTTTTAGTTTTAGCTGGAGTTGTTGTTGTTGATTAAGCTTAATCTCTTTAGCCGAGCAGATCCATCAACCGCAGGCAGGCAACCGCCCCTGCAGGTCCGACCCATGGAGGAAAAAAAATGTGGAAGTTTGGTTCCTGTATGGAGCCATTTTTGCGTTTCTCCTTCCAGTTAACAGGGGAAGCATCGTAAGCTCCACCTTGTGTGTTTTTTGGTCATGTGATTACCACCCAACGATATCAGTGGTTTCTTGGGTTACAGGAAACCATTAGGCTTATCACTCAGTAAATAGTCACCTGTAGTGGAGAGAAATGCAATAAAAAGTTAGGGGAATGAAACAGAGAAGTAGAAAGAGAGGAGGACAGACAAAGAAATGGGATGATAGAGGTGAAGAATGGAATAGGCAGCACTGCATCAAGTGAGTGGATAATAGGCGCCCCTCATGTACACCATCCAAGTTAGAGTAAAAGGGGCATACCAGTATTATCACTCGCAGGCTCCTATATTCACGCATCTGAATAAAATCGTCTCGTATGAGATGGAATAGAATACTTGAGTTTTTCCAAACATTTAAAAGGGGTACAAAGGAAAGCAAATAGCAAGAGACCTGTTGTTCCTTGCGTGGCTGTTTGGTATAGAGAAGATTATACCTAACAAACACTATTATGTCAGTTAAAAAGTTAAAGCCATGGATAGAAAAGCAGGGAGGCACCCCCTCTACACCCACCAAACCCTCCAACTGAAGCCGGCAGGAAATAGTGAGACGGATCACCATGTAGCATAGAAAAATTGTCATGGAAATTTCATTGGAAATGGAAAAGGAAATCTTTTTGTGCATTATCTACCTGGAAACGAAAATAACATTAAGTCAATAGTATTTACCGCTGTTCTTCTGAGGGTTGTATTATCCGGTCTCTGAAAAAGGGGGAAGAAAAAGGTTTATATATACAGAAATATTTCATTCAGGTGTTAACACACTAAGCTAAGGGTTAGAAGAAAGATACTTATCTAACCAACCTTTAAAGGTTAGTACTGTATGACGGTTTACCACAGTGCAGGGGAATTTGTTCTGTATATTGACTATCTGTCTATTTCCAAACGCCTTAATCCTGTACGGGGTGGCCAAAAACAAATCGCCTCCATGTCATCCTGTCCTCCGCCATTTCACTGCCTTCCCGCCAGCTCACACCCCTTCTTCTTATAATACCTCTCCACTCCATCTCTCCATCTCATCCTTGGCCTCCCCCTCCCTCTCCCAACCTCCATCTCACTCACATATACTCTCCCCTTTAGTCTCCCGCTCTTCATCCTCTCCATATGGCCAAACCACCTCAGTCAGTTTCTCCAAACGCTTTCTATCACATCCACATCCACACCACAAAAGCTTCTTAACTTTATCCTTCGTCAATCTGTCTCTCCGTGTAACTCCACATGCTCCTCTCAAATAACTCATTTCCACTGCCCTCACTCTTGACTTGTCTCCTTCCAACAAGGTTCAAGTTTCACTTCCATACGGTAGAGTTGGTATCACAGTGCTATCAGGGAGCGACTTTTTTTTACCTCCTCTTCCCTGTTTCTTATCACTGCTTTTAAAGAACCAGCAGCCTTTCTTTCTTGTTGTACTCTTTCAAGCATTTCATCCTTAATTCTTCATTTTTTCTTTCTGTATGCGTAGCTTCTTAATTTCATCAATTTCCATTTGAAAAGTTCTCTCTAGTCTGTTTACTTTTTCAACTAACTTGTAAATTTCCTTTTCAACCAGGTCTTGGTAGAAGTCTTCATCCTGTTTTTTACCTTCGTCCCTTCTTGTAGCACCTCCTAAAGGCACCTTTCCAAAATATGAATCCATCTTCAGGAAAATATAATCACTACTTACAGTTGTTGCGTCGTCTGCTCGCCTTGGTGTTGTCTAGTTGACGTAAGGAAACTCAACACATTCCTGGACATTGATTTATAGATGTTTACTTATTTTAGGCTACACTTTTTTGATGTTAGCTACTTGTTTTACTATAGTATGTTGGGTCATCACTTAAATTAGCCTAAAGAAGCTTGACCCATAAATAGATTCAGCTTAGGTATTTCCAGAGCAGAACTCAGTGATATACGCCCGACTCGTCTGCTCTCTCTCTCTCTCTCTCTCTGTCGTGTGTGTGAACTCCTTCGAGGCTATTTGATGGATGTTAATAAAACTTCCCAGGTGAGTCTGTCTGGTACTGGGAAGGTCTGCCACTATATACATTTTTCCAACCACGGCTTATAGGGGTTGGGATCAGCTCACATCATGACATTTACAAAAAAATCAGAAGCAGTCAAAGGAGGGCAGATGTAACTTTTATATTATAGTAAATGTTGTTCAGTGGACTCTTATCCGTAATGTGATATTTGGGGAGCATGACCCCTCAGTGATTCATGGGGTGGTCAGCCCCGCTTTCCAAAAGAAAAACAATTAGAAATAGAAATAAGTGAACTCACGGATTTCAACGAAATTTCTCAGCTTAGCTCATCTGGTTCCTTGTATAGTCCTTCACTATATATATATATATATATATATATATATATATATATATATATATATATATATATTTTTTTCACTATTAATTTTGGGGAGGGGGGGGGGTGAGCCAGCCTCCAAAACTTATAAAGGTTACAAAATAGGGAAACTATATGTTGTACAAAGAACTTTCATCCGTAATGCAGTATTCGAGAAGTATGACCCAGAAATCTCAGTCCCCAGTAATTCTTAGGAGGTCAGCACCCCTCCCCCCGAAAAAAAGTAATTAGAATTAGGTGAGAGAGTTGGATAGAACTTCCCAGATCAGTTCGTACGGTTACTTCAAAGACCTTCCACTATGAGCAGTTTTCCAACCATGATTTTTCGGGGAGTCAGCCCTCTCACCTAATTAAAAATACTTAAAAAGTGAAAGGATGGTAGATATGGCTTTAATATCTTAGCAGATGTTGTACAATTAACTCTCGTTCCGAGTGTGATATTCGGGGAGCATAGCCCTCCCAGTCATTCATGGTGGTCAGACTCATCCCCACAACTGAAACGACCGGGAATAAGGGAAGAACTTGAATGCCCTCATTTGCTGACCGGATACCTCTTGTATGCAATCAGTACACAAATTCACTCACCAAATACTCTTACATAATCGTCCATCCACTTCATTTTATCACCCAATCACACTTAACTAACATATACGATACACTGAACACCACATATCCGAGCTGACTACCGTGTGGGGTGAATGATTCTGGGTCCGTCCTGAATACCCTGATTTATGCCTGAAAGTAGGATTAGTCACCCATTACTCTATCACACTGGCCACAGGATTTCAGTCTTACCACAGTTAAAAGGATGCACTGATTGGGTGCCAAAATTTGAGGATGGATGGATGAGTAGATGGAAGGATGAATCTCTCTCTCTCTCTCTCTATCTCTCTCTCTCTCTCTCTCCAAAATTTAAATTTAAACACATACGAAATACTTCCCACACAGTACCGTCAAAATCCCAGTGCTGTGCCATGGAATGTGAGGTGCACCTAGTGCTGACTTCTAGCAACGAGGGGTCGCAGGAGAGTGGGACGGCCTCACCATGTGTGCAGGTTTAAGTGGGGTAAGAGTCTTGCCTGGCAATGCCTGATTTTTGTATGAACCATGGCTCTATGGTCTAAACAAGAGGGTGAATTCACTCCATAAGTCAGTGGGTGGTTCCCCATGATGCTAGGCCAGTGGCTCCCAACCTTTTTGGTCCTGTGGCTCCCCGAGAAAATTATGAGAAGTTCCATGGCCCCTATATAACTCAGATCGTATATTTATATATTTTTAATATTTGATATTGTGCAGACAGCTAGTACACACGTTATTAAGGCAGTTATACACGACGTGAGTTAAAGATTTTATTGTAAAATAATGATTATACATAGCAAAAAGTATGGAAAGATGTAATCCTTTTAATCCTACTTAAACTTTTATCCATATTTTATTATAATGATTATAATTTTAACAAAAATAACTTGAAAATTAAACCTTTTTGCTTCAATGCAAGTAAAAAATGTATGACTAAAGACAGGACTAGAGCATGTTTCCTACATGTATTGATAATATATATTCATGGCTTTAATTCTCATTCACTGTCTATCTGTCTATCTATAGCCCGACGCCCTAATCCCGCAAAGGCTGGCCGCAGACAAAACGCCTCCAAGTCACTCTGTCACCCACTTTTTGACTCCCCTCCTCCCAACTCACCCCCCCCCCTCCCTCATATACCTCTCAACTCCATCCCTTCACCTCATCCTCGGTCTACCTCCCTCTCCCTCCCTCCACCTCACCTACATACACCCTCTTAGTCAGTCAGTCATTCTCCATTCTCTCCACATGTCCAGACCACTTCAGTGTATTTCTCCTAATCTTTTCAACCACATCCACATCTACCCCACAACGTTCCTTCACTTCTTCATTCGTCAACCTGTCCCTCCACGTCACTCCACATGCTCCTCATTCACGAAAATGAAAAATACTCTCGTTAAGACAGTTCCCAAGAGCTCAGTGAGAACGCTGAGCCTGCAGATTTTGTACCAGTTTGGAAATCCGAGGCTGAGTGACACTCAATGAGCAACGGATGTCATCTCAACTTGCAATCGATTACGTTGTTTATTTTTGATGTTCAGCAAAGCTGAGAAGCCTGACTCGCAGAGGTAAGTAGAAGCAAATGGCAGGAGAACACGCATAGCCATTTTGCAGATGTTTGGGTAGCCTCTCAACCCAACCCAAAACTCGGTCAAGCTCTTCTCCTCAAATGCATCTTTGGCAAAGGAGTCATTTTGGAGATCCAGAAACTCATCTTGTATTTCTGTCAGGTTTTACCCAGACCAAATACCTTATAATATCTTATATTACCAATAAGGCCCATGGCTCCCAGGTTGGGAACCGTTGTCTAGGCGCTTTTTGGAATTTCAACCTCAGAGTCAAATGGATGGGGGGTGAGGGGGACGTGGCATCGTGGTCCCCGCCCCTGGCTGCGCGAGTGCCGTAAGTGCTCAGAGGTAGGATGTGACTATGAAGTATGACTCTCAGCTAACTCTTGATTGTAAAGTAAGATAGAACGAGGACATTAGTCTATTTCCTAATCACTTCATTTTAAAAGTCACTCTTCTTCCTGAGTTTTAGAGGGAACCCCAGGCATGCTGCTCTAATAGGGTTCTGCTGGAGGGTTGTTCCCTGTACATCGCCATTCTAAAACTGTCTGCTTGTATCCCTCCTCCCTCATGGCGAGTTCGGAGCACCCATCTAACCCCGTACTCACTCCTTTTCTGTCCAGTTATCCAAAGCAAGAGTTAACTGTTACTCAGTTTTGCATGTGTACGATATGAGTCAAGCCTGGAACTATCTTCCTCAGTGAGGAATATTTTCCTCTGCCACTCTTTTAAACGCCTGTGCCCATATTATCTCGAAATGAGCCGATCTTGAATTTGGCTCTTTTGTTAGTGTTGTGTGTTAAGAGAATTGAATATTATTCATATTCCTGTTGGCATACTGATATGGGTCTCTTGTCCACCAATTAAACCAGTAGATAGGCAAGAAACAGAGGAGTGTGGGAGAGGAACCACGGGGCAGTGAGCAGTAACTGGGTGTGGGGGGCAGTAACCATAATTTAAACGATCCATGCAAGGAGCATTTCTCGTCATGTGGAACATTAATTTTGCATTTGCCATTACCAGGCGCTGACGAGAAGCCTATACGTGGTGGCACTGTGCACCAAGGATGGAATAGCTTCACAGTTTTCATTCGTTAACGTAAGGGCGGTATTTACTGAAAATACCTTCCCTGCTAAGTCTCACACGCAGCAAGCCTTGGTTCTGAAGGGATAAGAAAACCTGTGTATAAAGTTCACCCACACCTGGAAAATGAACTTCGTCCCTTTAGTTATTCCTTTCACAAAAGTAGCAGTTTCCCTCAGCAACTGTACCCAGACTAATGCCAAGAGACTTTGTAACATTACCATTAATACAGATGATAATGATATGGAAACTACTTTGAGCTTTTTCTTTTCTTTATTGCAGACTCTGTACAAGAGCTACCGAAATGAGAAATGTAGATTTGCATCATTCCATCCAGTGCCAGATTCAATAATTCATTTTTACCGGTATATCATTTGGAAAAACAAATCACAGTGTTCTCCACCACAAATACGAAGACACCTATCACACATCCCAGGCCAAACACCACGAACATTCCCTGAAAAAAAAAAAAGTATTAATACTCTGCAATCTCTCTGTCTGTCTGTCTGTCTGTCTGTCTGTCTCTGTCTCTGTCTCTGTCTCTGTCTCTCTCTCTCTCTCTCTCTCTCTTTGCTTCTGACATTACATATCTCTTTTTCACAGCTCATGGCTTCTTTCAAGCCTTCCTTCCTGGTAAATTTTATTCATTTCAGCTAAATTTACTCAACATTCTCTGCAGTCACGATCTTCCGGATGAACTCTGCAGGATCTTTTCTTGGCATCGTGGATAAATTACTTCCATATCTCGCTCATCTCCAGTTTTTTACCTCCTTTATCATTTGTCAACATTTCTCAGCCTTAAGCCTTAAACCTCAGGAAATGACTAGTATTTTATTCTGGTTGATGCCGACGCTTTTACTTGCAGATGCAAAAGCCCGAGATGTGAGGGTTAAGAAACTATTATTTTTATCCTGGCTAACTTCAAGGGATCTTTTTCGCCATTGGGAAACCTTCCGAAGTCTTTGACATAAACCCAAGAACAGACTGAACAACCCTGGAGGTAGCACACACGCTGACATAACCCAGTTTTACCTACAACTATTCTTCCCACTTCTTACACACTAATGCTACATGCCCAGCCGACACCTCTGACAAAGGACATTAGTGTACTCGCATGCATGCATCGCAGTCCATGTATCTGAAGGTGAAAACTTCTAACATAATCCAAAGTTGGTCACTGAGGAAAGAAGAAAACAAAAAGATTAAAAATTAGCCAAAATGGGATAGGTGTAAAACCTCATATAACAGTATTGGCCACTTTTCTCATGGAGACAATGTGACACAATTCCACAGCCTTCCGAATAGTAATTGTATGTCCCAAGATTATGTTGGTAGGCCTGCCAGTCCTAGTATGGGAGAGTCCCAGTTATCAGACAGATACATGCTTTAATTACGGTGCGTCATAGTGTCGAGCTATAGTTGAGTAATACAGTAAGATAGGGAAACATATCAGTAGGTGTAAGCCCATTTCGTGAAAGGCTATGACAATGCCTCATGTTCTTTGTGATGTCTTTATGGGGACTGTAATATCCATGGGTGATATTTACACTGTTCCGATTCGTGCCTCAGATAAACCTTTAGTAGACTACGTCACTTAATATGGAAATAATACTGTTATACAGTACATGTCAATGTTATGTTTTATGGTCTACAGACAAAATGCTTCCGAGACAAAAAAAGTCCAACTTTACTCACTTTAAATCACTGAGAAAGAAAATTATGCTTAAAATGTCTGACTGGCTCGTTTTTAAGAAGATCCATTTGCTCAGTATCCACGACCTTTGACTTTTGAATAGCGCTGGTTAATATAGTAATAACTGAACTTGATACTTATTTCTAACCGGAAATGATCAAAACACGGACAGATATTTGACTAAATGTATAAATAAGTATTTTACTGAGTTTGGACAGTTTTAGCTGTTTTGCCAAAATAATGCATGATGCAATCTGAAATTGCTGGTGTGTCATGCACTGCACTATATCATTCTCAGACGTCACTGGTGGTGTAATCATTAGTTGGGTTACATCACTGAACATACAGCCATAAGACAAGTCATAAAGCGATTTTGATACACATTGACAATGGTTTGCCATCCATTCCAGAAGGTCATGCAGTTGGAAACTTATCACAACATTTAACAACTTATGAGGTGCATTATCTACGATCGACATCAGCGGCAGCTTTGCAGTGAGAATGGAGAATAAGTGAGCTGGTTGAGAACACATTTTAAGGAACTGTTAAACACAGAGAATGAAAGTAATGCGAGTATTAGTGGGTGAGAAATGATTGGGAGAAGGAGGGAGGTGAACAGGGAGGAAGAGATCAGTATGATGGAAGGAGTGGAAGCAATGAGAGAAATTTTTCCATTTCCTAAACCTTTCCTCCGTCCCCCTTTCATTTTCTGCAATCAACATCTAGTCATCGGCATACAAAACCTCCCTTGGGAATACGTTTCTGAAGTCTTGTGAGAGAGCGTCAAGCACCATGACAAACAGCAAGGAGCTCGAGACTGATCCCTGATGCACGTCAACATTCACAGAAAACTCATCACTCAAATCTCTGTTCATTGTCATCTGGGTGCGAGCACCCACATACATAGATATAACCACTCTAATTTGCCACTCCTTGATTCCACGTTTTCTCATTGCCCAAATCACCAAAAACAAAGTACGGCTCCCTATCATTTCCCATGTTTTTTCCCTGAAGCTGTCAAACAGTGAATAAGGCATCAGTGGTCCCTTTGCCTGGCATAAACGCGAACTGCATCTTAGCAGTATTCACCCTTCCCAAATCATAATTTCCAGGACTCTCTCCATTACCTTCATTATCCGGCCCAAAAAGTTTTGTCTTTAGAACTTCTCTTTCCAGGGCATCAGCTTCCCTTTGTACACATTTACAATCACACACTTCAGCCAGTCATCTGAGACAACACTATCTATCTATCTATTACCAGACGCCTTAATCCCATACGGGGTGGCCACAAACAAATCGCCTCCACGTCGCCCTGTCCCCTGCCATTTCACTACCCTGCTCTCAGCTCACACACCCCTCTCTTATATACTTCTGCACTCCATCCCTCCATCTCATCCTTGGCCTCCCCCTCCCTCTCTCCTCCTCCACCTTACTCACATACACTCTCCTCGTCAGTCTCTCATTCTCCATCCTCTCCACATGGCCAAACCACATCATTTTGTTTCTCCTAACGTTTCCTATCACATCCACATCCACACCACAATGCTCCTTCACATCATTATTTGTCAGTCTGTCTCTCCATGTGACTCCACATGCTTGTCTCAAAAAATTCGTTTCCACTGCTCTCACTCTTGACCTGTGTCCCTTCAACATGGTCCAAGCTTCACTTCCATACGTTAGAGTTAGTATCACATTACTGTCATGTAGTAACTTTCTTACTTCCATGCTCACTTCCCTGTTTCTTATCACTGCTTTCAAGGAACCAGCAACCTTTCTTCCTTGTTGTACCCTTTCAAGCACTTCACCCTCCAAAATTCCGTCCTTACTCATCACACTACCCAGATAGTTTACACGTACTCACATTTTCCATTTCCTCCTCATCCAACCTCACTGTACATTCATTGACTTCACTTCTCTCGAAGACAATATCTTCACTCTTCCCCACATTCACCTTTAGATTTCATTTCTTACACACTCTCCCAAACTCATCCACCAAGCCTTGTAGCTCCCCTTCGTCTTCACTTAACAACACAGTATCAACTACAAACAACACTACAGGGAGTTTCCAAACACTGCCCTCTCTCATTAGGGCCACTCCAACATCCACTGCCCTACCTTGTATCTCTTTTATAACTCCATCCATGTACAAATTGATCAACCATAGAGACATGACAATCCCTGTTTTAACCCAACCTACAAATGGAAAAATTCACTCAGTTCACTATCCACACCCACTGCAGCCTTAGCAACCTCATACATACTCTTCACAGCATTCAGCAACTTCCCATCTACTCCATATATTCTTAATACTTCCCACAATCCTTGTCTATCCACCATGTAATAAGCTTTCTCCAAATCCATGAAGGCCGCATACAACTTCTTTCCTTTCTCTAGAAACTTTTCCTCTAAAGATCTAAGAATGAATGTCTAATCTAAACAAAATCTTCTCTTCCTAAAACCTCCATGTTCTTCTCCAACTAATTCCTCTGTTATTTCCTTGACTCTGTCAGTAAGTATCCTACCATATACTTTTCCTATTACACTAAGAAGACAAATGCCACTATGATTACCACACATTTTTTCGCCCTTTTCCTTTGTACAAAGGAAAAATTATACGTGACCTCCAATCCTCCGGGACTCTACCTTCCTCCCAGGCCAATCTACACATCTACCACATCCATTCTACTACTAACTCCTCCCTATGCTTCAGCATTTCACTACACACTCCATCAACTCCTGGGGCTATCTCCTTTTTGACTCTCTTCATTGCTTCCACAACTTCCATCCTACTGATTTCTTCCTTTCTTCTCACTTGCCTCCTTTTCCCAGCCATTTCCCAGCCACTTATAATTGCATTACTTTCATTCTCTTTGGTCAACAATTCCTTATAGTGTTCTCTCCATCTGCTCACTTTTTCTCCCTTCTCCACTAGTAATCTACCATTTTTTTCTTTCACTCCCCGACTAACTTCATTGCCACCCTGTTTAGCCTAACTCTCTTTACCTCTTTCCAGAACATTTTCTTACCGTCCCTCTACTTTACACTCAAATTCCTTCCAAATTCCTCATCCACTCACTTCTTACCCTCTCGTACTAACCTTTTCACCTCTTTCTTCCTTTCTACATATAACTCTCTCTTCCATCTCTCAACTTCTTCCGTGCCCCTATTTCTCATTTGTTCATTATATGCTTTCTTCTTTTGTCCCACAGCCTGTCTCATCTCCTCATTCCACCATGCTGCTCCCTGCACTCCCTTTCGTCTTCTCTTCACCTCACACACCACCTCACATGCTGCACATATCTTTTCTGTTAATATTTTGCACACACCTTCCACGTCCCCCATCAGCTCCAATCCATATTTACCCAATCGCTCCTCCACTTCACTTATATATTCTGCCTTTTTCTCATCCTCTTGTAACCTTTCCACTCTCCTTGCATCTACTCCTTCCTCCCGTCCTTCCCTTCTTCTATTTCTCCATTTTACTTGGACCTTGATTGGTCAGAAAGTCCACTGCCCCAACCTCTATATGCTCTTGCATCCATTACACATCTTCACTTCCTTTCATCCACACACACATAATCAATCATAACCTTCCTTTCATTCAGTTGACCACCCACCCCTCTCATCACTCGCCATGTATACCTGTGGATCATTTTGTGCCTGAAGAGGGTATTGGTGTCACCAATCCCCTCCTGGCACAAATGTCCACTTAAGTACTGCCATTCTCATCTATCTCAGCAAGCACACCCCATTCACCAACTACTCCATCTACCTTCACATTCCTTACTTTACAGTACCATCCTTATCACCAATCAAAAACACTCTGTCATTCCTTTGAAACTTTTTCATACACACTTCTACATTTGTCCAGAATTCTTCTCTCACTCTGCTTGTACGATCTTGCGTTGGTGCATACACGCACACAATCACCCACATTTGTAGTCCAACTTTCAATCTTACCCACACAAGCCTTGAGCCAAATGATCCATACTGTCTTATATTCTCCTTCCATCTGTTACTCACAACAATGCACACTCCTTCTTTTGCCCTCTCATTCTTACATTCTACCGTATATATATCCCATCCATACTCCCATCTCACAATCTCTCCTCTCCATTTACTTTCAGTTAATCCACATACATCCACTTTCGCACCCTCAAGCACCTGGACAATCTCTCTCTTTCATCTCATCATTTGCACCCCTTACATTCCACGTCGCCATCCATATCATGTCCTTTGTTCGGTCCTTAGTCGTCATCTTTTGGTCAGTCCTGGTCCGAGGCTTCTTGTTCGTATTTTTAGTTAGTTGTTTTCCGGGGAGGGGCACTAACCCTCCACCATCCCACTTGCTGTCACGTAGGAAACACGTGTCGGTTAGTTATAAGGTTACCGTCCAGTGTTGTAAATGCTTTCCTGGTTTACAGGAAATCATTTGGCTTGCCAGTTAGTGTAGAGCTACCCTAATAACAGAGTACCACTACACTAAGTGGGTGGATGATGGGTGCCCCACCTACCACTACACACTCACATACAATCGTATTTATCAAATTAGTAACTAAACCCACTCATGTATCTTCTGAGGCCTTCAGCATTTCAGCAGTCAACACAGACACACATGTCACCTTCCCCAACTGCATCCTCCCCATTGCCCTATTCACAGTAGCAGCATCAATCAAAGGTCACGGCCCAAACACTGAATCTGTTGACTCCACACCGTCTCTGTTCCAGTCAAACTCCTCATTCAACAACGAGTTATAATGGTCTCTCTAGATGTTTTTGATCTCGTCATTGTCCACCACTCCCTTTCCTTCATCATTCTTCACACTCTTCTCACTTACCGTATATCTCCGTTTTCCCTCATCATCTGATTTACCACATTGCTATACATACCATTTTCTTTTTTTTTTCAACGGAATACAGGTTATCCAGTAAGTCTTTGAGATTCCAATTTTACCCTATATGCCTCCTTTTCCAGAAAGACTTTGAGACTCCAATTTTGCCCTATATGCCTCCATTTTAGCTCTATGCTTGGCAGTCAAGTATTACTTTCTGTTACCAATCCTTTTCTATTCCCAGAAAAGCATTCTTTGTTTTTAACTGAGTAATATTCTGTTACTGATGAAAAATATGTACAGTATGTTTTATAAAAGATACAGAAAACGCATGCAAGAATGTATAAAAGACAAGAGTGAATAAAAGTATGTATAAAATATAACAAATGCAGACACAGGAAACTATTATAAGAATAAAAGCACACAAAAGAATGAACAAAACATAAGAAGAGCGCACAGATGAATATTTAATGATAAAAGGTGCCACAAGAATGTATAAGGATAAAAGTTGCCACAAGAATGCATGAAAGATAACAAAGGCAGTTACTTGAACTTAACAGTGATAATGGAGGTCTGTGTAAAAGATAACCAAAGCACACACAAAAATGTATAAAAGATAACAAAAACACAAAAAAATGTGTAAAAGCCAACAAAAATTGCCAAGAGAATGGTGAATTATAATATGGCATCCAAAAGTTCGCAAACATAGTAGGTGAGGGGAGCCTGCTGTGAAAAATGAGTACATTGCCCAGTGTGACTGCTGTTATTTTCTGATTCTGTAATCCAGTGTGATGGTTTGTTACCCTAAAGTTGCTGAGAGAAAGGACGTTGGTGACGGTGATGGTTTTGGGCGTGTTGAGGCAGGACGAGGTGTTAGCCAGTGAGAACCTCACCCATCTGTCATACAGTCCGAATTCCACCAATGCTCTGCACCTGCAGCAAAATAACTAAGTAGGTTTAATATTCGTTGGCAATTTACCTCGTGCTCGTAATAATAATCTCGTCTGCTAGACCTCAGTTAGCGCAAAGGTAGTGCTACCTGTCTTGCACGAGCACTTGTAACGACCATGTGGTTCACTGTTTACGTTTTTTCACGAGACATAACCAAATCTATCAGTTATGAGAAAAACAATATACTTTTACACAACAGTACATGCACTTGTTCCGTAGGTCACGTATGTGTATGCTACCTGTGTGCTAAGATGTCTGGCAGACGATATTTTGATTATGAGCACACGGTGTACTGTTTACATTTTTTTTTTTTACATGGGACATAACCAAATATATCAATTTATAAGAAAAACTATATACTTTCACACAACAGTACATGCACGTGTTCTGCAGGTCACACAGATGTTCACTATTTGTGCAGTAACTCAGCTCTAGCAGACGACATTTTTATAATGAGCAAACAGTGCACTCTTTACATTTTTTTCACATGAGATATAACCAGATCTATAAATTTATGAGAAAAACAATATACTTTTACACAACAGTACATGCACGTGTTCCGTAGGTCTCTTCGCTACCTCTGTGCTAACTTACGTCTAGGAGATGACATATTTTTTACGAGCACACAATGCACTGTTTACGTGTTTTTTTCACATGAGATATAACCAAATTTATCAATTTATAAGAAAAACAATATACTCTCACACAACAGTACATGCACGTGTTCCGTTGGTCACATAGGTGTTTGCTACCTGTGTGCCAACTCAGGTGTAGAAGACGATGTTTTTCAAGGACATACACATATATCATGAATCCTTTGCATTGTGCTAGTGTCGAGCAAAGTTCTTGGCTGGCTGTGAATACAATAAACTGATTGCTTTATTTTAGCATGCAACCCTAGCACAGCAAAGTTGTCCTCCAGTTGGCTTGCTACAAAATGTATTTGAAATATGCAGTGGGGGTTGGCACCAGACCAGTGACAGAAGCTCCTCAACGAAATTGAGATCGAGAGCAACAGCGATAGCAACAGGTCTGGGGTGGAGGAGTGGATTGAGATCCCACTCCCCCGG
Organism: Coenobita brevimanus; assembly: GCF_032717465.1. Classification (NCBI taxonomy): domain Eukaryota; kingdom Metazoa; phylum Arthropoda; class Malacostraca; order Decapoda; family Coenobitidae; genus Coenobita; species Coenobita brevimanus. The sequence continues at coordinate 27,152,645 of NC_136961.1, read as the reverse complement.
CCCTCCAGAGGAGCTGTTCCAGTGCCGTCCACTGAGAGGGCAAACACCACCATCGGCAGCAGGACCAACTGCGGGGCACTTGCCACCTCTAGGATCTGCTGGTCCCAGCACTGTCTTCATCCCCTCTCCATCTCCAGGCCCCTCTGTCCCCTTCCCATAGCCAGTGTCACCAGAATCTGGGCCATCATATATGTTGCTGGCCCTTCCACCCACGTCTGCTGCACAGGACGCAACAGTGACATCCTCACCAGCCATGCTGAGGATAATGGTGTCCCCAGAGTCCCGTCTCATCCTCGTCCGAGCAGTCCCCTCCTAGACAAGGGCGCCATGGTCCGCTGCCTGGCCATGGGGGACGGCCAAGGGGTTGGAGGGCAGGCTGAAGGGTGTCAGAAGGCCGACCTACCGTCACCATCGCTGCCAAAGATGATCCCAGGTGGAGCAGTGGCCGATTCACACCGAACAACGGCCCGTTCACTGGCTCCCCAGCAATCAAGGTGGATATCCCAACAACTCCACTGCAGTTCTTCCAGCTCTCCTTCACTCTTGAGTTGTTATCCTATCTCACTGTGGAGACCAACCAATAAACCACATTCCTGGGGATTCAGTTGGATGCCTCATTCTCCTGCAATGGAGAGGAGATGGCCAAGTTCCTGAGGTTATACCTGTCCATGGTGGTCGGGCACATGCCGACCATCAGGCACTACTGGAGGAGCACCGACCTGCGTAACTAACCAAGGTTCCAGCGAATGATGAGTGAAAGGCGCTTCAGCGCCATCCTCAAGCACTTCCATGCCTTCAAGCCGTTCACCATACCCCAGGACAACCAAGATCGGCTCATTCGAGTTCGCAGTCATGGAGAACTTCCTTCAGTGGTTCCAGACCACCTACCAACCCGAGGAGCATCTCAACCTTGATGAGGGCTCTCTGGGGTGGAAGGGCAGGCTGACCTTCCATGTCTACAACCTCCAGAAGCCCGCCAAGTACTCCATCAAGCTTTACATGGTGGCTGAGTCATCCTTGGGCTACATCTGGAACCTCGAGGTCTACACGGAGGTGCAGCAGACCCTTGAGAACACCATGTGGGGACCATCGACCGTATAAGAATCATTAAGGCAAACAATTAGTTTTTGCTAAGGTTCAATCATCCACAAGAGGACGGTCTGTATGAGCCAAATTATAGTTCCAAATAGACAAGGACAGGAAAAGAAAATTATCCAAAAGTGTGACTGGTCCCAGAATCAAGCCTGGGTCTTCCAACTGTCGGCTGGAGATGCTAACCATTGTGCCACAGGCTCCTCCATTGGTGAAAAGAGAGAGGAGATGCAAGATAATAGCCAGTATGGGAGAAGGGTGTAGGCATAATAATTGGGAAGGGTAAGATGCTAATTTTTACATAACCCAAAATTCATCATAAGTCACCAAATTTAATTATCATATTAACCTTCTCATGTAGGGCTAAGTTTCAGTAAGTTTTATGGGACATGATTTTATCCGACTTGCCGCCCGGCCAGCCTGTCTGCATGCCTTATTTTCGTCACCCAAACCTCAATATACTATCATGAAACCTACATCATCTTCTTCGATGGTTGTTCTAGCTGATAAGCAAAAAATAAAAAATTAAAAAACAAAAGACAGAAAAATACGAATAACTGTGCATTAGGCCAGCGTGAATAATCATTTAAGAACGTCAATCTCACTTCCCAGCATCGTGATTCGAATGTTTTCCATTGCACAAGAAAAATTTTATTAGAAGTTTTGAAAGAGAATTTCATAAGCTTTCTAATTAGCTTAATCTGGTTGGGATATAATTTGTAGATTTTGAGAAAATAGTCAAACACTGAAAGCCATTAAAAAAAACTGATTTTTTGTTCAGGGAGCTCTACCGCAAAAGTATTTTTGCACACCTTATGTTTTTATTTCATAATGTTGTGTAGAAATTCATGAGCTTTCTCAGTGTCCTTGCAGATTTTTGATAGGTCTCATAGTTTCCTAGTAAATTGCAAAAAACTACTGGGTACCCACGGCCGTGCTGCACTTTTGTCATACACGCACGACAACCGTTATATTCCCGTGTACATAACAACTACTTTTCATCGGAGATATTATATTGTTATATCCTACACATACGTAGAATTCAATGATCTTTAACATGGTTGTTACAGGAAATCGCTACGTCCAATAGGTTTGGAGTAATTGGACGACAAAGTTAGAATATTCCTCCGAGTGCTACCTACTTTTACCTCAAGCGAGATGAAAAACAGTCTTTCCCTGTCCTTACCTACAAAATATGCTGCCAAAGGATTATATTTTGGTAATGAACGTACATAGAAATCACTGATCTTTGTCATGGTTCTTATAGGAAATCGATATGTCCAATAATTCTCGAGTCTTGGACGACAAAGTTAGATTACTCCTCCGAACGCTCTCTACATTGTACTGCAAGCGAGAGAAAAAACAAAACTCTCTTCCCCCCGCCTTTACCGAAAGAAATATGCTCCCAAAGGCTTATATTTTGGTTATGAACATACGTAGAGATCACTGAACTTTTTCATGGTTCTTACAGGAAATCGATGTCTAATAGTTTTTGAGTAATTGGACGACAAAGTTAGATTACTCCTCCAAGCGCTGCCTACTTTTACCACAAGCAAGAAAAAAAAAAAACACTCTCCCCCCCAAACCTTTACCTGAAGAATATGCTACCAAAACGGTTTTTTTTTTTTTTTTTTTTTGTCATGTACAGACTGTAAAATCTCCAAGGGTTGTTTTTATAGTGCTCTAACCTACTCGACATGACCACTACTCTTTTCCCTAGTTACTGGTAATGAAGCTGTACTTTCTGTCGTATGTGTAATATTTAGAAGAAAATAGTTGTTTGTGTGAAAAATATAGAGGTATTGAAAAAGGTAAATATACAGTTCCACAAAATTCGGAAAACTCACTTCCACATGGGGTGTTGAGCTGATTGCAGGACCTTGTGGGGTTTGAAGATGAGGAGTTATGTAGTGCATGACTGTGTGTGTGTGTGTGTGTGTGTGTGTGTGTGTGTTCTTACCTAATTGTTCTTACCAAAATGTATCTTTATAGGAATGAGTCATGCTCGTAATGTCCCGTGTCTTAAACCATTTTTATCGTACAGATCCTTAAATTTATGAATCGTTTTGGCACACACTATTTCATTTGGTAGTGCAGTCCACTCATCAGTTACCCTATTTGGGAAACTAAATTTCCTTACGTCTTTATCGTCTCTCTTTTTGTGCAGTTTTTTGCAGTGTCCTCTTGCTGATGCATCCCCATAGGTTATGTAATCATTTATGTTTATTTTCTCCTTCCCTGGTATGCATTTATATAACATAATCATGTCTCCTCTTTTTCTTCTCTCCTGTAGTGTAGGTAGGTTAAGTTTTTCTAGTCTTTCTTCGTAGCTTAGATCTCTTAAGCTTGGTACCCATCTTGTGGCGGCCCTTTGAACTTTTTCAATTTTATCTATGTGTTATTCGAGATGAGGACTCTGGACTACTGACAAACGCTCCAGGGTTGGTCTGATGAATGATGTTATTATCTTTCTTAGCATGTCTGATTATGTATGTGAATGCTATTCTCATATTTGCAAGCAGTGTATACATGTTCTGTACCTTCTCACTGATGTGATCAGCCGGAGGTAATCTGTTATTGATAATCACACCTATGTCCTTATCTCTTTCTGATGTGTGTAGAGTTTAACTTCCTAACCTATAATCCCAATCAGGTCTTATTCCACTTTCACCAAACTTGATTACATGACACTTGTCCACGTTGAAATCCATTTGCGACGTACTGCTCCATTCAGAAAGTTTATTGAATTCTTCTTGTAGCTCTTTACAGGAGTCTGTGTTAGTAATTCTCCTTTGTATTTTTGCATCATCAGCAAACATATTTAGATAGCTTTCATTTCCAGTGTTACTGTCTGTATCATTTATATACACTAAAAACATAATTGGTGCCAACACTGAGCCCTGTGGAACTCCGTTAATCACTTCCCTCCATGATGAGTGACTTCTTAGTACTGTTCTCATTTCTCTCTTTTTTTTTTTCTTTTTTTTAAAGAAAATCTTGCATCCAAAAATACAGTTTGCCTCGGATTTCTCCTTGATGGTACAGTTTCCTTAAAAGTCTTTGGTGTAGTACTCTGTCAAATTCTTTCTTGAAATCTAAATAGATACTGTCCACCCATCCTACTCTTTTTTGTAATGTTTCTGTTACTCTATCATAGTAGCTCAACAAATTAGTAACACATGATTTTCCCTTTCTGAAACCAAACTGTCTTTCTGTTATTATATTGTGTTCTTCTATATGATTTACCAAAACTTTTCTTATCAGCTTTTCTAATACCTTGCCTACAACACTGGTTAATGATACTGGTCGGTAGTTGAGTGGATTTTGTCTATTCCCTTTCTTGAAAAAGGGAACAATGTTTCCTTTCTTCCAAATATCAGGTAGTTTACCTTGTCCCAGGGATTTCTTGAAAATTAAAGATAATGGTTTACTTAACTCCTTTGCACATTCCTGTAGCACCCAACATGAAATTTCATCAGGACCATTTGCTTTTCCTTTGCCTAATTTACTTAAATCTATATTTCTTTTTCTGATATTTGTATATCTGTTAGTATGTGTGGGCATGCATGTTCCATATCATCCCTCTCAAAATTATCTTCTGTAATAACTGTTTGGAAATTCTTGTTTAGTATTTCACAAATATCCTTCTTTTGTGTGTGGGCGATCCCATCATCTGTAATGGATTATATTTTATCTTTTACTTTGGTTTTGCTTCGGATTTAGCTGTAAAATAGCTTCAGTTGATCACTACTTTTATTTATGATGTCCTCTTCAAACTGTTTTGGGGCTTCCCTCCTTATTCTTGTATAATCGTTTCTGTCTGTTTATAGTCGTTATATGCCCTTTCACTATTGTGTCTTCTGTATCTGTTCCACAACAATTCTCTTTTTTCTTTTGATTTTTTACATTCTGTATTAAACTATTTCTTTATTTTCTTTTCTGCTTCTTTGTGCTGTGGGATGTAGGCCTACTTCTGGACTCATATTTCATAAAGTTCACAGAATTTTCTTTATATAACATTTAATTCTTGTCCTCTAAGCTCTTTTTCCCAATCTTTTTCTAAGAAGTATTTCTTTAGGTCATGGTAGTTGCCCTTTTTGTAGTTAAGGCTCTTTCTGTAACTTTCATTGCTATTAACTATGTCATATGCAATCCTGAAGTTGTCATTTAATACTGCGTGGTCACTTTTGCCGAATTGAGGATCTATCTATCTATCCATAGCCCGACGCCCTAATCCCGCAAAGGGTGGCCACAGACAAAACGCCTCCAAGTCGCTCTGTCACCCACCATCTGACTACCCTCCCCCCAACTCACCCCCCCTCCCTCATATACCTCTCAACCCCATCCCTCCACCTCGTTCTCGGTCTACCCCTCCCTCTCCCTCCCTCCACCTCACATACATACATCCTCTTAGTCAGTCTTTCATTCTCCATTCTCTCCACATGTCCAAACCACCACAGTGTATTTCTCCTGATCTTCTCAACCACATCCACATCCACCCCACAACGTTCCTTCACTTCTTCATTTGTCAACCTGTCCCTCCACGTCACTCCACATGCTCCTCTCAGGTAATTCATTTCCACTGCTCTCACTCTTGACTTGTTCCCCTCTTGCAAGGTCCACGCCTTGCTTCCATACATCAGGGTAGGGATCACAGTACTATCATGCAGTGACTTCTTAACTTCCATACTCACCTCCCTATTTCTCATCACTGCTTTCAGTGAACCAACGATCTTCCTTCCCTGCTGTACCCTTTCATGCACTTCATCCCCCAAAGTTCCATCCTTACTCATCACACTACCCAAGTACTTGAATGCACTCACATTCTCCATAACCTCACTGTACATTCTGTGACTTCATTCCTCTCAAACACCATAACTTTACTTTTGTTTACATTTACTTTCAGCTTCCTCCTCCTGCACACTGTCCCAGATTCATTCACCAAACCTTGCAACTCCCATTCATCTTCACTCAACAATACTGTATCATCAGCAAACATGTCTAATATTTCACCTAACTTGTATGATGATACTGGTAATATAGAATTGTGGTATAGTTGTATGACTTATAATATTGTACTAGCATGGTGGTAATACATAATTGTAACATTTTATGAATTGTTACAAAATATTGTGGTAATGCATAATTGTGTTGGCCTTATAATTGTAGTTACATTTTGTTAATGTAACTGTTACATAAGTGTCTTGGCCTTATAATTGTAGTTAAAGTTACATAAAAGTTACATCTTGTTAATGCAACTGTTACATAATTGGCAAAGTGTAACATAATGCAATCGTTTGTCGTTACATAATTGTTACATATCGTTTGTAGTTACATAATTGTAGTTAAAGTTACATAAAAGTTACATCTTGTTAATGCAACTGTTACATAAATGGTACATATTGTTTGTAGTTTCATAATTGTAGCAAGTGTAACATAATGCAATCGTTTGTCGTTACATAATTGTTACATATCGTTTGTAGTTACATAATTGTAATAAGTGTAACATAATGCAATCGTTTGTCGTTACATAATTATAATATGGAGTTACATAATTGTTACATATCGTTTGTAGTTACATAATTGTAGCAAGTGTAACATAATGCAATCGTTTGTCGTTACATAATTGTTACATATCGTTTGTAGTTACATAATTGTAGCAAGTGTAACATAATGCAATCGTTTGTCGTTACATAATTGTAATAACTGCAGTCCTGACATATGAATCCGGTCATGCTGCGGTCGATGATAGTGATGATGTGACATGCCACTGGCTCGTGGAGACAACAATCTGCTTTTTGTTTCACTTATAGAAAGAGTTTATGTGATGATGTGCCATGCCACTTGCTTGTGGAGACAACAATTTTTTTGTTTCACTTATAGAAGGAGTTTATGTGGTATTTTGACATATGTAGTAACACTTACACTTATTTTCATTTGTTTGTTATGTGATCTTACTCTGTTTCTCTCGTTTTTCTTTCTTACTTTTTTCTTTCTTTCTTTTTTTTTTTGTATGTATTGATTTTCTATAGTTTGTTTTTCTTCGCTTGTGTACGCTTTTTCTATGTTGTTCATGGTTGCATAATTACTGGCTAATTTCCTTGGGATACTTTTTTAAAGTTTAGTTTATATTGCACAGATATTACTGAAAATGATATTATATAGTCCCATATTTTGTTATATAAAAAAAATATATATATATATACACTATATACAGTATTAACTATATACACTTACTTGTTGTTCACTTGCACATATCGTGGCCAATATGTGTGTCAGCACTGTGTGGAAATCATTGTCTTCACGATTGTGTTGAAGATGTTCACTCTTGCTAACGTCATTTGTGTTGGACATTTCTTTTTCTCTAGTTTACCTTGTAGCTTAATTTATATGTTTCCACTAGGTAGCTTTAATTAATAAATGTTTAATACAGTTCTTTTAATCACTCACTGAGTAACTGTGATGGTATATTTTCTTTATCACTTTGTAGATATAATGTATAGCTGTATGTATGAAACACGTATTTTATGTAGGTATAAATGGTAACACTCGTTGGTAGTAAATAAATGCTATAATAAATGAATGAATATATACAGTGTAGAATATTTATTGTTGGTGATTATTTAGTGTTTGAGTTATGCAGATAACTGAAGTAAGTATGTGTATTTAAGCTGTAACTATACAGCACGTTTTATATGTTTGTGCAGAAGCTTATTGTCTATCACTGTGTATTGTATAAATGAAGTAACTATGTAACTCACTCATTTTTACCACGGTGGGAATGGTGTTAGTGATGGTGCAGGTGGTGAGTTGACTGACGTGGCGTCTTTTCAGCAAGCACGCATGATGACGTCGACTTCCCACACTGGTAGCTGTGGTGAGTGAATGAGTAGCGATGAGTAACTTGAGTGAAGACGAGTGAGTAAGATGAGTTGTGAATATGGACTTGGTATTTGCTTCGTCGTCTTGACCTCTTCACTCCTGCGTCAGCGGTGGAGGTTGGGTGGATGTAGCAGAGAGAGGAGGGTGAGGTCTGGTGGTTATGAGTTATGAGTCGTGTCTCACTCTTCGTTTGTTTGTTTTGTTTTTCTTTGTCGATGTTTTCTCAGTCCTTTTCTCTTGTGATTTACTCGTTGTGGGATGAAGACTGCCGCTACTTGTAGGTGCGTGTAGAAGATTATACAGACGACTCGTAGAGTTGTTACTTGTAGTTACTTGTAGAGAAGTTATATATATTAGACTTGTGGATGAGCGGTTGTTATACTTGAGTAGCTTTGTAAGTAGATAATCTTCTTTCCCATTTGTCATTCAATAACAAGGAGAGGTAAAGAATAGTATGGGACTATTTTTATTTGTCTCGGAAATATTAACAAAGTCTCACACACGAGTGAAGTTAAGTAGAGTCCCGCTTGCTACCTCCTGTCTCTCTCTCTCTCTTCCATGTTGCTAAGCCCTTCTCCCTACGACCTGCCTGTTCTATGGCTTCTCTCCTTCTGAGCTCTCTTTCCTAAATTCTGGTGTAGCAGGAGTCGTGTCACGTGTGTTCCCTGTGGTTGGAAAGTTCTAGAAGCCTGTGTGTGAGTATGTGTGTATGTGTGTGTATGGTCACTAGGCGCTGTCGTGTGCCTATACTACAAAGTCTTACTTGACACTCTCATCTCTTCTTCTCCCAGCCATTCCTCAACCACTTATACTCACACTGCTCTCACTCTCTACATTCAACAAATCCTCAAAGTGCTCCTTCCACCTCCTCAAGTTCTCTCTCTTCTCCACCAACAATCTATTATTCCTATCTTTCACTCCCCTACTATTTCCCTTTCACACTGCCTTACTTTCTTTACCTCCTTCCAAAACAATTTCTTACTCTCCCTCCATTTCACACTCAGATTCCTCTCAAACTCTTCATCCACTTTCTTGTTATTCTCTTTCACCAGTCTCTTCACCTCCCTTCTTCTGCTCACATATACCTCTTTTCTCTCTCTCATCTTCTCCCTTACCTATACTCAACCATTCACTATATGCCTTCTTCTTTTGTTCCACAGTTCGTTTCACCTCATCATTCCACAATGCTGTCCCTTGCATCTCCTCCTCACTCCACAAACCAACTCACATGCTGCGCCTATCTCTTCCGTGAATATCTTACATACTTCTTCCACCCCTTCCATCTGCTCTAGCTCATACCTTCCCAATCTTTCTTCCACAATGCTCTTATACATTGCCATTTTCTCACTATCTTCCAAATTCTCCACTCTTCTCACAGGAGCTGTTTCCTTCTGTCTTCCCCTTCGTCTCCTCAACAATTTTCTTTGCAGCTTTACCTTGGCCATCACTAAGTGATGGTCCGAGACTCCATTCCCCCACCCTCTCCATACTCTTGCATCCAACACTTGTCTTCTCATTAGCTCATCCACACACACGTAGTCTATCATTACTTTTCATTCAAGAAGTTCACCATCCATCCTCCTCATTACTCTCCAGGTATACTGGTGGATCATCTTATGCCGAAAGTAGGTGTTGGCTATTGCCAACCCCTTACCAGCGCAGATGTCCACCAAAGCACTACCATTGCCATCTACTTCAGCTGGCACACCCCACTGACCAACCATTCCATCCACTCGTACATTCCCAACTTTGCCATTCATGTCTCCAATCAAAAGCACTCTCTCGCTCCTCTCATATTTGTCCATACATGCTTCTACTCTCGCCCAAAACTCATCTTTCACTCTTGCCACTCAGTCCTCTGTCAGAGCATACACACATACAATCACCCACACTTGTATACCTACTTTCATCCTCACTCATACAATCCGTGCACCCACTGTTCCATACTCTCTTATATTCTCCTTCCACTTCTTGCTTATCATCAGACATACTCAATCTCTTGCCCTCTCATTCTCATTAACACCTGCACATATACCTAAACCATATTCCCATTCTCTCACCCTTTCACCTTGCCATTTAGTTTCAGTCAGTCCACATATATCCACTTTTGCATCCTCAAGCACCTAAACAATCTCTCTCTCTTTCACTTTATCATTCACTCCTAGCACATTCCACGTTCCCACCCTCAGAATGTCCTTTATCCGTTGCTTAGTCGTCAACGTATGGTCCATCCTGGTCCAAGGTGCTTTATTCTCTTGTTTAGTTAGTTCTTTAAACAGGGTGGGGCACTAACCCACCACCAACCCTTTTAGTCGCCTCGTACGACAAGCGGGGATACTGGGGGAGTATTCTTGAAACCCCCCTACCCCCAGGGGTAGGGAAATATAAGATCTAGTACTGATGGTATGTCAAGCCCTCTTTTTCTGGTGCTTTCTTTTACACGTTGTGTTAGGAAAAACTCCCGCACAAGGTCCAAGAGCTTTTGGTCCCAACAGCTTTCCTGGCTTTTTATATATAGAGTATTCCAATTATATTTGTACTGAAATCTCCAGTTAGTATAATTCTTTCAGATTTCTCCTCCATTCTATGTAGTAATGCTCTTAAACTTTGAATTGTTTTCTATGCCAGGTCTTCATATTCGCCTTTTTCCCAAATGATTGATCTGGGTGATATGTATTAATTTGCCACAATTGGAAAGGTATATGAGAGAGGGGGGTGTGAGTTGGGAGCAGGGGAGTGAAATGGCGGGGGACAGGGAGACTTGGAGGCGATTTGTTTGTGGCCACCCAAACGGGATTGAGGCGTCTGGCAATAGATAGATAGATAGACTTTCCCCTCAGATGTACTAATCTCTACTGCGATTAGTTCTACCTGTGAGAATACATCTAGTTCTATTTCTTTGACTCTCAGATTTTTCTTTGTTAATATTATAATTCCTTCTCCTTTTTTAGGATCCTATCTCTTCTCGATATATTGTATTCCTCTAGGTTTAGTGTATCGTTTGATATCCTTGGTGTTAATTTTGTTTCAGTTAAGCAAACAGTATGTGGTTCCTTTTCTTTGATATAATCATTCATCTCTAGTAATTTAGATACCATTCCATCTACATTACAGTACATCGACTTAATCATCTTGTTTACATACTTGTCATGACTTGGGTCTTTTACCTTTCTCCTTTTTATTCCCTCCTGTTTATGCTCCACTTTGGAACCTGCAATCCAACTACTTTTTTTTCAATATGTGTTCTTCTCTTCCTCTGATCTTCCCTCATTCTTTGTTCTTGCCTCCTCCCTCTTATCTTTTAGTAATCCAAGTTCCTCTTGAGTTAGGCATCTCTTTATCCATACATCTTTGAAGTCCTCTTTTTCCATAAGTTTGCTTGTATTTTTCAGTATTTCCTCCATAATGTTTACACTCTATGGGGTTACTTTTAGATGCCTTGATTTATTTCTCTCATATTTCCCTAGCCTTTTATGTTCCTCTACCGGGTATGTCTTTAATACAGATTTCCTTTGACACTTCCTACAGTATGTTCATTACAATTGCCACCTCCTTTTTGTCTCTAGAAATCTTGTTTTTTATTTCTTCCTCCTCTATACCAGTGATTACTATAGATTTGTTGATGTGTGCTGAATCTTTGACCAATTTTGGATTGTTCTGGATTATTTTCTTCACTTCCTTTTTGATGCTCTTTTCTTCAATTCTTGTTTCTACATCTTTGTTTACTTTCACCATGTCAGCATATGTGGTTTCCACATCATTTCTGTAGCTTTGCATTGATTCATTTACCTGGGTTATCTTCTCAATATCACTGCTGTGTGTGTGTGTGTGTGTGTGTGCGTGCTCCACTAGGGAATGCTTCGATTGGCATGTTACCATTCGAAGCAATCACTCACGTAAAGCGGCACATCACAAAGAGGACACATGTGACTTGTGTCCCTCATCTTCGCTAGGGCACACAGGGTGCACCGGAGCCTTCTTCAGTTGAGGATCCCCTCCCATTGATGGCCCAGTGTGTGATCCATTCACAGTGTTTTTCATGAGTCTCTGATGCTTGGTTGCATGTCCTCCTGCCCTTCCCTGGTCCTGTCATCCTGGACGTGCAGCTGCAGGGCCGGGCATGGCAGCAGTGGCAGGTTCTCCTGCCGGACCAGGAACTGCTGGAGATGATGGTCTGGGCACTCGTGCTGGTCCTGCAGGTAACAGTGGCGTTGGCTCCTGTGCTGCTCCTGCTCCTGGAGATGGTGATGTTGGCACCTGTGCTGGTGCTGGTCCAGGAGATGGTGTTGGCCCAGGAGACGGTGGTGCTGGTGCCTGTGCTAGTGTTGCTGCAGGTGCCACAAGTGCCAGAAGTCCTGCTGAAAGTCGGGTTGGAAGGTTAGGGGCATGGTTGATGGCGTGCCCTGATGCTGGCCACTCTGCTTCATTAAAGTGGAGGAGCTTGTCAACTATCTCCTCCACATATTCCAGCAGACTGACTGACCCATGCGAGCACTATTTATAAAGGGCAAACAAGTTAAAAAGGGCCATCTGGAATGAAGTAAAAGTGATCGTCTCCTTGGTCCACTTCATGGTCTGCCACTGGATAGGTTAATTCTGGACCATCTGGTTGATGTGGTCCACCCCACCCATGTGCTGGTTATAGTTCTCCACCATGACGGGCTAGTCCACAGTCTTCTGGACATAGATTGCCATCCCATCAGGACCCCTGGTCTTCCCTTGAACCTGCCTTTGGACCATGCTTGTGCTGTGGAAGGTGAAGACCATATTGACGATGCGCTTGTCATTCCATAACAACACCATCACATTGTCCTGGTGCCTTGCTGCCATGCCCCCCTCTGGCAGGCTTTTAACCCTGGCAACATCCTGCAGCTGCTCTGGCATTCCTCTTGTCAGGCTTAGGTCCCACACACATAGGTTCCTGCACTGAGGAAGCATTTCGCACAGGGATACAGAGTTGTAGAGTTGTAATACTTGTCCATGTAAACTTTGTATCCCTGGGTCCTTCAGCGGTTCTACGAGGCCCCAAACGGTGTACCATACAGCATCTTCTTTCTGCCCTCTGTATACACCTCAGAGTTCCAGATGGTCCCTGGAGGAAGCCTCAGCCAGGATGTAGAATTTGATGGAATCCTACGAGGGCTTGAGCATATATATGGGGTTGTAGACACAGGAAGCTGAGGGCGCCCCTTCCACGCCAGCGAGCCCTCGTCCAGGCTGGATGTGCTCCTGTAGGTAGGTAGGTGTCCTGGAACCACTGAAGGAGGTACTCCCATCACTCGTGCGAACTCTGATGACCCTGACTGAGATTATCTCTGGGGTAAAGCGAGTGAGTTGGAAGGCATTGAAGTGTTTCAGGATGGCCCTGAAACCCCTCCCACTCATCACTTGCTGGAAAAGTGGGGTACTTGTGGAAACGGGAATCTTCACCAGGTAATGTGCTCTGATGGTTGGCATGTTGACCAATCCCATGAAAAAAGTATAACCCCAGGAACCTGGGCATCTCCTCTTCATTACAGATGAACCATGCCTCCATCTACTTCTAAGGAGTAGACTGTAGTAACCAGTCGAGCAGGGCAGTATCCTTAATTCTGGCAGGATGGAAAGCTGATGACAGGAAGAGCTGGAGCTCCCGTTTCATACCTAGCCCTCAGGACTAGTTCCTTACCATCCCCCCTTTGGCTGAGCTTTTTCAGTGTTTCAGCAACACAGAGAGTAGGCCAGCAAGCTCTCCAATACATGTTTCTCTGACTGTCAACACCAAACTACATGCACAGTATAAACTACACTTCCCTTTTCCAAAATTAAAGAAGAAACATGGCTGCAACAAATCAGGCCTCGGAGTCCTTCCTAGGGGGGGACCATGAATGCCCCCACCATCTGCCCTCTCCCGGTGACGACTCTTTGAGCTGCCTTGATCTACTGTCTGGACTCCCTTCTTCTTCATTTCTGCGGCCTTTCCTTTAATTTTCTGTCTGCCGAACAATCTTCACCTCTCCTCCTCTAAACCTCACCTTCCTTCTCTTCCTTACTGAGACTCGGCTGTCTGTTCAGCAACTGACAGCAAACCCTTTTCTGTGTCCTCCTTAACCTTCTCTATAATCATTTTAAAGCCAAAGGTGCGGATGTTGTGTATATGTACACGACGACTTATCTTGCTCTTGTGTTCCAGAACTTGGTTCTTCTGAATTCTCTACTCTCTGGCTTCGACCCTCCTGTTTTTCTGTGACTAAACATATGTCTGTGCTTGTTTACTTATCTCCTAATTCTACTGACTACATAAAAAATTCTTCGACTATCTTAACTTTGACGATGGAACACATTCAATCCATTTCAGATCTGTTTGCTCAGACTTTCTCCTCCAATTCCACATTAGACGATTCTGGTGTTGTTCCTTCATCACTTCCCCCCTCTGACTTCATCATGACTGACATTAAAATTTCTTCAGTTGATATATTTTCTTCCATCACTTGCCTCAATAACAAGGCAAATGGGCCTAATGGAGTCCCTCCTGTTGTCCTCAAGAACTGTGCTGCTGTGCTTACACTCTACCTAGGTAAACTCTTTCCCCTCTTTGTCTTTCAACTTGTAACCTTTCCTTCTTGCTGTAAGTTTGCTGTCATTCAGCCAGTCCCAAAGAAGGACAACCATTCCCAACCCTCTACCTATCGTTCAATTGTTTTAACATCCCTGTGTCTCAAAAGTTTTCGAGTCGACTTCTCTAACAGAAAAATTTTAAAGCATCTTTCCTATCACAACCTTCTCTCTGATCGTCAGTATGGGTTCCGCTCAGGGACTCTCCACTGGTGATTTTCTTTGCCTACCTTTCAGACTCCTGCTCATCCTCCTTTCGGGACTTTACCGAAAGCTTTGCCACTTGCGTGGGACATATCTCAAAGGCTTTTTGATCGAGTCTGGCATAAATCTTTAACTCCTAGATAGGTAATGTGGAGGTATCAGAAACCACAGCCCCCGAAACTGAATTTTTAAAATATGAGCATAAGGTCTACAGATCTGTCCGTCTCATTACCTTCCTACCTATAGGTAAAGCTCTTCATGGGGATGATGGGGACATTGCTGTACCTGGCTCTGATTTTGTTCTATAGAGCCACTGGAGGTATGTCATACCCCAGTTTACCCATAATGTAACCTCTCAGCTTAGCCCTCATGTGATTTTTTTATTTAAATTTGCTGTCTTTCTCCTTTTGTATACAGAAGGTCCCAAACATCAGTCTACTGCAGACCACCCAAGGAATCAATGATATTACTTTTCAGTTTGCAAAACTTAATTTTAAAATTTGTGTACCTAAAATTTCACAATTTTCTGAAAACTTTATAAAATATCTTTTTTTTCATTTAAACTTTATTTTTTTCTTGGCTCTGTTCAAAGATAATGGGTTGAATTATTTGTGTATTGGAAGCATTTTGAAATATCTCAAACGGATGTATTTTTGTTTTATTTTTTTTCCTTGGGGTACATCATACCCCACTTTTACCTAATATAGTAAACAAAAAAAAAAAAAAAAAGAAAGTTACCTATCCAGCGTTAATTTCCCAAACTGCCCTCTTACGGTTTCTATCCTTCTATCTGTGCCTTCATCTTTAGCTTCCTCTCTGGTCATTCTATAGCTGCTGTTGTAGACGGCCATCGTTCTTCTTTCTAGACCTATCAACATCTCAGCAGTTACTTCAACAAACAAGGGATGAGGCTATGGCACACCTAATGTTTGACTTGGCTCTCATCTCTGACTGTGGTAAAAATAATCTCGTTGTTTTTAATGCATCAAAGATTCAGTTTTTACACTTATCAACCTATCAAAATCTTCCCACAGGAGTATCCACTAATGTTTAATAATATCCAGCTCAATCCTGCATCATCCTTGAACATGCCTGGGGTCTAATTCACTTGGGACTTATCTTCGAAAGATTGACATATTGCATCTCTTGTAAAATCTGCTTCCAAGAGATTAGGTGTGGTAAGCTGACTCCTTGCCTTCTCATTACCGCTGCACAGTTGTTGACTTTATACACGGGTTTTATTCGCCCCTGTTTAGAGTACAACTCTCATGGTGTGGGGAGGCTCCCCACATTCAGCTCTTCTCTCAATAGGGTGGAGTCAAAAGGCTATTCATCTCATCAACTCTCCTCCTCTTACTGGCTCCCT
The DNA here is from genome assembly GCF_032717465.1 of Coenobita brevimanus. Lineage (NCBI taxonomy): Eukaryota > Metazoa > Arthropoda > Malacostraca > Decapoda > Coenobitidae > Coenobita > Coenobita brevimanus. The sequence continues at coordinate 27,136,507 of NC_136961.1, read as the reverse complement.
TCAACCTCTGTCTCTTTGCCACACCTGTTGCTCTCTTTATCTCTTTTTCTGACACTACTTCAATGGTCACTGCTGCTCTGAAATGTCTGCTTGCATCCCTCGACATGTACGACGGGCGTGTAGCACCCGTCTAGCAACAAACTCTCATCCCTTTTCTGTCCAACTCTTTAATGCAAGATTTAATCTGCTAGCTCAATCCTTCATTCATGCAACAGGTCAACTCTGGAACTGTCTCCCCTCTGTCTGTATTTCCTACTTCCTACGACCTCCAGTCTTTCAAACGCAGTAGTGTCCAGGCATCTCATAAAATGAATGGATGCTGAATTTCGCTGTCTTTTGTATTGTTTTTTTTTCTTTCTTGAAAGAAACATTCATGCGGGTGCAGTCTTTGGTTCCTTCTTTCCTCACACACAAAAAAAAACAGATAGTCCCCAGGAATGATGTGTAGCTGTTGGTCTCACGGGTGAAAATACGTCAAAAACTCTCTGGTGAAAAACAGCTGGAAAAACTGCAGTGGCATTGCTTGGTGGGTCACCCTCCTTCATGGGGATCCTGTGAAGGACCCATTACATGGCATGAATGGGCCACTGCTCCATTGGATCCTCTTGGTGGCAACACCCCTACCACAGTGGTGGCAGTGGGTCAGCCTACTTTGACACCCTTCTGCCTTCCTCAGCCACCCCTTGGCCTTCTCCTTATAGCCGGGCCATGGACCACGGCAGCCTGGTTAAGGTGGAGACAGCACTGGCGATGAGGATGATGAGGCTGTCTCCTGCTGCTGCAAATGTTCGAGGGTATGAGTGCTGTTGGAGACAGCACCCTTTTTGAAGGGGCAGGGGACGACGACACAGTCGCATCCTGGCAGCAGTTGCATCAGCTGTGACATTCTGTGCTGCGTGCAGGTGCCAGTGTAACTTAACTAGGCCCTGCAACCAGTGACATGGGCTGGGCCAAGGGGGAACTGGAGGCTAGAGGTGGGAGAGGACTGCGCTGGCTGCTGGCGTGAGAGGGTCCAAGGGGCTGATGGTGATGCCTGATGTCCAAGTAGCGAAGCACGATGGCTGGGCTAATGGTTCCGACACTGGTGGTGGTGGCTGTGCTCCCATGGTGGTAGGGGTCGGGGCAAAGCCTCCCG
>NC_136961.1:27107828-27135272 GCF_032717465.1 Coenobita brevimanus | reverse complement strand
GGTGAGGAAGGCTCCAGGGTGACTACCAGCCCGTTGATAGGGAGTGCTATTCTGGTGGAAACGTCAGGCTGAGTAGATACCTGGCAGCTCCTTGGCCAAGTTGGGATCAGTGCAGACAGGATAACATGTAATGAGGTAAGTAGGAAACTTGTGGGGCCATCTCAGGTTAGTCTTGAAATTCCAAAGAAAGGGAGAGGAACTCTCCTTTAGTTACTACGCTATCTGCAGAAATGTCCCTGTAGACAAAATGGGAAGTGATTGCAGACATCTTGACCATCGCTTTGGGTGCAGTCAAGGTGAAAAGCACAAAGATTGACCTCAGACAACCATCAGAAGTTTAATGTCCACAGTTGGGTTTGTCCTTGAATAAAAGCTTGATGTAGTCAGTCCTGGGTGTGTACACCGGAGGAGTAGAGGCAGGGGCAACAGTGAAACTTAGGGGTGATTGAACAAGCTGCGGGAGGCGAGGAGTGTTGGATCCAAGGGCGGTTTGCCCTCTGCAGAGAGACCAGAGGTCTCCCTGCCACTTAAGGAGGATTTGGCAACAGGGGATGAAGGCTCACTGCTGCTGTCCGAGGTGTTATGCACGGGGCAGCTTGGCAGAATGCCTGTCGCACAGTAATGAGGTGAGATACTGCGGCAGGTACAGAGAGCACTGGTTCCATAGCTGTTTCAGCTTAGCCTTGAGACATTGCTACTACTTTGTGGTAGCTGTGGCCAGTCACTCTGAGTCATCTCATCCTTGTCACTCAGCGCGCCAGGTCAGCTTCAAGGTCCTCTAGGGTGGCAGGGCCAGGGTACTCCATGCTGCACACCAAGACAGGTAGCAGGTTGAGTGGGGTGTCAAGCTTCACCAGCACGACAGAACAGACCAATGGTAGTGGGGGAAGTGGAGTGACGCGTCCATGACGTTCTGGCACAGGTCGTGGCCTGCGCATGCGCAGAAACGAGAAAACCCAACCAGGGAGGCCCTATCTGCCATACTGAATTTTCTCCTAAACTACAGGATAAGTCCAAACACCAGAAAAACACAACCCCATTGGTGAAGTAAGCACTAGACCTTTATTTTGCTCCCTGCAACGACAGAAGAGGTGTTGGAAAGCCAAGGACCAGCAGAAAAACCAGGAATATGAGACCGCACACAGCAATGATTTGTTTTTGTCCGGCTTTCTGGTGGCGAAATCCTAGTTTGGTGGTAGGCATTTGTGAATCATATAATTACATATCAGGAATGAGAAAAGGCTAATAAATACACCTTTATGATAATAACTTTGACAAGTTACTAAACATAATAATCATTATTATTATTTTGATGACGAGGAAAGGCTTGGGGTCAGTGCTGGATTTTTACATTACTGATGTTACACACATACATACCATCTCTATGCGACCAATGGCGTTGTCATGCTGCAGAAGTGATCAACCAATCCCCTTCGGAGTGTCTGTCAACAATAAAATTACCTGCTATACTGTACTGTCACCTTTCACCCTCCCGTTTCTGAAGTATGTTATTAATTGGATTCCCAAATACTTATCACCAAACTAGGCATTGCCCTTTACTTGCATTTCACTTGCTATAACTTCTTGTCACCTCGCTCTCTCTCACCCTCTCTTTCTCATCTCTTTTCTCCTCATCTCTTCTCTTCTCTCTCTCTCTCTCTCTCTCTCTCTCTCTCTCTCTCTCTCCTTGCCTCTTACTTTACGTCCTTCTACCTCGCCGTCTACCTTCACATTACCTGACCCAATCAAATTAATTTACTTCCTGAACCCTTAGACGATGGGGAATTTCTTGTGGCCTCTTTGACTGGATCAAAATTCAAACTGTTGTTTATGGCTTGGTAGACTTTTATCAAACCTTTAGCCTTTCGACATCACTAGTGCTTCCGTCACACAAGGAAATCCACAAGAATTAGTCAGGAAAAAAATACAAAAGATGCTCAGCCGTTTTCTAAGGGCTAACGCGCCTGGAGTTACTTCCTTCTTTCTTATTCTTATCTCTCACGTAATAATAATAATCAATAATAATAATAATAATAATAATAAAACACCCGATATGTGTCATCTACCATCGCCACAGGCTCTCTTCCTTCCCAGTCTTGTTGTCTCCCTCTCCCTCCCGTTCCTTTCCCCTCCCGCCCTCCCCGCCCCCCCCCCTCTCCGTCTCCTCCCTTCTCTCCCTTACTTCTGGTGGACGAGCGCTACGCCCTCTATGCGGCTATATTTGGAAACATATGCCCCTGGCAGGGATTGTCAGCGAACTTTTGGTCGTGGGTGTACTTACAGTTTGGTATTGCCTCATAGTATATTTTGTTGTTTGATGATATCCAGTTTTTTTCTTCTTATTTCCAGTTTCACCGTAAGCTACCCAGATATTATACAGATATTATCTCACTGGGCTGTTATTTAAGGGCATTTGGAAAAAGCAATTCAGTGTTATAATTAGACTAATTCTCCACAGAGTTAATGCAGACAATTCATGGCTCCCGTATGGAGCTTAGAGGATATTTGTAGAGAGTTTGTCTCAAACGGCCGCGTTAACAGAGTACCGTCAAAATAGGCTATCAGAAGTGCACTGCTTTCACACGAGAACGCCACTTAGCATCCACTAGAATGAAGTCATTGATTTTCATCACGTTCTTTTTGAGAATGGCTGTCAAAACGTGGACCAGCCTAAAACCAGGCTTTTAGTCTGAGTAGAACTTGTTATATCCTGGTTAAATCGTGCAGTTTGCGTCATTACGTCTTATGATATTTTCCCCATCTGGGGGACACTCTGTGTACCAGGTACGAGACTGAGGGGGTCGTGTGCTATTTTCCAGGTGGTCTAAATGATGAATGTAGACGGACATACAGTGAGACTGGGAGATCAGGGTATTATTGAGTCTTCAGGGAAACGTGCTGAAGATTGGTGGATATGGGTGGTTTTGAGAATGTTGCTAGGCATTTCTGATTATGTCAATAATGTGAGATAGCCTTGTTTGTATCGTGTGCTGTGTGTGTTTTTTAGCCGTAGTGGCCGCTGTTTCATTTAGGTATTATAACATTAGGGATATTCTGTAGTGGGAGTGGAAGATGAGATATATCAATGGAGTGCTTGGTGCATGTGTGTGTGTGTGTGTGTGTGTGTGTGTGTGTGTGTGTGTGTGTGTGTGTGTGTGTGTGTGTGACTTATTGTGTGTTATACGATCCTGGTTTTTGTATTTTGAATTATTTGGATATTATTTCTTTTGTCCTGTATTGGGTATATGTTCTTGTTATTGTTATGAAGAATGTTAGTAAAAAGACATTTTTGCTGTTTATGACAATATGGTCATAAGGCTACTTCCTTCTCTGCTGTTTATTCCGTCTAAATGTACTGCAGTTAAGGTGAAATGTAGACAGTTTAACTGGTTTGTGAGTTTGACATCTTGTACTCATGCTTTGTCGATGGTGTGTGTGTGTGTGTGTGTGTGTGTGTGTGTGTGTGTGTGTGTGTGTGTGTGTGTGTGTGTGTGTGTGTGTGTGTTGTGTGTGTGTGAGTTCTTTCCTTAATTGTTCTTACCTAATTGTATCTTTTTACAGGAACGAGTCAAGCTCGTCACTGTCCCGATTTAATTAAACCATTTTTACCATACATATCCTTGAATTCATGAATAAGTTTTAGCACACACTATTTCATTCGGTAGTGCATTCCACTGGATCAGCGTTGCCCTGTTTGGAAAACTGGAATTTCCGTACGTCTTTATCACCTCTCTTTTTATGCAGTTTTTTGCAATGTCCTCTTGCTGATGCTTCCCCATATGATATATATTCCATGTCTATTTCTCTCTTTCCCTGAGAGGCACTTATATAGCATAATCATAAATCTCCCTTCTCCTTCTTTCCTGCAGCATTAGTAAACCTTCAGTCGTTCCAAGTCAGTCTCCATAGCTTAGATCCCTTAAGCTTGGAACCCATCTTGTGGCTGCCCTTTGTACTTTTTTTCAATGTTATCTATGTGTTTTTTTGATATGAGGATTCCAGACTACTGATGCATACTCCAGGGTTGGTCTGACGAATGATGTTATTATTTTCCTCAGCATAGTTTCATTTATATATGTGAATGTCATCCTCATATTAGCAAGCGATGTATACGTGTTACATTCCTTCTCACTGTGATCATCTGGAGATAGTCTATCATTGATAATTACTCCTAGGTCCTTCTCTCTTTCTGATATGTGTAGGGTTGATCTTCCTAACTTATAATCCGAGGTCTGGTCTTTTCTCATTTTTACCAAATTTAATTACATGACACTTATCCACATTAAATTCCATTTGCCATTTATTGCTTCATTCATATGAAGCTTGTTCAATCTCCTCTTACAGCTCTTTGCAAGAATCTGTATTAGTAATTTTTCTTTGAATTTTTGCATCATCCGCAAACATATTTAGATGTAGCTTCCATGTCCAGTGCGTTACTGTTGTCTGTCATTTATATATATACTAAAAGCATGCCAGCACTCGGAGCCCCGTGGCACTTCGCTGGTCATTTCCCTCCATGATGAGAGTAATTTCCCATTAATATTGTTGTCATTTCCCTTTTTTCTGGAGAAAATCCTCCATCCAACGTTAGTGATTGCCTTGGATACCTCCTTAATGGTACAGTTTCCTATATAAGCCTTTGGTGCGGTCTTCTGTCGAATGCTTTCTTAAAATCTAAATAGATTAGTCTATCTATCTATCTATTGCCAGACGCCTCAATCCCGTTTAGGATGGCCACAAACAAATAACTGCCTCCAAGTCGCCCTGTCCCCCACCATTTCACTCCCATGCTCCCAATTCACACCCCCCTCTCTCATATACCTCTCCACCCCATCCCTCCATCTCATCCTAGGTCTCCCCCGCCCCCATTACCCCCTCCACCTCACTCACATACACTCTCTTCGTCAGTCTTTCACCCTACATCCTCTCCACATGGCCAAACCACCTCAGTGTGTTCATCATAACGCTTCCTATCACATCCACATCAACACCACAACGCTCCTTTATATCCTCATTCGTCAGCCTGTCTCTCCATGTGACTCCACAGGCTCCTCTTAAATAACTCATTTCCACTGCTCTCACTCTTGACTTGTGTCCTTCCAACAACGTCCAAGCTTTACTTCCGTACGTTAGAGTTGGTATCACAATACTGTCATGTAGTAACTTTTTCACTTCCATGCTCACTTCCCTGTTTCTTATCACTGCTTTCAAGGAACCAGCAACCTTTCTTCCCTGCTGTACCCTTTCAAGCACTTCACCCTCCAAACCTCCATCCTTACTCATCACACCACCCAAGTACTTAAACGTACTCACATTTTCCAATTCCTCACCATCCAACCTCGCTGTACATTCACTGACTTCACCTCTCTCAAAGACCATCACTTTACTCTTCCCTACATTCACCTTTAGATTCCGTTTCTTACACACTCTCTCAAACTCATCCACCAAGCCTTGCAGCTCCCCTTCGTCTTCACTCAACAACACAGTATCATCTGCAAACAACAGTACAGAGTTTCCAAACACTACCCTGTCTCACCAGGGCCACTCCAACATCCACTACCCTACCTTGTACCTCTTTATTACCCCATCCATGTACAGATTGAACAACCATGGAGACATGACACATCCCTGTTTCAACCCAACCTTCAAAGAGAAAAATTCACTTAGTTCACTATCCACACGCACTGCAGCCTTCGCATCATCGTACATACTCTTCACAGCATCTCAACAGCTTTCCATCTACTCCATATATTCTTAACACTTTCCACAATCCTTGTCTATCCACCCTGTCATATGCTTTCTCCAAATCCATGAAAGCCGCATACAACTTCTTTCCCTTCTCTAGAAACTTTTCCACTAAAGATCTGAGAATGAATATCTGATCTACACAACCTCTTCCCTTCCTAAAGCCTCTCTGTTCTTCTCCAACTAATTTCTCTGTTCTTTCTCTAACTCTGTCAATAAGTATCCTACCATACACTTTTCCTATTATACTAAGAAGACAAATGCCCCTATGATTACCACATACTTCTTTTTCCCCTTTTCCTTTGTACAAGGGAATAATTATACCTGACTTCCAATCCTCCGGGACTCTACCTTCCTCGCAGGCCAATCTGCACATCTTCCACATCCATTCTACTACTATCTCTCCCCCATGCTTCAGCATTTCACCACACACTCCATCAATTCCTGGGGCTTTCCCTGATTTAACTTTCTTCACTGCTTCCACAACTTCTATCCTACTGATTTCTTCCTGTCTTCTCACCTCCCTCCTCCTCCCAGCCATTCCCCAGCCACTTATACTCGCATTACTTAGTAACACATGATTTTCCCTTCCTAAAACCAAACTACCTCTGTTATCATACCGTGTTCTTCTCAATGTTTTACCCAATCTTCCCTTATCAGCTTTTCTAGTATCTTACTTACAACACTGGTCAGTGATACTGGACGGTAGTTGAGTGGATCCTGTCTATTCCCTTTCTTGAATAGGGGAACAATGTTTGCTTTCTTCCAAATGTCAGGTAGTTTACCTTGAACTAAGGATTCCGTAAATATTAAATACAATGGTCTGTTGACTCTTCCGCACATTTATGTAGCACCCAACCTGAAATTCCGTCAGGACCATTTACATTTCCTTTGTCCAATTTATGTAACTTCCTGTACTTCTTTTTCTGATATTTGTATATCTGGTAATACGTGTGGGCATGCATATTCCTTATCATCTCTCTCAAAATTTCTTTCTTTTGTAAAAACTGATCAAAAGATTTTATTTAGTGCTTCACAAATACCTTTCTCTTGTGTACAGATAATCCCCTCATCCGTAATGGACTGTATTTTATCTTTAACTTTGGTTTTATTTCGGATGTAGCTGTAAAATTGCTTAGGTTGATCACTACTTTAATTTACAATGTCCTTCTCAAACTGTCTCTGAGCCTTCCTCCTTATCTTTGTATAATCATTTCTTGCCTGTTTATGGTTGTTATATGCCCTCTCACTATTGTTTCTTCTGTATCTGTCCCACAGCAAGTCTCTTTTTTCTTTTGCCTTTTTTCACTCAGTATTAAACCATTTCATTATTTTCATTTCTGTTGCTGTGTGCTGTGGGATGTAATTTTGGACTCTGTTTCATAAAGATCACAGAATTGTCTATACATAATAATTATTTAAATCTTGTTTTCTAAATTCCTTTTCCCAATCTATTTCTGAGATCTTCAGGTCATGATAATTGCCCTTTTTGTAATTTAGACTCTTTGTAACTCTCACTGCTGGTAACATCATATGCAATCCAGAAGGCACAATTTAATAATACATGGTTGCTTTTGCCGAATGGGGCGTGATACACTATACTGTCAATTTCATTTTCATGCCTGGTAAATATATGATTTGGTATGGATGGATCATCAAGTCCTCTTCTTCTGGTGTTTTCCTTTACATGCTGTGTTAGGAAGAACTCCTGCACAAGATCTAAGAGCTTTTGATCCCAACTGCATTCATGGCTTATTACATCTAGAGTATTCCAATTTTTATTTGAACTGAAGTCTCCAGTTAATACAGTTCTTTTAGATATCTCTTTCATTCTATGTAATAATGTTCTTAACCCGAGGCATCCCATTGAGGTATGAATACGTTGCAACATTTTGCATTTGCCAGTCCCATTGGCATACTGGTATGTCGCACAATTGTAAGGTGCATAATTTGCACAATTTTCAAAATTCGCGCCTGATTTTTGGTACGTAGGGTCACTCGACCTTCCCCTACCTGCCAACAGGTGGGGACACTCGGCGACCCCGCGCGACTCTCGCTCACCCTTGGCTCGGTCACTCACCTGTTAGCAATGGTCCTGCTTAGACATGGGGCATAAAGGTCTCTCAGAGGAGGAAATCCAAGTCGCCCTGGGTCCCTTTACAGGAAACAGTGATTCCCCACTGGATGACGATGTTGTGGACAAGGATTATGTCCAGCCAGAGGAGGTGGAAAGCGCAGCAGTGATGAGGAAGTCCCGTCCCCCAGGAAGCAGTGCTACGTGACTTATCATGCTGCTAGAGAGGGCCAACCTGCACAAAAACAACGTGCAACATCCTCTCGGCAGCCCCAACGTGATGTGGAGCCGGATTTTGAGGACGAGGACGAGGACGAGGACGGAGCCGTGGGACGTGCTGCCACGTGGTACGGCCGAGAAATTGTCACTCATCGTGGCCCTGAGCTCACACCATGTCGTACGAGCAGGTATGGGTCTAATCTTTTGTCTGGGAAGGTCGGAAGTGGCGTGGAGGGAGTGGGAAGTGAAAGGGAAAGTGCAGGGAGGAGTACTGAAAGTGAGAGTGGGGGGAGTGATTCATCGCTCTCCCGCGGTGGTGTGAGGCGGCAGGAAATATCACGAGGGCGAGTGAGGGTGCATCCTGAATCACATGGGGTTGTGATGGAGGGCGAAGGTGGGGAGGAACCACTCCCCAGCACGTCTTATGCTCCCGAATATACCCAGACACGTGGGCGAGTGAGGGTGCGTGCAGAATCATGTGGTGTTGTCATGGAGGGGGAAGGTGGGGAGAAACCACTCCCCAGCACATCTTATGCTCCCCAATATTCACAGACTTCATCCCCACAGCCCCCTAATGTTTCACAAGACCATAAGGGTAAGGGAAAGGGAAAGGGTAAAGGCCGAGGGAGGAGGAGTGCGAGTGGGGAAGCCCTCCGCACTCCTCTCCAACCTACCCCACCAGCATCTCCTCCCCACCCAGACAAAGGCGACGATGGGGACGAAGGATTTGTGAGTTGGGAGGATGGGAGTGATTTTTCCCCCATTATTCACCCCTTCACTGAGGAGGGGCGTGCTGGCTGTACTGCTCCCAGTATTCACCCAAATTCCACCAGGCTGGGTTTTTTCCATATTTTTTTTCAGTGAGGCTTTTGTGGAGGAAATAGTGGACCAGACAAACTGTTTCGCTAGCAGCTAGCGACGTGAGAGAGAAAGACTGGGCACAAGGAGCAAGCATTCTATCAAATATGATTACCCAGTCTCCCTTTCAGAAATATTTTAATTTTTTGCCCTGGTACTTTTGTTGGGTATCGTACGAAAGAACAGAATTCCGGCATACTGGACAAGGGACCCTGTAATGCTCACACCAATATTTGGCCAAGTCAGGAGCCGTAATCGCTTTCAGCAGTTCTAAGTCACCTCAACTTTTACGATACTGATGATCCTGCAAATGCGAATGATATAGATAAGATGAGGCAAATTAGGTGGTCTTTGATCACCTGAGGCAAACATTTCGTTCCTTATTTTATTCCTAGAGACCTCGTCACAGACGAGAGTCTCGTGTTGTGGAGAGGCAATATTTCATTTTGGCAGTACATACCCAGCAAAAGGCACCGTTTTGGGTTCAAGATCTTTGTTATGTGTGACTGTAGGACTGGTTATGTGCAAGACATAGTCTTGTACACTGGTGCACAGAGAGACATAATAGATGATCGGAGTATTGGACTGTCTGGAGTAGTAGTAAAGACAATGATAGAAGATTCATCGTGGTCACGTCCTTTACCTGGACAACTGGTACACTAGCCCTCTTCTTGCTCGTTATCTACACAGGCATGACACGGGAATCTGTGGTACCGTCAAGGTGAACTGGGGTCACATGGTCAAGGTGGGGCGCAAGCTTGACAGAAATGAGGTTGTCTTCCTGCAGGCTAACAATATACTTGCAGCAGTGTGGAATCACAATCGAAAAGTCAGCCTCTTGTCCACGGTTCACCGCCCCTTGATGCACCGTACAGAGTCCGTGGATTACCAAAGCGAGAACAGGCGCCACATATGGAAACCTGAGTGTGTCCTCGATTACAACATCAACATGCACCTGGTGGACCAGTCAGACTCCATGATATCCAAGGTCGAGTGTGCCAGAACCACGATGAAGTGGTACAAAAAGCTCTTCTTTCACTTGCTAGATATATCTATTTATCTATCTATTGCCAGATGCCTCAATCCCGTTCGGGGTGGCCACAAACAAATCCCTCCACGTCGTCCTGTCCCCCGCCATTTCACTGCCCCGCTCCCAACTCACACCCCCTCTCTCAAAATACCTCTCCACCCCATCCCTCCATCTCATCCTCGGCCTCCTCCTCCCTCTTTCTCCCTCCACCTCACTCACATACACTCTCTTCGTCAGTCTTTCACCCTCCATCCTCTCCACATGGCCAAACAACCTCAGTGTATTCCTCCTAATGCTTCCTATCACATCCACATCCACACCATAATGCTCCTTTATATCATCATTTGTCAGCCTGTCTCTCCACGTGACTCCACAGGCTGCTCTTAAATAACTCATTTCCACTGCTCTCACTCTTGACTTGTGTCATTCCCGCAACGTCCAAGGTTCACTTCCATATGTTAGAGTTGGTATTACAATACTGTCATGTAGTAACTTTTTCACTTCCATGCTCACTTCCCTGCTTCTTATCATTGCTTTCAAGGAACCAGCAACCTTTCTTCCCTGCTGTACCCTTTCAAGCACTTCACCCTCCAAACCTCCATCCTTACTCATCACACCACCCAAGTACTTAAACGTACTCACATTTTCCAATTCCTCACCATCCAACCTCACTGTACATTCACTGACTTCACCACTCTCAAAGACCATCACTTTACTCTTCCCTACATTCACCTTTAGATTCCGTTTCGTACACACTCTCCAAAACTCATCCACCAAGCCTTGCAGCTCTCCTTCGTCTTCACTCAACAACACAATATCATCTGCAAACAACAGTACAGGGAGTTTCCAAACACTACCCTGTCTCACCAGGGCCACTCCAACATCCACTACCCTACCTTGTACCTCTTTTATTACCCCATCCATGTACAGACTGAACAACCCTGAATTGCCACCACCTGCATGCCATGACAACAGGAGTTCAGGAAACCTGAGTAGGGTGTGTGAGGGAGCTAACACGAGAGATTTTTGCCCGGTATGCGGTTGAAAGGCCCCAACACCGCACACGCACTGCCCCTACCGCCCAAACTCCCCTGAGAATATCCGCCCACCATTTCCCCACTCCTATACCTACCCAGCCAAATAGACCTAGGCCCCAACGCAGGTGTCACGTGTGTAGTAATTCCCGGGTGAGACCCACCACTCAGAGAAAAGACACCCTCTATGAGTGCGTAGAGTGTGACGTGGGTCTCTGCATTCACCCCTGTTTTAGTATCACACCTTGATGCACTTCTGATATGGTGTGAATGCAATATGACGCTGATACTCAGAAATAAATGCGACAAACACATGCTCAATGTAATTATAAGGCCCGTAGATCTGTAAATAGTAATATGTAAGTGGAATCGGGTGTAATAAAAGTGGAAAATTATTATGTAAGTGTATAAATATGATCTAAGTGGAAACATACCTAGTGAGGGTATTTTGATGTGATAATCTGATTCTCAGTGGAATAAATAAGGCCAGTAAATATGTAAATATTAGTATAAAAAATGCAAACGGGTGTAATATTTGTTGCAATATTTGTAAGTGATCAAATTTTTTCTAAGTTAAAATATTCCTAACAAGTGTATATAAGTGCGATTTTCTGACGCTCATTGAAATAAATAAGGCCCCTATATATGTAACTAGGAGTATACAAGTGGAAACGGGTGTAATATAAGTGGGAAATTAGTATGTAAGTGTATGAGTATTATCTTAGTCGAAACATTCACTGCTAGGGTATTTTGGTGCGATATTCTGATGCTCAGTTGAATAAATAAGGCCCGTAAATATATATTGTGCAGTATTGGGTGTAAACGGGTGTAATGTAAGTGGTGAAGTATATTTGGAACTGAAGAAATAAAGTAGAAGTTGAAACACGAGTGGTAGAGATTGTGCTTGTTACGTGAATACTCACTAGCATTTCGCTAAATGCCCTCGTAATGAAAGTAAATACTTGAAAACATTTAAAGTGCTGGAGGAAAGTTTCAATGTAAAGAAAACAATACTATGAAATTGCTAAAACAATATGGTATGTTGAAATACGAATCATAGCGAGTGCGCTGAGTAAGCAGATGTGCGCTATAGTTGTGCTACATGTCATCGTAATGAATGAAAACAACTGAAAACATTTACATACAGTACAAAATGGTAAAATGGCATTGAAACAGTTGTATACAAGTAGAAAAAATGATATGTTAACGGAGACAAGAAACTTAGCACATAGCGTGTTACCAGTCTGACCCAACTCGCTATGCTCGCACGAAGGTACAATGCTTATTTTTCATATATATGTCAATGAAAACCATTATATTGTTATTCTTATTGTTTATTAGTTCAAATTCAATAAATGTAGAGGTGTTGTTTGTGGTTTCTCCCAAAATTACCTACCATAGAAAATGTGAGCGACTCACACGTCAGTGATAGAATACGATACCTGGCGCGAGGGACCTCACCTGTTCCGACCACTTATGGACCACGGTAAGCCCTTTCTTTGTTTCTAAACAAAAGCGGAAGTTTTAGCCAAAAAAAAAAAAAAATCCAAAATAGCTCGGGATTGGAGGGTGTCGAAGGTGCGAAATAGCTCGGGACGTGACGGGTTAAACTCTGCATTGTACTTTCTATAAGGTCTTGATATTCTCCTCTTTCCCAGGTGGCATGTATAAATTTGCCACAATTAAGTTCCCTTCATATATGTTAAATTCCATTGCAATTTGTTCTACTTGTGAGGGTATATCTAGTTTTATTTCTTTGACTTGCAGATTTTTCTTTAAGATTATAGTTCCTCCTCCCTTTCTTAACTTTCTGTCTCATCTCCATATATTGTATGCCTCTAATTTTAGGGTATCGTTTGATATCTTTAGGGTTAATTTTGTTTCAGTTTGGCAGATAATGTTTGGTTCCTTTTCCTTGATATAGTCTCGTATCTCTAATAAGTTTAACACCATTCCATCTTCATTTAAGTACACCAGCCTAACCATCTTGTTTACATACTTGCCATGACTTGAGTCTACTACCTTCCTCCTTTCTGTTTCCTGTTGGTTATGTACCACTTTCTTACCTGCAGTCCAATTACTTTGTAATAAAAAGTAGTCTTTTCTTCTAATCTTCCCTTGTTCTTTGTTTTTACCTCCTCCCTCTTCTCTTTTAGTAGTCCCAATTCCTCTTGAGTTAGGCATCGTTCTATCCACACTTTTTTAAAACTCCTCCTTTTCTATGAGTTTCTTTGCATTTTTTAGTATTGCCTTCACAGTGTTCACACTCTGGAAGGTTACTTTCAGTGGCCTTGATTTATTTCTCTCATATCTCCCTAGCCTTTTGTGTTCCTCTATGTCTTTATTACAGATTTCCTCTGATACTTCCTTCAATATGCTCATTATGTGTGTGTGTGTGTGTGTGTGTGTGTGTGTGTGTGTGTGTGTGTGTGTGTGTGTGTGTGTGTGTGTGTGTGTGTGTGTGTTGTTCCAGCTATTTGTTGACTCTCTGGTGTAGAGTTACTGTGTAAATGAATAAATCTGCACACGCATGTACGTGCTGTGAGGTACTGTATCAAGTATGCCATTTTCCCCATTCTGTTTTGTCACTTCTTATTACTTCATTATTTTTGAACACTAAAGCAAGTTAATGTTTATACATGTACGTATCTATAAGTATCTTTATCTATACACATCTGTCAATAACTCTCTGTATTTATCTGTCAGTCCATTTGTTTGTCTCTCTATTGATATAGACAGATAGACAGACAAATAGATACAGAGAGAGAGAGAGAGAGAGAGAGAGAGAGAGAGAGAGTTAAGTTTTTGCTGTTAATTTATTTCCTAGTGTTTTCGTTTATTATTATACAGTGTATAAGAGTTTAAAGTTTGACAGCCTGTTAGTACTAGTTGTCCCTTTACATGAACAGAAAGTCCTGCCAGCGAACACATTAGGGGATGATCAGATAGCCCATCAAAAATTTTACCACATATCTGTACTTTAAAAGAAAAATACAATCGCAGGGCTGCATAAAGATGTACAGTATATTACTCTGTTTACAATAGTCGAAACTTGATTACTGTACACAAAATCTTCAAGCAGTCTGTATGCAATAAAACTGTCTGGAGAGAGTCGTATGAAATTCATTCTAAAACCAAATGTTCTCCTTGATGAGAGGATGACTGCAAGAAATTACCATTCTTCATGCTTACCATGTACGAACGAACGGGTACGTATAGTGACGGTACTGCATGAAACTAATGTTCCTTTGTATGACTGGGTGTGTAAGTCTTTATATATTATCATTTTGAACAAACAGGCCTTGAACACATGCGGACATATGAATCGACAGGTAACAAATACCCACTTCCAGTGTCCATAAATCCATCTACAAAAATAAGCAGAATTATACCCCTAGTCAAGAGGCGTATAACATGGGGTGGATCGGGATAATACAGTAGTACCCCCCTCGTATCTGGGTCAGAGGGAATATTCTATGTAACCATCCCCTCCTACAGTTCGGGTTATTCGGAAAAATCCAGAACAAAATCGACAGTTATTGTTAAAATTCTTTCTGTCTTTAAACTGATAATGCAGTTTTTGTATAAACATGTAAACTGAAACTGCAGAAAATATTACATCGGAAATGTTAAATTGAGTCAACGTATAAACCTCATCTTTTAAAAGGAGTGCAAGTATAAAAACAGAATGGTGCCAGAACTGGCTACAAGTAACAAATTATCTGTTATTTTTCTTCGTGATACCTAATTAATATTTTGCCTTCTTTAATGTTTATATACAACAAGTAGTATCAGTTCACATCCCTCAGTGCCGGCCCTCGCTTTTCTCAGCATTAAGTAATTTTTAGTCACGGAAGGCATTTCCCCTATAATCGAAATAAATGCCAGTGTCCCTTGCTCATCGTCTGTAAAATCTTCAAAGGATAAATCGTTCATAATCAGGAGCTTTTCAACGATTAGTAAATTATTATACAGAATTACAGTGGGATCAGACTGTATATCTGACTGAAGCGTAAATCTGTCTCAGACTGAATTATATCTACACCACTCGAGTGAAAACAAAATGTGTAGCAAAAAGGTGCCACACGACTGACAACTAAGTGCATAACAACAATGTGCCACATGACTGACATCAAAGTATGTTGTAACACAGTGCCATATGACTGACAACGAAATGTGTAGTAACACGGTGCCACATGACTGACATCAAAGTATGTTGTAACACAGTGCCACATGACTGACAACGAAATGTGTAGCAAAACGGTACCACATGGCTGACCACAAAGTATGTGACAACACGGTGCCAAATGACTGACAACAAAATGTGTAGCAACACGGTGCCACATGGCTGACCACAAAGTATGTAGCAACACGATGCCAAATGACAGACAACAAAATCACGGTACCACATGGCTGACAATATGTGTAACACCAGGGTGACAAATGACAGACAACAAGGTGTGTAGCAACACGGAGCCACATGACTCACGGTGAAGGCGCACAAGCAGGTGAGGCGAATGAGGGACTCTTACAGCCTGGAGCAGCAGCTAAGCACTGAGTGCTGAGCCCCTTCCCGCGGTACTTATATAAACACTGCCTGCCAATCACAAAAACTGCTGCACTGCTTGAAATAATCCTCCCTTTACCGGAAGTCTTAGGTACAAGAAAAAAAAACGTTTGTTGTCTATACAAAGTATTGGCTAACAGATCTGTACATCAAGCACCATAGGCGTATCCTTATGGTAAGCCATTTGATGAAACCCAATCATGTTCTTACTTCTGAATGCCAGAAAGTTTTTTTTTTTCTGTACTGGCGGCAATGCTAGCGTTACAGAGATCCGTTTGTTTTGTGGAAGGTGGTAGTAGAGTTGAAAGTCCAGTTAGCTGGGGATCTGGAAGTTGCAGGGATAGTGTGTTAATTTACATTCGACGTCACCGTGTTCATTGATTCTCATTCTGGGCCAATCAGCAGCTAATACAAACACCCTAATTAGTGGGGTAGGTAAGGTCATACATGGAAGATACTGTGCATTTTAAGATTAAAACAAAATTTTATCCAGTATTTCTATAAGTCATGAAACTTATTATCAGATGTGAAGGCACATCAGATTTAACCACTAGGACTGGGAAGAGGATGAAGAAATTTCAGGCTGTCAAATTTCACATTTCTCCAAGCATAATAGCATTATACATTAGTTATACTTTACTGATACACTCTAATTACACACAGATTACGTAAAAGTGCTGAAAGCTCTGTTGTAAGAAAGTAAATAAGAAAACAAAAGAAACGAAAGAGGAACCAATAATATATATATATATATATATATATATATATATATATATATATATATATATATATATATATATATATATATATATATATATATATATATATATATATATATTTCACACAAGGTATAATTAGGATGTGCTCTATCTGTCTAAGCAATGTTGCTGAGACACTCACGTCGGCGTCTATTAACACCTCCTACGATGACATCATCAGTTCAATAAGATCATGTATGTTATTTCTAAGCCTAGCAGTCTCTTGTGCTTGAGCACAGGGCTGGACACCTGAGGGCAGTCTTTTTGGACTTAGAGTGCCGAACACATCCTTTCTTGCAACCACACTGGATACGTCCGTTGCAGCTCTGTGAGGCTTCTGGAAGGGTGGTTTGCAGTGGCTACCATCCCGTTGCTTCCTTTATTTAGCCCCAATAAAGCAACGTTTTTGACACTGGCCTGATACGTAGTCTGCCTGAAGTGTTGCTTCAGCACAGCCTTCATGGGTGGGATGTTCTTCAGGTTTATAGATTTCTGAGTGAAGAGCTGTTTTCTTGCTTCCTTCACCTCCATGGTTTCGCTGGTCCTGCCGTGTATGAACACCACAAAGTGCTTTACAAGTGACCTGGACAACTCACATTACCTGGTATCCTCATGGACTCGTACCTCGGTCACTTCAAGGAAACCTTTCCAAGTTTCCCATAAAGTTTTCTTTCCTCTTCCGACAACTGCCAAGACTGTGTCACATTCTGTTAGCGTGTGGAGCAATGGTATCTGAAGCTGGTGCCTGTATCAAGATCAATCGTCTTGTTTTTTTTCTCGATCTTCCTAAATATTGTCAGGGCTAGTACAGCAACGCCAGTGTCTACGGTACAGAGTCACCTTGCAACCCCTCTGAACAGTGTCTGACACATGCAGAAACAAGTATGTGTCTGCATTCTGGTGAGAACGTGGAGTGAGATTTGTCAAATCAGACTAGGTAGGAGAGCAGAGCACTATCTTCTTATGAACTGCATAGATGGTTATAGTTCTTTCCACCAGCTGAGTCTGGTGCTTGATGTCCACCACATCCAGGACCATGTTCACCAGGACTAAAAGACATGAGCCATCAGAAGTGAACATTATATCACAGATATGTTTCCATGCCACTTGCGTTGCTCAGAAACTGCCGCGTCCCGGTAATGTATGGGTACGTTGCAACGTTTTCTCAAGCCTAAGTTTGTACAGGTCACCTAGGTCTGCAGGTTTGCATACTGGGACACAGTTATCGACTCGTGTTTCGTCCATGAAGTCCAACAACTCTGCAGAGGCAATTACAATGCAGCTGAGCCCCTTCATCATTCCCATTCTTTAATGCAGCTTGTCTTGCTTTCATACAGAGCCACTGGTGGTGATATTTCGCTTCAAGGGCTGGTGTAACCTTGGCAAGCAGCTCAGTATCTATTGAGACGTCTCCTAGGCAGTCTTTCTGATATTCATATCTAACTCTTTTGCTGCCCCTAATGGGGCACTTTGGAACCATTTGGCCTGTTGTTGAAGAAATACGCCAGTTCTTTAGTCTTGAAATGGCTATTTGCAGAGCTTGTGTGAACTTTGAGGCATCAGACTGATGCAACCTCTACGTTGACTTCAGTCATGGCTGCAGTATTGCTTGAATATATTTTAACTGACAAGTCTTGTGCAGTTGGGCCCTGTTGGTCATCACTGTGGCTTCTGTGCCGTTCCCATCATCCAGTTTATCCAGATCCAACTCAGCTAGTATTTGTCCAGGTTCCTGAAACTCAAGTAGAGACTTAGTCAGTGACTGATGTGTTGCTTGAACTGGCTGGGCACTGCAAAGCTTCCCCTGTTGTTACTTGGCAGAGAGCACAGAGTTCCCAGTTATTGGTGCAACGTGATTCCGGTTCCTAAGATGTAGAAGGCTGGGCAAGATCAATCAGTATAGGGATTTTCAACATGGTTATAACGAAAGAAGCAAACACCAGAAGCAAAAAAGAGGGAGTACCAGAGGTTCAGATGTCGAAGTCCACAGTTCCTTTGGCTTTTCATCATCTGTGCAGTTTTGAAAGGTGCAGACCACAGTACCAGAAGTTAGCTGAGGAATGCACAGGGAATATCTTGCAATGCACAAGAAATGCAGTATTGTTAATATATGTGTAACAAGTATTTATCTGCAATTATGCAGCAGTGCTAAACTCAAGTATGTTGGAGGGGTAGTTTTAAGGTGTCTTATATATGGTACCTGGGAAAAAAAAAAAAAAAAAAAAAATGCTTGGTAATGTAGGTAAACATCTCTGTTAGAACAAAAATGCAATTTTCCAAAAGATATACGTGAAAAGTGATGGAGCAAAATATGGAAAAATACGATGGTGAGGTCAGTGATCTGTGAAGGTCACCAGAGTTCAGATACAAATTGCCTCCCCGTCTGAAACAAAACATTGGGAAAACATACCATGACCAAAAAATTATATGCTTTTGTCATTAAATGCACACTTCGTTTTCCTGTCTATCTGTCTATCTAAGCGCCTTGGCTTTTACCCTCAAAGGGGGGTTAGCCGAGACAGGACGACACGTTCACCAAATTACTCATCCACACATACACAGTAACTCGTATCTGATCCTCTAAGGAGAGGAAGAACCGCTCCTCACTGCACGACGGTCAACTGCGCAATGCACTACAACGACATCAGCAGCAGGACCGAATAGCAGTGCTGGTTTACCTCTACCACATGATAATGGACCCATTCCCTTCCCCGCATCTGACCCGATGAGCTGATTCCAATCTCCCTCAATAAATACCTGGTTTCCAGATCTGAATGTGATAATTCTAACCCTTTACACGAAAGATAGTAGGCAGATAATTTATGAGGGCTGCGAAGGACCAGCCATCAGCTAGTGTGTCACAGGTGTACGGCTAGTCCTCAAGTACAGCCTACTTTCCTATGTCCACAGCCGGTATTAAAACATTTCATACCAAGCAGTTTTTTTTTATACATGTGGCAAATAGTTTATACACCCTAACTAAAATAACACATAACTGAGACGTCTACTGTTTATATAAGGAGATAAATACTAATAGTTATATTTGATAATTTTATAATGGAATTTCACAGGCATATAATCCAGGGACACAAAAGACATTATCACGATAGTTGTATGTGTTGTGACTTGTCTTCGATTTACATCCAGTTTTAATGAAATTTTACATATATTTTGCATTTTGAGAAGGAAAATATCTCCTGTCTTTCATTCTACCAATTAGACGTACTTTACTGTTCCTCCTTGATACTCCCAGGAGATTATGACCAGCTTAGGATAGACGTATCTTACTGAATGAGTAATGAGGAATATATAACAACCTATTATATTCTCTCCCATTCAGCAGATCTGTTTGAAATATCGCCTGAAGTTAAGGAAAAGATGAAAAATACATCAGAATAATGAAACGGTAAATCGTGGTGCGGTATCTCAGAATATCTGTAAAACACACAACTTGTGAGGCGGTGATGTGGTGGTGTTGGGGATCGATCAACATCCTTGTAAATCCCGGTGACAATCTCCAGCACAAGCAACAGCACACCCACAACACTCCCAGTACCGAGGACAGCAACAAACATTACCTGAAACATATTCGTATTAAAAAAACACACATAGGCCTACACACACACACACACACACACACACACACACACACACACACACGTTTTATAGATAGATAGATAGATAGATAGAAGTATATATATAGATAGACAGAAGTATATATATATATATAGAGAGAGAGAGAGAGAGAGAGAGAGAGAGAGATAGGAGATAGAAGTAAAAACAAAGAAAGACGAAATAGAACGGGCGGGATTAAATAAGCTTATCAACGTGAGGCAGAGCTAAGTAAAGAGAGAGAGAGAGAGAGAGAGAGAGAGAGAGAGATTACATCAAAGAAACCATCCAAAAAGGAAAAAGTCTGAAACAGGTCCAAAGTAAAATGGCACTAGGAATGCAACAAATTGTGTCACTGAAAGACAAAAATGGTGAAATCATTAAATGCAGAGATAAGATGGCGAAGAGAGTTGAAGAATTTTACAAACAAATGTATGCATCAAGGACAGTAGTACCAATAGCTAACTTTTCCGTTGACGTAAGTGAAATACCGGACGTACTGTAACACCAGACGAAGTAAAAATTTCTCTTAAAAGTATGAAAAGAGGGAAGGCTCCGGTAGAAGATGGAATAGTAGCAGGTCTGTTGTTGGTTGCAGGAGAGGTAGTACAAAACAGGCCTGCCTACTTATGTACTGTGTAAAAAAAAAAATGATGCATTGCAATAGCTATTTTGCACTACAAAAAAGGCGACTCAAAAAGATCTAATTAAAGTAACTATCGACCATCAGCTTATTGTCAGCAGTTTACAAACTCTTCATTACAACAGAATAACAACGAAATTGGCAGGATTCCAAAGCGGGTATTCAGCTACTAGTCATCTCACACAATGAATGAGGTAACTGAGGAAACTGCAGTATATAATAAACCACTGTGTTTTGGTTTTGTTAATTACGAAAAGGCTTTTCATGCAGAGGAGCGCCTAGCAATTATAAAAAAACTGCGAGAACAAGGAGTAAAAGAACGCATTGTAAAACAGCTCAAAAACATAGATAATGAGGGAACTGCTATAGTTAAATTACATAAAGACTCGAAAAAAAAAAAAAATTAGAAGGGCGTGCGTCAGGGAGATACAGTTTCACCAAACTTATTTAAAGCATGCCTAGAAAGAATTTTCAGATAGCTAGACTGAGAAAACAAAGGAGTAAACATACTGTAGATGGAGAAAAACTAAACCATTTAAGATTTCCAGATGACATTATCCTAATCTCGGAAAAAGCTGAGACATTGCAAGAAATGTTAAATGACCTGAACAAAGAAAGTCTCAAAGTAGGGCTAAAGATGAACCGGAGTAAAACTAATGTTTAATCCTCAAACACCAAAGAGCGTCATAGAATAAGTGGAGAAATTATTGAAGAAGTGGAGGAATACAATTACCTGGGACAAATACTTAAATTAACAAAAGATAATGATAGCGAAATAAAAAGACGCATTACAATTGGATGGAAAGCTTTCGGTAAACATAGGGACATTATGAAAAGTAGCTTGCCAGGTTGTATGAAACGAAAAGTATATAACGAATGTATAATTCCAGCTATGACGTAGGGTTGTGAGACTTGGAAACTGACAAAATCGATGGAAAATAAATGAATTCTTTCTCAGAGAGCAATGGAAAGGTCAGTGTTGGGAATATCTTTAAGAGACAGGAAAAGATCAACTCGGGTGAGAGAGCAGACTAAAGTCAAAGATATTATAGAAGTTATAAAAGAACAGAAATTGAGGTGGGCAGGCCATGTAGCAAAAATAAGGGATAATCGATGGAGCAAGAGGTTGACTGACTGGACGCCAAGAGATGGTAAGCGTAGCAGAAAAAGGCCAGACAGGAGGTGGAGGGATGATATAGAGAAATTTGCAGGGAAAACATGACAAAGATTGGCTCAGACAAGAATTTCGTGGAGAAGGTTGGGGGAGGCCTTTGTTCAGCAGTGGACTTGTAATGGCTGATGATGATGATGATATCTATCTATCTATCTATCTATCTATCTATCTATCTATCTATCTATATATATATATATATATATATATATATATATATATATATATATATATATATGTGTGTGTGTGTGTGTGTGTGTGTATGTGTATGTGTGTGTGTGTGTGTATATATATATATATATATATATATATATATATATATATATAATGATAACAAAATATTTTGGTCAACCCTTAATTCATTCAAAACTAACTTCACTACCTCCTCTTTCATTTCACCTTTACAGTCCCCCAACGGAAATCTAGTAAGTGACCCACGTGGAGAAGCCAAACTTCTTGTTGACATTTTTTCAACAATCTTAACCTTAAATACAGAAAATTACAATATTCCTGTACCTGATTTTGACTCTCCTCAAATATCTCCTTTCATGATTCACACCAGATACGTACAAGCTGTATTACAGAGTCTCTCAGCAGACAAAGCTACTGGTCCAGATGAAATTCCTTCAATAGTACTTAAAAATTGCTCCTCAATGTTGGCTCCTGTATTGGCAAAATTTTTCCACTTATGCATCCGTACCTCAAGTTTTCCAGCCTCTTGGAAAGAAGCAAATATCCATCCTATTCCTAAAGAGGGTCAACTTCAAATCCATGAAACTATAGACCAATTGCAATAACTTCCATTCTTGGCAAAGTTTTTGAGACTCTAATTAACAAACACATAATCAAGCATCTTGAAATCAATAAATTAATCAATGATCGGCAGTATGGATTTAGACAAGAATGTTCAACTGTAGACATTCTTTGCCTTCCAACCCATCAGATTAACAAAACAATAGACCAACACGGTGAAACACACACAATAGAACTTGATATTTCAAAAGCATTTGACAAAGTATAGCACCGGGCCCTATTGTCTAAGATGTCACACTATGGCCTTGCATCACTGGTTCCTCTAATTTCTTCTTACCTTCATAATAGAAAAATACGGGTCATGGTAGATGGTATTTATTCTCAGTTTCATTCCATAAACGCTGGCGTACCTCAGTGATCAGTTTTGGCGCCAACCCTCTTTCTCATTCATATAAATGACCTCCTATCTGTCACTCACAACCCAATACACTCTTATGCTGATGACTCGACCCTTCATAGTTCTTTCACATTTAGTACCTCCTTTACTCAATTTGATATTACAAATTCCCAAATAAACACAGCTATTTCTCTGAACCAGGACCTTTCTAAAATTAATCAATGGGAACAAACAAATCTGGTCTCATTTAATGCTCAGAAAACTAAATACATTAATTTCTCCAATAGAATCCCTCAGACTCTCACATAATTTTAAATGATGTCAGTATTCCCATATCCACTACAAATGATATCCTATGTGTTACTCTTAACCTCAACCTAAGCTGGACAGCTTATGTTAAATCCCTTGCTAAAAATGCTTCTAAAAAACTAGGACTTATGTACAGAGTTTGAGTTCTTCACTGATGAGCAGAGGGCCACAGTATAGAAAAAGTCATTTGCTTTCTCAGATCAAATACT
This sequence comes from Coenobita brevimanus, assembly GCF_032717465.1. Lineage (NCBI taxonomy): Eukaryota > Metazoa > Arthropoda > Malacostraca > Decapoda > Coenobitidae > Coenobita > Coenobita brevimanus. The sequence goes on along the minus strand of NC_136961.1, from coordinate 27,111,893 downwards.
GTTCACCATTGTGGAGTGGATGTGGAGCGGTTGCATTAAGGCAGTTCGACAAAATTCAGAATAAAGCCATTAGATTAATCAATAATCCTGCCATAATGCAGGACCTTCCTCCGTTATCAGTACATAGAGATGTTGCTTCTTTAGCACTATTTTATCGATATTTTTACCGTAAGTGCTCTAACGAACTGGCTTCAATTGTGCCTCCCCTTCACATTTTCTCCCGAAATACTCGGGCAGTTGGGAGCGCCCATGAATTCACACTATCTCCCTCGCAATGGAGAACCTCTGCTTATCAAAATTTATTTATCCCCAGAACTACTACTCTCTGGAATTCACTTCCTGGGAGTTGCTTCCCACTAATATTTGATCCACTTCAGTTCAAGTCCAGTTGTTATGGGTATTTTATGAATGGAGGATGCCTTTAGGCACATGGACTTATTTTTTTTCCCCTTTGTTTTTCCTTCTTCCATTCATTATCCATTAAAAAAAAAAATAAACATACTGATACATATACATACATATACAAATGGATATATATATATATATATATATATATATATATATATATATATATATATATATATATATATATATATATATATATATATATATATATATATATATATATATATATACCTAAGCATAAACATATTGATACATATTCATGCATATATACCGTATATGCATACACATACGTATGCACACACATGCATATATGTACACATACGTATACATACACATTCATATACATACATGCATAATATATATATATATATATATATATATATATATATATATATATATATATATATATATATATATATATATATATATATATATATATATATATATATATATATATATATAATATATGGAGCCTCTGTGGTACAGTGGTAAAGTGTGCATTTTCGTACACTGAAGAACGTGGGTTCGCTTCCCGCCAGGGTAAACACTTTGGGAGCGTTCTTCTGGCCACGTACTGCATTGGAGTACACAAGGGGTGGTGTATGCTTGAACCCAGTCGGCTTGCGCGAGCCGATTACACTTGGTTCACAGACTACACACACATCCAAAGCCATTCCAACACAACAGTTACACTTACAAGCACTTCTCACCCTACATACAATCTCTACTAGACAGCCTAAGCTACTCGTACTTGGTAGAGATACGTTGGCTGTATCGTCCCGACTTCGGTAGGGATAAGCCGATCCTCCAGTGGACACTCAAACTGCTGTAAATGCTGATGATATATATATATATATATATATATATATATATATATATATATATATATATATATATATATATATATATATGAAGGTGGAGCGTTTTTATACTTTCCTCGATTTTTTGATGGGGGTAGTGCGGAAAAGTTGTCATTCCATGAGAACAAAATTGTGTTAAAAGCATTTTGCTCTCGGATGATATCTTTTACCGCCCCAAGCTGACTGAAGTTTGAAAATTTACCCTCGAAAATAGGCAACAGATGTGATATACCCCGATTTGATATTTAGATGTATTTTCCTTTTGGGCACTGCCGAAAACTATTGTTATACCTTGTAAATGATACATGCAAAGACTAACTGATATATGATAATATATTCTACTGCCTCAAGTCGTCTGAAAAAATGAAAGTAAAAACGGATTTTTTCAGTAGTTTTTAAAACATTCCTAAAGTTCTACCATGGTGTCTGTAATTTAGGGGTATGTATAATATGAAAACTAAAAGCCTATATATCATTTGTGCAAAGGGACATCAATATACAATAACATCTTCCACTCCCCCAATTAAAATCAATATTACTTACTTTCAGGAACTTGGTCACAAACACTGCATCTATGACGGCTTGCCAGAACTCAGAATGTATAATTTTTTCTGTTTTGAAGCTGTTATTTAATTGAATAGAATATCATATACAGCTCTTTGCTTATTTTGTTCTCATTTATATTAAGGAAAAAATAACCCAGAACTGACCGCGAGGAGGTGGCTGTATTTCAAGTTCCGTCCTACTCCAGCCCAACCACGCTACAACTGCTGGGACTATTTATGTGCTAAATTGTTTTTAGTTTCAAATCGAGGCATTTGTTGGCGAGAGAACAGAGTTGACTGAATAAATCCATCCCGGTTGCTTCTCCCACAAACTTTCTCAGAAGCCTGGGCAATAATCTTGATGTAACGTTCCAGTGCTTGAGTGTGACACGGAATATCCTTTGCGTGAGAACGTGGAACATCAACTGCAAGAATGAATTCCATGATATTTTCTGTGAATATGTTCCTATTACTAGGAGGTTGTGTGAGCTTCAAGGAATGCCAGTCAGCCATGTCATAATATGATTCAACGTTGAAATTTAGAGTGGGCAGTTTAAAAGCTCTCACACTATTTGGTGCTGAGCTTCGTGCCTTCAAGATCCTCCTCCAACCCAGCTCTCTTATGTGACCTTCCTCGTCGTGAATCATATTTAATAGAATATTTTCATGGGGGCTATAGTATGCATTTCGTTGAATAACTGGTTTTACTAAACCTTGTGTTCTGCCGTCCAGTTTTCCAACTCTGACGATTGTTTCATGAAGATGTTTGGAAGCTTTTGTTACTGAGGGATTGCATATGATTCTGAACCACATTGGAGCATACACTGTCATGATGAATTTGATGATAGTCACAAATTTATCTGATGGATTTTCTTTACCCATGTAGAGTCGGAGACGTCTATCAGCAGTCGTGAGCCAACGAGAGTATAACATATTGACCGGGTTGCGATAGGCCAGTGAGTCATCACAGTGACCTGTTGCAACAGCCCGGTAAGCTTGAATGACATATTTTTGATCTGTACTGAGATCAGAAGTGTCGACAGTAATCTCTTCTGCCTTCATGGATTCGAATGCAACAATTGGCAGCTACTCACATTCTGGTAATTGTTTCCCAGTGTTGCCTGTGAATCCGTAAGGCCCAGTGGTTTTTCCATCCAGCTGTGTAATCAAATGACGTAAAGGTAACTCATTTCCATGTAACTGAAATATCAGCCATTGCAGTGATCTGCCCAAGTGCAGTTCAGTCAGAGCTATAACACCATTTTTCTTGTCATTGTTGATAACGGTGTGGTCACAGCTAATAGCCTGGAGATAAGTTGTTTCAATGTTCTTGGAGTTCAGAAAAGCGAGAATTTCTGATGCAATGTAGGCTACTGAGCAGATCATGAAGATGGAGTAATATGGCCAATATATTTGGATCCCGGCACTTCCAGTATTGATACATGCCCTTCAAAAATCACTTTTCTGGAGGATTTATTTCCTTCTTCGCCTGTGAAACTGTTTTATCCTTTTCCATCAAAGAAGAAGCTCAAGATTGACTCTTCACTTTTTTTTTTTTTTTTTTTTTGTTACTTTAACTTCAGGTCTCATTCTTGTTCGTGCACGGCGAATTTTACTTCTGTCAATGACTTGAGATTACATCTTGTTTACTGAGCAGTCCAATTTCTTTCAGAACAGCACTGGAGATACATGCTTCTGTTCTATCAGATACAGTTGATCTGTCACAAAGCAGTGCTACTGAAGGCAATATTACATATTTTTATTGCTTCCCAGTGCTGCTCTTCACTCTTTCAGGCAGATTTCTCTCAAAATCGGAATCGCCTGTAGATTAAGTAGAGCCAGAGCTGCTATATACAGTAGATGAAGCTATTTGAATAGTTCCACTTCTTGATGGTTGAGGGTTTGCTGCATGGTCTAATTCTTTCTCTCTTCTCTCAATCCTTTTGGTATTCTTTCTAGTTGTTGTTATATCTTCTGTAGAGGAACAATTACCATCTTCCTCTGATCTCTCTGATCAGCAAGAAGCTTTACCTCCTGTTGTGGTACCAAATCTTTCCCAAGAACAAGCTTTCATCACGTCTTCGTAAGTAGGAAGACATCGTCTGTCCAATACAGCAGGCTCACCAAAGACAGGGCATCAAATCCTTGCCTTGTAATCTTCTGTTTACTCATTGTCTCAGTGCTGCACGTGTGTTCTCACAGACTGCAGGGCTGCTACTGACCGAACACTATAGCGTTTTTAACCAAGTTCCTGA
>NC_136961.1:26825328-27105328 GCF_032717465.1 Coenobita brevimanus | reverse complement strand
GTATGTTTGCACCCAGTCGGCTTGCGTGGGCCGATTACACTTGGTTCCCATACTACATACACATCCAGAGCCACTACAATACACTTACAAGCACTTCTCACCCTACATACAGTCTCTACCAGACAGCCTAAGCCACTTGGTTGAGATTCATTAGCTGTATCATCCCCACTTCGGTTCGGATAGGCCGGTCCTGCAGTGGACACTCAAACGGCTAATGTGATGATATATATATATATATATATATATATATATATATCATCAGCCTAGCAAGTCCACTGCTAAACAATGACCTTTTCCACAAATTCGTTCACTGAGCCAATTTCTGCCACATTTTTCCTGCAAACCTCTCTATGTCATCTCTTCACATCCTGTCTGGTCTGTTTCTGCTATTATTACAATTGGTGAGGCGGTGGCTCACTCGGTAGAGAAGTGGCCTGTGGTCCTACCGGACCCAGGTTCAAATCCCCGCTGGGGCAGGAAGAAGTTAAAGGATTTGAATTTCATGTAAAGCAGACTTTAATGATCTACCAGAAGACCTGCTGATATGTTGTAAAAATACCCCCGCTAATACCAATACACCAGTCCTGAATGAGACAGCTCTAGTATTTTTTTTTTTTTTTTTTTTCTAATTATCATGGCGGCGCAACTGCCAGTGTCATATGCCGCCATATAGCAAAGAAGTAAAAAGCAAAAAACAAAAAATAGAGGATAAGCCAGACAATAAAAAAAGGAGAAATTCTAAATATCCTTAAGAAGTCCTGCCTCCTTCACAAAGGAGAGGGTTGCCCCTCCCAAGACACAGGCATCCTCCCCAAGCACGGAGGAAAGATGATACACACCACCATCCGTTTGGTGGTCAGAGAGGAACCGACGCCGCAAATCCTCAAGACTAGGACACTCCACCAACAGGTGCCGAACAGTCAAGGGAACCAGACAGTCATCACAGAATGGAGGAGGAGCCCTCTCCATTAAAAAACCGTGAGAGAAACGGGTGTGGCCAACGCGGAGGCGGCACAAAGCAGTCTCCCATTGACGAGGGAAGCCCTGGTAACTGAATGAGCCCACCTTCTGGCAAATCGAGCGCAACTTATTGGCACCCACAGCATCCCAATGCTCCTGCCAACAGCACCAAACCCTGAAGGCAATAAAGGAGTGCATATCTGCAGCAGGCAGACGATACAAAGGGGACTGTGCAAGAGTGGGACGAGCCGCTGCCGCCTTGGCCAGCTGATCAGCTCGTTCATTCCCTGCCACTCCTACATGAGCTGGAACCCAACAGAAATCTACATGACGTCCACGACGCCCTAAAAGGAAAAGCCACTCTAAAATGGATAAAACCAAAGGATGAGAGGGATTAAAAGACTCCATTGCAGAAAGAGCGCTTCGTGAGTCACTAAAAACAGTAAAAGCAGCATGGGGGAGAGTGAAGAGAATCTGAAGGGCAAATAAAATAGCAGTCAGCTCAGCTGTAAAAACAGAAGCAGTCACAGGGAGGCTCCCACCTCGACAGAAGGTGGGAAACACCACACCAAAGCCCACACCCACATCAGACTTAGATCCATCAGTATAAACTGGTATGGAGTCCCCATGAGAAGAGGCATGCTCTAAAAACAGAGAAAATAAAACCTGAGAAGGAAGGGAGGCCTTACTGGATGAGAAGAAACGACAAAATGTCACCCTGGGGAGAAGCCAGTAGCCCACCCTCGGGACACGATGGGGAGTGATCGACACAGAAGGAACAGAGAAGCTAGACATAATTGACTGCACCCTGAAACCAAAGGGCTTTGGAAAGGATGGCCGAGTGGCAAAAATAGGTGACCGAGAATCTTGAGAGACCTTGACAAAGGGCACAGAGTCTGGGAGACGAGATAAGCGATACCAACATCTCATCAAAAGGGAAGAGCGGAGCAAATCTAAAGGAAGGACACCAGCATCAGCCAACAAACTCGAAATCGGGGAAGATCGGAATGCCCCAGTGGCGAGACGAACACCAGCATGATGTATGGAATCTAAAATACGAAGCCGGGCTTCTGAGGCAGAGGAATAAACTTCACATCCATAATGAAGTTTGGATAAAATCAGAGACTGATGCAAGAGGAGGAGGGTCTTGCGATCAGCTCCCCAGTATGTGTGCGCTAAAAACTTTCAAGAGACCCAATGCTCTGAGACACTCAGCTTTTACGTACCTCAAGTGAGGGACCCAAGTCAACCGGCTGTCAAAAATCAGCCCTAAAAACCGGGTTTCCTTTAAACACGAAATACGACGCCCATCTAAAAAAAGGTTTAGGTCAGGGTGGACTCCACGAACGCGGCAAAAATGCATGGCAACGGTCTTCTTGAAGGAAAATCGAAAACCTCGTTCATCAGCCCATCTAGAGACACGGTTGAGAGCCATCTGCATCCTCCTTTCTGCCATTGACATCCGTGAGGCAGTGACAGAGATTGATAAATCGTCAACATAGAGAGAGCCACGAACACCATCAGGGAGCACAGAAATAACGCTGTTAATTGCCACTGCGAAAAGGGTAACACTTAGTATGCTCCCTTGTGGCACACCATCCTCAAGGGGACGTGCAGTAGACAGCTCACTCCCGACTCGGACCCGAATAAAACGATTAGATAAAAACTCCCGGATAAAAGTGGGGAGTTGCCCACGGAGACCAAACTCATAAAGAGATTGCAATATACCATGACGCCAGGAAGTGTCATACGCCTTCTCCAAATCAAAGAACACTGTGATATGATGCTGGTTAGTTGCAAAAGCCTGGCAGATAGAAGATTCTAAAGAAAGGAGAGCATCTGTGGTCGACCGCATCTTCCGAAACCCACACTGGACTGGAGACAAGTAACCACCCTTCTCTAAGTACCACACGAGCCGACTATTCACTATCTTTTCGAGGACCTTACAAAGGCAAGATGTCAGCGAGATAGGGCGATAATTAGTGGCCTGCAAATGATCCTTACCTGGCTTAGGGATGGGGAGAACCACAGCAACACCCCATGAGGTCGGAAACCCACCATTGCACCAAATTCTGTTATACAGTGACAACAGAAAATGAAGGGCTGCATCAGGCAAGTGGTGTAAGAAGGCATATGGGACATCATCCAAGCCTGGAGATGAGTCGCGACACTGCGACAATGCCGTCTGAAGTTCAGAAGTAGAAAAAGCAACATTATACGACTCCTCCGCAGTAGATGGAAAACTAATGCCCAAAGATTCCAGGTGCCGTTGATGGCGTGCCGATGGGGATGAGGTATCTTTCCTAGAGACATTAGCAAAATGAGCTGCAAATATCTCGGCAACAGATGAAGAATGAGCCACCACCACACCTGCATGAGATAAAACAGGAGGAGAGGGAACGGGAAATTTCCCTGAAATCTTCCTCACCCGTTTCCACACTTTTGTGAGAGGAGTCTGTGAAGAAATTGAAGAAACAAATGATGCCCAAGACTTCCTCCTAGCCTCCTTCATAACCCGCCGGGCATGAGCTCGGGCCCTCCTATATGCTGCTAAGTAACCAGGGTCACCTCGGTGATGACGAAGTTGGGAGAAAGCAGCACGTTTAGCCCGAACAGCAGAAGCACACTCATCAGTCCACCAGGGAACTGGACGGCAAGGAAAGTGACCAGCTGTTCTCGGAATACTCTGCAGTGCCGCCGAGTGTAGTAAGTCTGTGAAGTACTCAACAGCAGCATCAGTGCTGACAAAATCCTCCACACATCGGTTCGGGGAACACAGCTCCTCAAAAACCGGCCAGATCGCCCTATCCAAGCGCCAGCAGGGAAGACGACACCGAGGCGCACTCTGTGTCGATCTTAATAAAATAGGGAAGTGGTCACTGCCATGTAAGTCCGGTAACACAGCCCATGTAAAATTCAGGGCTACCCCTGCAGAGCACAGAGACAAATCAATAGAAGTAAAAATACCCGTTTGGCTATGGAAGTAAGTAACTTCACCAGAGTTTAAAATGTACAGGTCCACATCCTCCACAATGAAGGCTAACTTAGTACCTCTAGCATCAGCTGTGGAGCCACCCCACAGGGGATGATGACTGTTCATGTCGGCCAGCAAGAAATAGGGTGAGGGAAGTGCACGAATAAGATTTTCAAGATCAACCCTCTCAATAGTGGCACTAGGAGGGAGGTACAAAGAGCACACAGTATAACGACGAGGAAGGAAAATCTGGAGAGCAACAGCCTGCAGTGGAGTGTTAAGACTCACAGCAGTGAAAGGTATGTCACTGCATACTAGAATAGCCACACCCCCACCATGACCCTGTCCAGGAAGAGGATCTGAATAAAAAACCTGGTAACCAGGTGGACTGGGAGGCGCAGCATCACCAACCATTGTCTCTTGTAGGCAAACACACACAGGTGAATACTCAGCCAGAAGCCAACGGAGTTCCTCCCAGTTGGCTTGTAAACCACGGCAGTTCCATTGAATAATATTAGCCATTAAAACTATTGAAATAAAAAGGGGCAGGGGAGAGGGACAAACAAAAAACCATAAAAAATACTAAAAATATTAAAATGGAGGAACTATATACACAAAAGAAAGGGTCACTTAGTGGAAACCACTGAGCGACCCTGGGAGACAATCTTCTTGGGAATGCGGATACACCCACTAAGGGGCTTGCCACGGGCAGCAGCATGGCTAGAACGAGGGCCTGGGGTCTGCGAAGTGTTGAGAGACTTCACAGACACCCGTCGCTGCCCAGCAGGAGAGGAAGAGCTACTCCGAACCCTGCCTGGGGCCCCCAGTGAACCAAGAGGTTGAGCAAGAGGGATTGGGGTCCTGGCCTCCAAACGTGGAGGGGGCAGGACAGGATCCTCCGATGTAACCGGAGGAGGAACATCCGATACCCCGGAGGAAGAGGTGCCAGACTGATCTGACACCCCAGAAGCCCCCGAAGACCCAGAAGCAGGGTCTGAGGGCTGTTGCACAGATGGACTAACTACAGAGGATGTGGACTCCATGACCGACACCTTGCTTGGAGGATCTTCAAGACTCAAAGACTCTGAGGAACCACGATGACGTTTAGCAAATGAAGAATGTGCACCATGACTACCAGCGGATACCATAGATGTAGAGGTCGAGTCTTGAACTGTAGCGGCAACCGTCTCAAGTGCGGGAGATTGTTTCACTAGCATGGGATCAACAGATGAAGGCATAGGAGCTGACACAACAGGAGGAACTCGAGTCTGCTGCTGGACAGGACGATGAGGACGGCTATGACCGGACAAAACTGACGCATAAGACACCCCGTTACGGAAAACAGATGACATGGCTCTACTCCTGGCCTCAGAAAAGCTTATTTTATCACGATTACGGATGAGGAGGATCTCCTTCTCCAAGCAAAACCGGGCACAGTCTTTAGATGAAGCAGGATGTGCCTCGCCACAGTGCAAACAACAAACAGGTCCAGGACAGTCCTGTCCTGGATGAGTGGATTCTCCACAACTGACACACACCACTGGGAGGCCCTGTTGCAAACGACGACAGACTCGCCCAACATGCCCGTACATCTGACAGTGGTAGCAGCGTCGTGGGTTTGGTACAAAGGGTTTGACCCTAAGGGACAACCAAGCCACCTTGATGGATGAAGGGAGAACAGTACAGTCGAATGTCAGCAACAAGGATGGAGTTGGGATAAGTACACCATCAACCTTCTTCCGAAACCTCTCCACTTTAACAACCCTGTGGACCTGAAGTTCTTCAAGCAGCTTCTCTTCACTGTAGCGAAGTAAGTCTTTGGAGAAAACAACACCTCGACTATGATTGAAAAAAGCATGAGGGACACAAGTAAACAGCGCATCCGGGTCCTTACACTGGGCAGCCAGCCGGGAACCCTCTTCAGGGGATGTAACCTCCACTAGTAGGCTACCATCCCCCTGAGGTGAAATCTTCGGCTTCCTCCCACAGATTGACATAATGCGTCGATGAACAGTAAAAATATCCAAATTCCCAATAGGTTGACCATCCAAAGTACGAATGGTGTAGTACCTTGCAAAATCAACCCTCTCAAAGACACCCGGCAGGACCTCACGGGCATGTCCACTATATGTTGTTGTCTGTGTCCGGCTCTTCTTTGTAGTGGCCGCTGACCGTAAACCACTGGAACCAGGTAGGTATGGTTCCAGGGTGGCAATATGGGCCTCACCAGCCAGAGGCACAGGAGGCGCACAGAAGGGAGATTGTAAAGGATGGTCAGGGACGGAACCAGGATCGTCAGCTGATGAAATTTTATTTGAAGCCATATTCAAAATGAACCACCTTCATTCCCCCACCCCTCCACCCACCATGGAGCCCAACAAGGGGAGGCCATATGCCAGGGAAAGCACCACTGGCGACCCCAGAGGTAGTGGGAAAGTATACACAGGTAACCACCAAGGGACCCTGACAAGGGTGACTCCAGGATGATAGGAGCCACCAGGTCCCCCAGTGCCCACTTGACCCTAAAGCCACTAGGTGACTAGCCTGGATGGCTAGCCAGTGACCAGCCGATTGACCTGGTCGGGCCCAACCAGGCCACCCGTCTAGCCAGAATAAGGGACCAAAGAGGTGTATTGTTAGCTGCAGGGTGCACCATGCAGCATCGCTCAACCTCCAGGACTCCCGTCTCCCAGCATTACGGGACGCCACGCACGGCAAACACGTGGGGAGGCAACAGTCCCGCCCTAGATGGCAAATGGGCAGGGACTGACATCACCAGTAGGCCTCCTCTACCAGTGATGTAGGGGGTGCTTGGTCCACAAGGACGACAGATGCCAAACCCTACAAAGGTAGGCTTGCCTCCCAAGTAGGTGGCACTGCCAACCATGCTTCAAGCCCCACCACCACGTCAAGGTGATCCCCTACAGAGGGGAGCTATAGTGTGTATTTTATATGGATGGTGGGTGTTAGCGGCGAAGTGGTGACATGTAGAGGTGTATGATAAGTGGGAGGACTACTGGGCCTTGGGAGCAGGCTGTGAAGCCTATGCCCAGAGTCGAACACATTAAAAAAAAAAAAAATTGAACTCCAATCAGCCAGCCTCTTGCTCCATCGGTTATCCCTTATTCTTGCTACATGACCTGTCCACGTCCATTCCTACTCGTTTATAACAATATTTTTAAAAACTTCCAGGAAGTCAACGACTCTTCTGGAGGAATAAAGTGAGGGTTCCTGGCACGCAGAAGATGGCAACACCCCAAAATGGCGCTTTCTCTAGTTTGGCGTGTTTGTCAATGCTTAGTACGTATACCTTTTTAAAACTGAAGAAAATTAATGTTCATTCCACCCTAATATATATATATATATATATATATATATATATATATATATATATATATATATATATATATACAATATATATATATATATATATATATATATATATATATATATATATATATATATATACAGTATATATATATATATATATATATATATATATATATATATATATATATTATATACAGTATATATATGTATATATATATATATATATATATATATATATATATATATATATATATATATACAGTATATATATATATATATATATATATATATATATATATATATATATATATATATATATATATATATATATATAGATATAGATATATATATCATCATCATCATCATTATCATTAGCCATAACTAGTCTACTGCTGAACAAAGGCCTCCCCCAACCTTTTACACGAATTCCTTGACTGAGCCAATCTTTGCCATGTTTTTCCTGCAAATATCTCTATCTCATCTCTCCATCTATTGTCTGGCCTTTTTCTGCTACGCTTACAATCTGTTGGTGTCCAGTCTGTCAGCCTCTTGCTTCATCGGTTATCCCTTTTTCTTGCTATATTGCCTGCCCACCTCCATTTCTGTTCTTTTATAACTTCTATAATATCTTTGACTTTAGTTTGCTCTCTCACCCAAGTTGATCTTTTCCTGTCTCTTAAAGATATTCCCAACATTGACCTTTCCATTGCTCTCTGAGAACAGATTAATTTATTTTCCATTGATTTTGTCAGTTTCCAGGTTTCACAACCATACCTCATAGCTGGAATTATACACTTGTTATATACTCTTCGTTTCATACAAACTGGCAAGCCACTTCTCATAATGTCTCTATTTTTACCGAAAGCTTTTCATCCAATTGTAATGAGTCTTTTTATTTCGATATCATGATCTTTTGTTAATTTTAGTATTTGTCCCAAGTAGTTGTACTTCTCAACTTCAAGAATTTCATCGCTTATTTTGATGACGCTCTTTGCTGTTTGTGGATTAAACATTACTTTAGTTTTACTCCGGTTCATTTTCAGTCCTACTTTCAGACTTTCTCTGTTCAGGACATTTAACATTTCTTGCAATGCCTCCGCTGTTTCTGAAATTAGGACAATATCATCTGCAAATCTCAAATGGTTTAGCTTTTCTCCATCTATGTTCACTCCTTTGCTTTCCCAGTCAAGCTTTCTGAAAATACTTTCTAGGCATGCTGTTAATTTTGGTGAAATTGTATCTCCCTGACGCATGCCCTTCTCAACCTTAATTTATTCCGAGTCCTTATGTAATTCAACTGTAGCAGTTCCCTCTTTATATATATTTTCGAGCAGTTTCGAGCAGCTGAACCCTCACATGGGTGTGTGGACGGGGCATGTGGGTCTTCCAAGAAGGTCTCTGTGCTTCGGACTCATTCTGGCGGTGGGCGGGACATGTCTCGGGGTAAGGGTACTTCCACCCATGGAAACTCTAAATCTTCATTGCCTTCTCGGTTGGTGAGGTAGAGCTCCACGCCAAGGAAGAAGGGCTTTCACTTCCTTCCCAACGAGGTTGCTACATAGCTTTCTAAGTTCATAATATTTAATACTAATCACTATGGCTCAATCGGTACCAATCTGTCTTCAGTGGAACTGTAGAGGTGCCATGGCAAATTGGGAGGAATTGCAGTTATTACTCTTTGCTCTGAACCCACTATGTGTGTGTCTTCAGGAGACAATGGTGGGGGACAGACAGTTCCCTTCCATTAGGGGGTATAAAGCCTTCCATGCATTTCCTCCTGGTGGTCACAGCGGTGGATGTGCAATTTTGTGCCGTTCTGATGTCCCCTTTATTTCCTTTGAGATTCAGTCACCCTTTCAAGTTCTAGCCATACAGATGCACGTTGGGAGGTGCTATACCATCTGTTGTCTGTACCTTCCACCTTCCGTTCCTGTTATACGTGCTGATCTAGAAACCCTTATCAGCCAACTTCCACCCCCTTTCCTACTCCTTGGTGACCTTAATGGCCGCCATCCTTTGTGGGGTGACTCACTTTCAAATCCCCGGGTGATCTTCTTGCCTCTTTGGTTGGGGATTTAGATTTGGTTGTCCTAAATGATGGAAGGCCGACCCATTTTCATGTTCAGACTGGCACGTACTCTGTCATTGACCTTACGATCTCCTCCTCTAACTGTGCCTTTGATTTTTCTTGGGAGGTTTTGGATGATCTACATGGTAGTGACCATTATCATGTAGTGGTCCAGCCTACTTGCTCTGTTCCTGTAGCCCGTCTGCCACGCTGGTGTCTGGACAGGGCTGACTGGTCTCTCTTTGAGGAACTATGTGTATTTGCCAACAGGGTTACTGATTTTTCAACTATCGATGATGCCGAATGTTATTTTACTAAGACCATTTTCTCAGCAGGGGTTCATTCTATCCTACGGACTTCTGGTGTTTTTTCCCGGAGACCTGTGCCATGGTGGAATGATGACTGCTCCGTAGCAAAGGGAACTTACAAAGCAGCTGCTCGTCGGTATTTTGCCAATCGTAATGATGATTTTCTAAAAATACAGTTTCGCAAAGCACGTGTTCGCTATAGATGGGTCATGAAGAATGCTCGCCGTAACTTGTGGAGGTCGTATGTTTCTACAATTACATCTTCAACTTCAATGTCTGTGGTGTGGAAAAAGGCGTGCAAGATTTCTGGTAGGTTCTTGCTCCCCTCCCCTCCAGTGTTGTGCCTTCACGGAGAACTTGTGTCTGCACCAGATGCAGTAGCCTCTGCTTTTGCAGATCAGTTTTATGCTGCCTCCAAAAAGGATCCTTCTCAGCCATTTGCCACCTGTCGTAGGAATCAGGAGAGGCTGGGTCTTGACTTTCGCTCTCGTGGCTGAGAGCTGTATAACTTAGATTTCAGCCTCTGTGAGCTACGTGCTGCCCTTTCAGAGTGTCGTGACACTGCTCCTGGGCCTGACGATATTCCATACGCTATGCTGCGTCATCTTCTGACTGATTCACTTCAGTTTTTATTGTACCTTTTTAATAGGGTTTGGAGTGAGGGCTCTATTCCGAGGAGTTGGAAGTTGGGTATTGTCCTTCCCTTTCCCAAGCCTGGTAAAGACCATTCCCAAGTCTCCAACTATCGCCCTATCACTTTAACATCATGTGTGTGGAAGCTGTTTGAAAAGATGGTCAATGTCAGGCTTATGTGGTTTCTGGAGAAGGGTTGCTTTCTCTCTCCATCGCAGAGTGGTTTCCATAAATTACGGTGCACTTCAGACAACCTTATCAGGCTTGAGGCGTCAATCTGTGAAGCTTTTGCCTCCAAGCAACATCTTGTGGCTGTGTTTTTTGACCTTGAGAAGGCGTATGACACTGCCTGGCGCCATGGCATCCTCCAACAACTTCATGCCTTTGGTTTACGTGGTCGCCTGCCTGTGTTGCTTGGAGACTTCTTGACTGATTGTGTATTTCGGGTCCGTGTGGGTTCTACCCTCTCTGCGCCACTGTGCCAGGAGGAAGGTGTCCGGCAGGGGAGTGTCTTAAGTGTTTCCCTGTTTGCAGTGGCCATTAATGGTATCATTGACACTGTGCCTGCTGGGGTATCCTCATCCCTTTATGTGGATGACTTAGCTATATGGTTTTCTGGCTCCCGCATGTCTGCTATTGAGCGGCGGATGCAACTTGCCTTGGACAAGATTTCTGCCTGGGCCACTTCCAAGGGTTTTTGGCTTTCCCCTTCAAAGACTGTGGCTATGCACTTCTGTAGGATGAGAGGGGTACACCCGGACCCTGATCTCCAGCTTTGTGGCAGGAGACTCCGTTGTGTGACAGAGACGAAATTCTTGGGCCTGACTTTTGTTTGTCGTTTGACATGGGTTTCACACTTGGCAAATCTTAAAACATCATGTATGAAGGCTCTCAATCTATTGAGGGTTCTGTCCCATACCTCTTGGGGTGCTGATCGAAGGACACTCTTGCATTTGTTTCAGGTATTTGTAACCTCTAAGCTGTCATATGGCTGTGAGGTATATTCCTCTGCCACAGAATCAAGACTAAAAACTCTAGATGCTGTCTATCGTACTGGTCTTCTCCTTGCAACTGGGGCTTTTCGGTCCTCTCCAATTCCCAGCTTATTGGTAGAAGCTGGTGTGCCTCCCTTAGCTCTACTACATCAGTCTGTTGCAGTACAGTGCTGGCTCCGGATTCGTCGCCTTCCAGACTCACTTGTCTGTGAGGGTGTGACTAAACAGTCTTGTCTTTTGTGTTATAGTAGACACCCTCCCATGCCTCGTCCATTTGGCTATAGGGTTCAGGATATAATGGAGGGGTTTGATTTGTCGGCAGTACTTGTCAGTCCTGTTCAGATCCCGAGCGTTGCGCCTTGGATATTGCCCAAGGTAACTTTCTGCAGGCCTATTGCAGGTTCAAAGGATTTTGTCGCTCCTCAGTGTCTTTTAAGGTTATTTTTAGAACATTCTTCTAGTCATGGTGGTTCTGTGCCTGTGTATACCGATGGCTCTAAATCCGCATCAAGTGTTGGTTTTGGAGTGGTACTTCCCAATTTTAGCCATGGAGGTAGTCTTCCTTTGGTTGCCTCAGTTTTTACTGTGGAGTTGTCAGCCATCATTCTAGCCTTGAAGTTGGTGTTTGTTCATCCTGACAATTATTTTACTATTTTTAGCAACTCTCAAGGGGCGCTTTTGGCCCTGGACTCTTTTAATTCTTCCCATCCCTTAGTTTTAGCTATTTTGGAGTGGCTGTTCCTCATTCTTCGTCGGGGGAAGAGAGTGGATTTTTGCTGGGTTCCCGCACATGTTGGTGTGGTGGGCAATGAGACTGCAGATGCATTGGCCAAGGCTGCGGTTACTCAACAGCCCCCAACAGAATATCCGCTTCCTGCATCTGATCTAACACCTTACTTGCGGGACAGAATGCATGTGTGTTGGCAAAGATGCTGGGATGGTGTTGCTCATAATAAGCTGAAAGAGGTCTTCCAGAGAGTGGTTGTGCCAAGGGTTCTCCCTTCCATGCCTCGGCGATTGGAAGTAGCTCTTGCTAGGCTTCGCATTGGGCACTCTCGGCTTACACATGGGTTCCTGATGAGTGGCGAGACTCAACCGTACTGTGACGATTGCTTTGTTCCCCTTACTGTCCGTCACTTGCTGGTCGAGTGTCCAAGCTTGGGGGACCTGCATCGGAGTTTCCTCCATAGGCATACAGGGGTAGATGGTGCCTACTGTCTCTCCTCGATGCTTGGGGGAGCCCATAGCGTTTTTACTGATGTTTTTGGTTTTCTTCAGGAGGTGGGCCTCCTTCCACTTTTATAAGAAATTGTTTTCTCTTTTAACTATTCTTTTATTATTTTCAGTGTATTATTTTTAGAAAAAGTTATTAACTATGCACAATTTATTTGACATGTGTTTTAGCTTGTTGTCCGGCGGCATATGACCTTAGCAGTTGCGCCGCCAGTTTTTACTACAATCAATCAATCATTATATATACATACATACACATACACATATAGATACACATTAATATAAATATACATACACACATACACATACACTTACATTTACACTTTCACTTACACATAATTATACATGTACACATACACATACACATGCACTTTCACTTACACATAATTATACATGTACACATACACATACACATGCACTTTCACACACACACACACACACACACACACACACACACATGTATATATATATATATATATATATATATATATAGATAGATAGATAGATATATATATATATTGTTATGGAACAGAGAGAGATAATGAACACTTCAAGCGAGAATACGAAAATCACTACTGTCCCGCAAAGTTCCAAATTCAAAACAAAAGATTTAAGTAAAATTACATGTTAAAGTTTAATGCTCAAACTAACAACTAAACATTCAGGACTCATAAGGATAATGTAATGGCAAAACAGGTTACATATATGGTTAACTGCAATAGCCTCTATTAACATGAATTTAGCAAGAGCAGATTTATCTAAGTCAGCCCTGATAAATGAGAAAACCGGATAATGCTCAGTTAAAGCAAGATATATTATTACAGATAAAATATATTATTAATATTGGCTGACATCAAAAACTCTACATGAATCACAAAAACTTTACCAAGCCCACGAACCAATGCCCCAGGCCACACAGTACAAGAAAAATGACGACAACACTTATACTCAAATTATACAGCAGCTAGATGGCTGGAGACTTCCTGAGCACTCACAAAAATACACTACACAGGGGAGGACAGAGATGTGAACAAAATGAGGAGCAGATCTAAGTGGCAATTAATGCAGAGACTGAGCTCATTATATAGGGGCCGGCAGAGCTTGATGCAACTTGTAAGCAGGACGCGCAAATGAAGCCATAGGGGACAAAGAGTTGACTATCCTGCTCTGAACAACAGAAAGAACGATTTCCTCTACTATAAGGAGAAGGGGGGAGTGAGGTAGAACACGCAAGCCTGGTCACTATGGAAGCCACGAGGCGAATCGTGATCAAACATGCAGCATACTGTACGTTAGAATTATACAAAAGGATGATGAAATCATAGGCTATGTAACACCTCCCCACAAAGAAAAAGAAATTTACAAAGGAAATTTCTTATTACTCTAAAACAATCTGTCTAAAGTCTAGATAAGCAATCTGCAATAACATTTTCTTTCCCCTTGACATGTTGTATGTCTAATGAATACTCCTGAAGAAGTAGACTCCATCTTGTCAATCTCTGATTTTATCTTTAAACTTACTAAGGAATTTCAGTGGGTTATGATCGGTATAAATGACTATGGGGTCAAAACCAGAACACAAATAAAATGAAAAATGCTGTAAACCCAAAATCAAGACAAAAAGCTCTTTCTCAATAGATGAGTAGTTCTTTTGAGGTGGAGTGAACTTCTTACTGTAATAAGATACAGGGTGTTCAATACCCTGATCATCCTCTTGCAGCAAAACAGCCCCAGCTCCTGTATCACTTGCGTCAACAGCCATCTTAAAAGGCTTAGCAAAATTTGGAGTAGCGAGCACTGGCTGACTTAATAGGATAGCTTTAAGTTTACTGAAAGAGGATTCACAGTTATCGGTCCAGACAAATTTAACTCCCTTTTTCAGTAGGTCTGTAAGTGGTGATACAAGAATTGAAAAGTTAAGAACAAATATCCTGTAATAATCTACCATTCCCAAAAATCTCTGTAGGTCTTTCCTACTTTTAGGTCTGGGAAGATCACTTATAACCTGAACCTTACCTCCTGGTGGTGCAACATGTTCATCACCAATTACGTACCCAAGGTACTGAACTTTAGCTTGACCAAACTCACACTTTGATTAATTAGCTACAAGATCAGCCTGAACCAAATGCTCAAGAAATTTACTGAGATGGCATAGGTGATCTTTCCAGTTGTCACTGAAGATTAATACATCATCAATATAAACAACACACCCTGCCAAACCCTCTGTTACAACATTCATGAGCTTCTGAAAAGTGGCTGGTGCATTCTTCATACCATATGGCATTACAGAACATGCAAAAATCTTTCCTAGTGTTACAAAACATGAGATCTCCCTAGCACGTTTAGTCATAGGTACTTGCCAGTATCCCTTTAACAAATCAAACTTACTTATGTACCTAGCCTTTCTGATCTTGTCTATGCAATCATCCATGCGAGGGAGAGGGTAAGTGTCAGTTTTGGTTATCTGATTAACATGTCTGTAGTCGATGCAAAGCCGCTGTGACTCACCTGGCTTAGGGACTAGAGTGACAGGAGAACTCCACTCGCTCTGACAGGGCTCAATCATCTTGTGGTTCAACAGGTAGCCAAGCTCCTTCTGGATGAGAGGAACTTTCACTGGGTTCTCACGGTAAGGAGGCAGTTTAATTGGCTTTGCGTCTCCAACATCGACATCATGCATCAACACAGTGGTTCTTCCTGGAGTGGCACGGAACACTTGCAGGTACTCCTGCAGTAATGCCGAAAACTCCTGCCTTTCCTCGGGAGGTAGATGAGAAAGCTTAGTCTGGAGATCATTCATGATATCAGGATTCTTCCCCAAACTATCACTCAGGCTCATGCTGCATGGGAGAGCTTCAGTTGCAGACTCGGGTGGAACAGCTACAGTGCAGACTGGGTTATTTTCGTCCCGTCTGTGATATAACTTTAGCATGTTGATGTGACAAAGTTGCTTGTTCTTTCTACGATCTGGTGTGGCGATGATATAGTTGACATCACTGAGTTTCTTCTCCACGAAATAAGAACCACTAAACTTGGCTTGAAGAGGTTGCCCATGCACTGGTAGCAGAATCAAAACCTGATCTCCTGGCTGAAAGTGGCGTAACCTGGACTTCTTATCATACCAAGTCTTCATCTTCTCCTGAGCAGCTCCTAAATTCTCTCTCGCCAGCTGTAAAGCAGTGGACAGCCATTCTTTGAACTTCATCACATACTCCAGCAGGTTGACGTCATCTTCCTCTGACAGCCAGCATTCCTTGAGTAGTTTAAGGGGTCCTCTTACTTCATGGCCAAACAGTAGTTCAAAGGGTGAGAAGCCCAGTGATTCATTTGGAGATTCTCTTGCGGCAAACACAACGAATGGAAGACCTTTATCCCAGTCTTTCTGATGTTCCAAACAGTATTTCCTGAGCATCGATTTGAGTGTTTGATGATATCTCTCCAACGCTCCTTGGGTATGGGGATGGTAAGCTGAAGACGTGATCTGGGTGATGCCCAACTCTTTCAGAGACTGCTTGAAAACATTTGACATGAAATTACTTCCCCGGTCTGACTGTACCTCCTTGGGCAGACCAAACTTGGTGAAGAACCCCAACATTTCCTTAACCATGTTCTTTGCTGAGATATTTCTAAGTGGAATGGCTTCAGGATAACGAGTAGCCATATCAATCAGGGTCAACACATAAGAAAATCCTGAAGAAGTCTTAGGAAGAGGGCCCACAATATCCACCAACACACGGGTGAATGGCACCTCAAAAGGAGGAATGGGAACTAGAGGTGCAACCTTTTCGGTCTGACTACACTTCCCCACAACTTGACAGGTGTGACAAGACTTACAATACCAGGAAACATCTCTGAAGATACCTGGCCAGTAGAAGTGTTTCAAAATGCGTGCCACAGTCTTCCTCACTCTAAGGTGTCCTGCCAAACTGGAATCATGAGTCACTCTAATGATATCCTGGCTACAAACACGAGGGATGACAACTTGATGTACAACCTCCCATTCACAGTCGGCTGATGCTGTTGGGGGTCTCTATTTCCTCATAAGTACTCCTGACATTATATAATAACAAGTAGAAGCACCAGCTGACTCTTCCTCACTGCAAGCAGAATTAGCAAGACCTTTCAACTCAGGGTCAGCAACCTGCAACTCAACCAACTCTTGACGAGACAAATTATCAACACTACGGGGTAATGCCTCATCTGGTGAGTGGTCCAAATTAGCAAGAAAAGTGTCAGCTAGAATAACATCATCATCATCATTATCCTCTAAGTCACCAGTAACTTTAGACTTAGCCCTAGTGACAGCACATGCAGAGAACACATCAGGGACATCACAATCCTGGGTCACAGTCACTGGTTCACTAGACAACTGAGGAGCTGGACACACTTGACTTCCACCAATATCATTTCCAAGTAAGAAAGTTACACCTGACATTGGGAGTGTCTCAACCAACCCAACCATAACGGAACCATTAACAAAACCAGACTCTAAATTCACTCTGCACAGAGGGACAGAGAAGTAATTATTCCCTACACCTTGTAAGATTACAGTTTCATCAGAGGAATTAACATTAGAGCCTAGAACACTGGTCAGCATAAGGGATTGGCAAGCACCTGTATCACGATATATTTTAACTGATTTCCTGTCATTATTGTCCAGAGGACTGATAAAACCATCAGACAGGAAATTAGCACATGAACTCTTGAGAGTGTCACCCACGTTACTGCTCAAAAGAGGAGCTTCATCATGAGAATTTAATTTACCCCTCAAAGCAGGTTCAGTTAACTCGGTTAAAGAATTCTGGGAACTCTCAAGGGTGGACACTAGACCAACTGACTGAATATTTAAAGACTCCTTTTTGTTCACATCACGCTGTCTCCTGAAACATTTCTCCGTAGTATGACCAAGCTTACTACAATAAGTACATATACTTTTCTGAAATCTAGAGGTGGAGCTGGTATTTACTTCCTGAGAAACATTATCTTTATTCTCTTTCCTGTTACCTGTACTCTGAGTAGAGGCAACGTACTTACTCTCAGCTTTCCTTTTTTCTTTAGAATATCTCTTGTGAGTGAGAACATATTCATCAGCTAAAACTGCAGCATCAGACAAATTATCTATTCTTTTCTCATCAAGATATAAGCTTACATCTTTATTAATACACCTTTTGAAGTTCTCCAGCAAAATCATCTGCTTAAATTTATCAAAATCAGAATTTACATTCTAAGAATTTAACCACTGCTCTAACAGATCTTCTTTGATTTTTGCATACTCAACATGGGATTGCTTATCTTGCTTATAAGTTGTCCTAAATTTTACTCTATAGGCTTCAGGAACAAGCTCATAGGTCTTAAGAATCAAGCTCTTAACTACATCATAATTATCAGATTGATCCTGAGGCAAAGATGTATAAGTTACTTAAGCTTTACTGGTGAGTACACTCTAAAGGAGTACTGGCCAATACTTTTTGGGCCAATTAAAACCTGTAGCTACCCTCTCAAACAACTGAAAATACTTTGTTAAATCAGATTCATTAAAAGGAGGGACAAGTTTATCATTTTTAGCCACATCAAAATCATCAGAGCTAGATGATCCAGTTCCACCTTGTTTCATGCGATACTCATGGTCTGCCTGAATCCTAGCAAGTTCAATTTGTGCCTGAGCCTGTGCCTGTGTCTCCTGAGCACGAGCCTGAAACTTAGCCTCCTTAGCACGAGCCTGAAACTCAGCCTCCTTAGCACGAGCTTCCTGCAGGGCTAGCTGTAACTTAGCTATTTCAATCTGCATTTGCTCATCTGGAGGAGTTACATTAAACAAGCTTTTATTTATCATGTCAACAATTTGATCTTTAGAATGATGAGAGCAAACAGCAATTCCCAATTGTTGAGCAACAAGCTAAAGTTCATTCTTTGTTCTATTTTCTACATCACACACTGTTTGCACATTTGACAAAAAATCTTTGGCTTCATCAAGAGTAGTAATAGTAGACATCATGAATAAATCACAGTCACAAAATATCAAGCAATATCCTTATGATAATATCCTGAATATCCTGGCGAGGTCGCCAAATTTATGTTACAGAACAGAAAGAGATAATGAACACTTCAAGTGAGAATACTAAAATCACTACTGTCCCGCAAAGTTCCAGGTTCAAAACAAAAGAGTTAGGTAAAATTACAAGTTAAAGTTTAATGCTCAAACTAACAACCAAACATTCAGGACTCATAAGGATAATGTAATGGCAAAACAGGTTACATATACGGTTAACTGCAATAGCCTCTATTAACATGAATTTAGCAAGAGCAAATTTATCTAAGTCAGCCCTGATAAATGAGAAAACCGGATAATGCTCAGTTAAAGCAAGATATATTATTACAGATACAAAATATTATTAATATTGGCTGACATCAAAAACTCTACATGAATCACAAAAACCTTACCAGGCCCATGAACCAACGCCCCAGGCCACACAGTACAAGAAAAATGGCAACAACACTTATACTCAAATTATACAGCAGCTAGATGGCTGGAGACTTCCTGAGCACTCACAAAAATACACTACACAGGGGAGGACAGGGATGTGAACAAAATGAGGAGTACATCTAAGTGGCAATTAATGCAGAGACTGAGCTCATTATATAGGGGCCGGCAGAGCTTGATACAATTTGTAAGAAGGATGCGCAAATGAAGCCATAGGGGACAAAGAGTTGACAATCCTGCTCTGAACAACAGAAAGAAGGGGGGAGAAGGGGGGAGTGAGGTAGAACACGCAAGCCTGGTCACTATGGAAGCCACGAGGCGAATCGTGATCAAACATGCAGCATACTTTACGTTAGAATTATACAAAGGATGATGAAATCATAGGCTATGTAACAATATATATATATATATATATATATATATATATATATATAAAATCAGCCTTTCAAGTCCACTGCTGAACAAAGGCCTTTTCCACAAATTCGATTATTGAGCCAATTTCTTCCATATTTTTCCTGCGAACCTCTCTATGTCATCTCTTCACATCCTGTCTGGTCTGTTTCTGCTATTCTTACACTTGGGGAGGCGGTGGCTCAATCGGTAGAGAAGTGGCCTGCGGTCCTACCGGACTCAGGTTCAAATCTCCGCTGGGGCAGGGAGCAGTTTAAGGATTTGAATTTCATGTAAAGCAGACTTTACTGATCTACCAGAAGACCCTCCGACATATCGTAAAAATACCCCCGCTAATACCAATACACCAGTCCTGTATGACACAGCACTAGCATGTATTCAATATAGACGGTGGGTGTTAGCGCCAAAGCGGTGATATGTAGAGGTGTATGATAAGTAGGAGGACTACTGGGCCTTGGGAGCAGGCTGTGAAACCTATGCCCAGAATCGAACACATAAAAAAAAAAATCTCTAGGAGTCCAATCAATCAGCCTCTTGCTCCATCGGTTATCCCTTATTCTTGCAACTTTACCTGTCCACGTCCATTCCTCCTCTTTTTTTAACTTCTATAATGCCTTTCACATAATCTCCTCTCCCACTCAGGTTGATCTTTCTCTCTCTCTTAAAAATATTCACAACATTGACCTTTTCTTGCCCTTTGAGTACAGATTTTTTTTTTTTTTTTGTAATGAATGGAGGAAGGAAAAACAAAGAACAAAAATAAGTCCGTGTGCCTAAAGGCATCCTCCATTCATAAAATACTTATAACAATTGGATTTAAAATCGAGAGGATTAAAAGTATGTGGGAAGCAACTCCCAGGAAGTGAATTCCAGAGAGTAGTAGTTCTGGGGATAAATAAATTTTGATAAGCAGAGGTTCTGCATTGTGGGGGAGAGAGTGTGAGTTCATGGGCGCTCCTAGCTGCCCGAGTATTTCGGGAGAAAATGTGAAGGGGAGGCACAATTGAAGCCAGTTCGTTAGAGCACTTACGGTAAAAATATCGATAAAATAGTGCTAAAGAAGCAACATCTCTATGTACTGATAACGGAGGAAGGTCCTGCATTATGGCAGGATTATTGATTAATCTAATGGCTTTATTCTGAATTTTGTCGAACTGCCTTAATGCAACCGCTCCACATCCACTCCACAATGGTGAACAGTATTTGATCTGAGAAAGCAAATGACTTTTTCTATACTGTGGCCCTCTGCTCATCAGTGAAGAACTCACAAACTCTGTACATAAGTCCTAGTTTTTTAGAAGCATTTTTAGCAAGGGATTTAACATATGCTGTCCAGCTTAGGTTAGGGTTTAGAGTAACACCTAGGATATCAATTGTAGTGGATATGGGAATACTGACATCATGTAAAATTATGTGAGAGTCTGAGGGATTCTTTCTATTGGAGAAATTATTGTATTTAGTTTTCTGAGCATTAAATGAGGCCAGATTTTTTTGTCCCCATTGATTAATTTTAGAAAGGTCCTGGTTCAGAGAAATTGCTGTGTTTATTTGGGAAATTATAATATCAAATTGAGTAAAGGAGGTACTAAATGTGAAAGAACTATGAAGGGTCGAGTCATCAGCATAAGAGTGTATTGGGTTGTGTGTGACAGATAGGAAGTCATTTATGTGAATGAGAAAGAGGGTTGGCACCAAAACTGATCACTGAGGTACGCCAGCATTTATGGAATGAAACTGAGAATAAATTCCATCTACCATGACCCGTATTTTTCTACTATGAAGGTAAGAAGAAATTAGAGGAACCAGTGATGCAAGGCCATAGTGTGACATCTTAGAAAATAAGGCCTGGTGCCATACTTTGTCAAATGCTTTAGAAATATCAAGTGCTACTGTGTGTGTTTCACCATGTTGGCCTATTGTTTTGTTAATCTGATGGGTAAGAAGGCAAAGAACGTTCCTGTCTAAATCCATACTGCCGATCATTGATCAATTTATTGATTTCTAGATGCTTGACTATGTGTTTGTTAATTAGTGTCTCTCTGTTCTTAGCATCACGTGTGTTACACTGTTGTTGAAATGTTCTAGAAGCCTGTGTGTGAGTATGTGTGTATGTGTGTGTATGGTCATTAGGCATTGTTCGTATGCTTATCTCGCTGACACACTACCTATCTCATCCCCTAACTTGCTGCTTCCGGTGTATTGTCAATATTTCCTCACTTACACTTGCAAGCTCATCTCCCGTTCCCAGGCTTGCCTGGTACTCTGTCTGTCTATCTATCTATCTATCCATCATGTTTTCTATAATTAATTGTATTTATAATACGGAGTCCTTACATTGCTCGGTCACACGCTGGTGGTCCTCCGACAGTAATTATCATTGACATATGCTAATCTATTAGTACATAATATCGATTATAATATTGTACAGTATACATATATTATTCATAGTAAATTGCAATGATCTAGTAATATTACATTTTAAACAAGTTGGATACATATTTGAATAAATGCACTAAAGTTAAACTATTTAACTGTAATACAGTGTGTACATTGGTTATTGTAGTGAAATGCATACATGCAAGAAAAAAAAAAAGTTTAAAATTAAGATTATGGTAAGAACTATTAATATTTCATTTAAAGATAATGCTACTTTTTTTTTTTTTTTTTTTTATGTGTCCGACTCAGGGCATAGGCTTCACAGCCTGCTATCAAGGCCCAGTAGTCCTCCTACATACCATACACCTCTACATGTCACCACTTCGGCGCTAACACCCACCGTCCATATTGAATACATGCTAGGGCTGTCTCATACAGGACTGGTGTATTGGTATTAGCGGGGGTATTTTTACGACATGTCGGCGGGTGTTATAGCATACTTCTATATCATGGGTCATTCTTCTTTGTATATATATAGGACTGGTGTATTGGTATTAGCGGGGGTATTTTTACGACATGTCGGCGGGTGTTATAGCATACTTCTATATCATGGGTCATTCTTCTTTGTATATATATATATATATATATATATATATATATATATATATATGTTATTAATACTATATACAAAATATATACACTTCATTCAGGGGGGTTAACTTGGATGTTAACTCTACCCCCACTAAATACTGACTCCAAATTTGCAATTCTTGCATGCATTCTGTGCATTGCGAACAGCACTACTGCAAATACAATGCAGAAGATTATAAAGACAGTAGGTGCTGGGCTATACACATAATATGGGTTGAACATACTCAAACTCAAATCTTCCCAGGGCTTCATTATTTCATTGATCAGTTTCATAATTTCAAACTTAGGTGAAGTCAACTTAATACTTGTGCTCATGTTTACGTCCATATCAGGCAGTGGGTGGAAATGTTTGTGTGTATGATTGAGGATAGCATAGTGATTGATGGTGGATAAAGTGGACATGGGTGGTGTAAATACCGCACAGTAGTCTGGTGCTATGTATAATCCTGAGGCTGAAGTATGAGATGGTGGTATATCTGGACAGACTATGTAAACTGATGTGTTATGAGTGAAAAAAAAAAAAAAATTGTGAGTGTCCAATGCGTTGATGCTGTACAAGCTTATCTGGAGCAAAAGTGAAGTCACAATGATGATGCATATTGTTATTTCTGATGATAGCCATTTCACAAGGGACCGTATCAGTAGGCTGAAACGTGAAAATGTACGCAGGACAAAGATGAACAGCATGTAAGGATGTGCGGCACTTTTGTTCAATCGTTGATTCACTTGCGAAAGTGACAGTGTTCCGTCTCTTGGAGACCATGATGAGTTCGGTGTCTGTGTTGATGTTGATGATGACCAAATTGTTATTATTTTTAGAAGGGAAGGGGTGTATTTGGTATACTGTGAACAGGTCTTCAGTTATGAATGGTACATGAACTACTACTGATGTTCGTGTTAGTGTTGCTTCTAAATATGGATAATATTGCATGAATTCCCTACTTCGGAACAAAGGCTTCAATTTTTGTTTATGTATACCTTGACTAATTATCTGATGTAGCTCATGAACTGGAAGTAAGTCAATTGTGATCTTGCCATCACCAGCATTCGAAATTCCTTGCATAAGTGCCCTGTAACGAACTCTGGTGTTGTCTAATTGTTGTAGAATTGTGTCAATTTGTTCTGTGATGATGAAGAATTGTTGAAAAAGTGATATGTTACCTTCCATTTCATTTATTTTATCTACACTTTCGAGAGCTATGTTTTCTGCCTTTTTCAGATTTTTCACAATTGTCTTCATTGCTGAGTTGTGTTCTGTGAAGAATTTATCTTGGTATGTTAGTACCTGAGCTATTTTATTAAATTTGTTGTTTATTTCTTTAAGGTCTTCCTCTGTAGCCCATCCAAAGATGTTCCCAAGAACTGCGCCACCCAGGTCGAACAAACCGCGCTTTTGGCGAGTACATGTGATGTTGTTCTTTTTGCTCAATACCTCCGTTCCATAAGATGGGAGATCTTGGATCATGATGAGCTTAGTTGACTTAGCCTGTTCTAGTTTACATTTCGCTTACTTCACTACTTCATCCACTTCCTTTGTGTTATGAGCTTGTGAAACATAGCCTCCTATCATGAAGTCCAGGGTTCGCATTGGTCTTGCGATATTTTCTAGATAAGAAGGTAATTCATACAAGTAATCCAGACTTATTTCAGTACTCATGACGTCTTTTACGATTGAAGTCGTGGCCGTTGGAGCTACGAGACATCCTTGCCTACTATATGTTGGCGGTCTAAGTGCTCATATCCTCTTGCTATGTAGAGGAAAATCCATAGCATAAGTCCCTTCATCGCTACCTACCGACAAAAAAATCTATTAATTTCCTAATATGGCCATGCTGTGGTCGATGATAGTGATGATGTGCGTTATGATTGATTGTTATTTCATTTACAGAAGGAATTTAAATCGATATTTAATTCTCGTAAATGATGTACTGTAGATTTTATTGGAACAGTTGCACCTATGTTTGATTGCTTGGTATATGACCTTAATTTATTTTTGTAATTATTGTTGTTTTCTTGACTGGTTTCTTGAGTTATGTTCGCTTGTTCGGTTGTATCCGATGCTGAATAATTATTGGATAGTTCCCTTGAAACTCGTTTTAAATGGTTAATATGAACTTGTTTCTCTTCGCCACTATACAGTGACTTAATTAAAACTTTGTTTGCTTTTATGTTAATTACTCTGTATGGGCCCTCAAATTATGGGGATAATTTATTGTCTCTCGTATGAATGATACCATAAACAATGTCTCTAAGCTGATAGGTGAATCTCTTGCCTTCTTGTTAAATGTCTCCGTCATTTCTTCCTTGGACATCGTTAATTGTTTTTTGACTTTTGTGTATGTCCTGGAACTCACATAAACGGAGTTTAGAGTAATCATCGTAATTGTATATGGGCAGATTGTCACTTTCTAGGAGCTCATATGGTAGTTTTTTATCTGTCCCATATATAATGAAATGTGGTGTGTCACCTATGGATTTATTTATAGATCCATTAATTGAGGCTTCTACTCTGGGAATCCAATCATCCCAGCGTGCATAATTTTCATTGAGAATGTGTCGTAGCACATCTAATACTTTTTTGTTTTGTCTCTTTACTA
The DNA here is from genome assembly GCF_032717465.1 of Coenobita brevimanus. Classification (NCBI taxonomy): domain Eukaryota; kingdom Metazoa; phylum Arthropoda; class Malacostraca; order Decapoda; family Coenobitidae; genus Coenobita; species Coenobita brevimanus. The sequence continues at coordinate 27,080,311 of NC_136961.1, read as the reverse complement.
ACCCATTAGATGCTGGGTGATAGGCTAAAACATTAACCTTTTTGATGTTGTATTGTTTACATATTTCTTGTAAGATATCAGAATTAAATTCCCCTCCATTATCACTTATTAGTACCTTTGGGGTAGTAAAGCTGTCACGAATCAAATTCGCGACATTTCCCTTTTGTGAGAAGCCACGAACTATTAGTGGAAAACTCACTGTTTATCGTTCAGTTAACCGCTCATTCGGACGGAAGCTTTGTCAAATCATTTTTTCAGTGTCATACGTTATTGTCTTTGCGTGAGACATTAGCGCTTCCGCTGAGCGATTTGTTTTGGGTGCGTTTCGCTCACTCAACCGTTAAAAAATGCAGGCCTAGTGCTCCCCTTTTTCTTTCCCACGACTTAGGCAGTCCAGTGTTTGTTGTGACGGAGAGAGGTCCTGTGCTCCAGAAGTGTGAGAGGTCAGCTAGCACCCAAGCTCCACTGAGTACAGTTAATCCAAGCTCCCACCCCCTGGGTGATACACAGCATTCATCGATCAGTATTTCCTTTTTGTATTTTCGTAGTCTTAAGAGTTTAGTTAAGGTGTTTTTTCCTAGGCGTAAGTATTTAGCTTTTGCGTGAGTGAGTGAGTGCGATCTCATTAATTTGATTTTGAACTGTAACGTTAAATTTATTTTTTGTAATCAATAAATTTAACAGTTCTTTTTCTTGAGCTTAATGTAATGTAAACTCTTGTTTCATTTCTCCATAATTAAGCTTATTTTCCATATAACTCCTAGCTTGCATAAACGTTTGCCTTTCATAACTGGTACTTAGACCAGTCTTGTATTAAACTTAAAATCCGTTGTGCCTTCTAGGAGTTAAGCATCAGCAAGAACCTGATGTTAGTATTAGTTATTTATTGTCAGGGGTGAAGTAACTTTCTCCAGAGGCTACAGTACTAATGAACAGCAATTGAGTGATTAGTCTCTGCTGTGTACTGTCGGGAAAGTTTATAAATTCTCGTTCTTAGAGAATCGTTGCTTGATTTAGCAAGACAATCATTGTCCTTGCTCTTTAATATCAATTAAATAATATTTAAGCATTTATTTTAAAAATTCCGTGATATTATAAAAACCCCGTGACAATTGGCGACCTCATTCCAAGATATTAACTCCTAGCTCTAAAGCTATTCACGAGATAGTGCTCACTCGTTCATATTTAGGTACTTATAATTAAAGTTTATAGGCACAAGTTTACTGGTGGTTATCGTTAATTTAGCAAGTGAATTTTTGCTTTATTAATCCATAGAGTACTTAACTCTATTTAGTACTTTATTTTGGTAACGTCAGACGATTTTATTCGCTCCTGGGTAGCCGCCGTACCCATTGTGTTAATTATTGAGTCTTCCCAGTCATTTGCATTTTTGCTTTATTTTTGCCAGTTAACTAGATAAGACTGGTCACCACTAGCTTGTGTCTGTACTCTTTACTTGTGTCATTAGCATTCGTTTGCGAAGCAGTCAGTACTCAGTTTCTTTTGCTTGATAAGCTAGCATCATGGCAGCCAGTGCTTATGTACAGGAAGCCAAAGATATGGGTCTCACAGACCCAGAGAAAATACAGAGTTACGTTCTCTCACGGTTTAATTACGAGCAAGAACGTGAGAAAGATGCTCGTGAAGAGCGTAAGATTCAGCGCGAATACGAGCGAGAACAGCGTGAGGAACGCGAAAAGGAGCGCGAATACGAGCGCGAACAACATGAACGTGAGCGAGAACAGCGCGAACACGAGCTAGTACAAGAGTGAGAACAGCGCAAATACGAGCGTGAACAACGCGAGAGAGAACGAGAACACGAACGTGCCGAGCGAGAAGCGCGCGAAACACATGAACTTGAAGTGCTGAAGCTCAAGCGAGATTCCTTGGCTTCAGACACGTCTGGTGCAGTTGGTCCAAGCTCCACGAGCGTTCCCCCTGCACATGTCCTGGCGACCCCACGCATCAAGCTTACTTCATACAAGGAAAGCGAGCGAATCGAGCCGTACATAGCTCGTTTTGAGGACATGGCAGACATGTATCAACTGGATGAGGCAGCTAAGCGGCTTCAGTTTCTTAGCCTATTTGAGGGCCCTACCCTCGATATTCTCCACAGAATTCGTGGAGACAATCTCACATATGAGATGATGAAAGCTGCACTCATTAAGGCGTATGGTCTCACAGTAGACGACGCCAAAGTTCAGTTCATGCGAGCTCGTCTCCAAGACAAGGAGACAGCTGTTTAGTTCCTTGATCGTCTCACTTTTTACTTATGTGAGTGGATGGAGAAAGATGAAACCCCTTCCACGCGTGAGGGGATAATTGACCTTATGCTGCGTACACAGCTAGAGAGGTCGTGGCCTGCTGAGCTCATAGCACAGCTTAAGATCTGCCAGGTGAAAGATGCCAGCCAAATGGCAGAGAAGGCTGACGCATTCTTTACTGCATACGGGTATCAAACTCGTAAGCAAAACACCTGGAACAGAAAACCTGATAAATCTGGGAAATCGTCTCAGACTGAACCCCAACAACAAGGCCATTCTCAGAGTAATGGCCAAGGTCCAACCAGGGGCAAAACACTCAGAAACCTGAGTGGAAGAGGTACAACAAGTACCCTAACCAGCAGCAGTATCAGCCACGCAACCGACCATCGGGACAAACTTTTTCACCACCAGCTCAAAAGGGGCAGGAAGCAAACGCAGCCTTCATTCCTCAGCAGCAGCACGGTGGTCCCGTCTCTACCAGTATGGGTACTTCCCCACAGTTCACTAGTCCCACAGTGACAGTGAACCCCCCTCCACAGATGGCCAATGTTCCGTCTTCCCAAAATAATTCTCAAGGCACAATGTTTGCTGCATCAATTCAGCAGCCTCATGAGTGGCTAGCTGCTTCCTCCACAGGCCCTCCCACAGGTGACAGTACCTTCCTTGTTCAGCCAGGGTTTGTGGGAGGCATTCCTGTGAAGGTCCTGAGAGATAATGGTTCCTCAGGTTGCTTTGTCAAGCAGAGTTTAGTTCGGCCTGAGCAGTACACAGGTCGACAGATCCATGTAAACCTTATTGATGGATCAGTGAGATTGTTCCCTGAGGCATGTATCCAGGTAGCATCTCCATTTTATACTGGTACGACACTCGCAGTTGTCATGCCAGAACCTTTATTTGACCTCATAGTAGGCAACATTCAAGGAGTCAAGGATAGTTGCTCCGATGATCACGCTACTCAGACTTCAGCTGCTGCGGTAACACGAGCCATGGCTGAGGCTCCAGATTGTGTCACCCCAGTGATCATTGAATCTCCGCAAGATCTGATGTGTAGTCAACTTGTTGTACAAGAACAACATTCTGACCCGACACTTGCTGCCGTGCGGAACAAACAAAAGGGTCGAGTGATTAAGTATTCACGGGGAGATTGAGCCAAGTTCCTTCGCAAACAAGGACGGCTCTACCGTGAGTCACGAACACCCGAGGGCGAGGTTCGACTGCAGTTTGTCGTTCCCGCCAAGTACCGCCTAGCAGTGTTACAATGGGGTCATTGTTCAGCCTCAGGAGGTCACATGGGCAAAAGGAAGACCCAGGGCCATATCCGAGCTGACTTTTTCTGGCCAGGGATGGGACGAGACATAGATAGTTTTGTCCGTTCCTGCAGTGTGTGTAAAAGTAACACCACTAATCAGGGACATGTCCCTCCTGTGCTGTTTGTAACCACACCTGTAATCTCTGAGCAGTTGAGAGACAGGGTAGTGGTGAAGTGGGTGCAGACCTGATGTCTTGCCCATTGGCCCCACAGGACACATTATGTCCAGGGCCTGTACATACATATTATGTACCGTAAGTTAAGGGGGAAGTTGAGAGGCGACTTGATGCTATGGAAGACCCGAGTTTGCACAAGGATTCTCAGCTCCCCGATACTAATATAAGTACTGTAGGTTAAGGGGGAAGTTCGAGAGAGAACTCCGCAGAGGCGACTCGAGGCTATGGAAGACCCGAGTTTGCACAAGGATTCTCAGCTTCCTGATATTAATATAAGTGCTGTAGGTTAAGGGGGAAGTGAAAACTCCGCAGAGGCAGCTTGAGGCTATGGAAGACCCGAGTTTGCACAAGGATTCTCAGCTCCCTGATACTAATATAAGTACTGTAGGTTAAGGGGGACGTTCGAGAGAGAACTCCGCAGAGGCGACTCGAGGCTATGGAAGACCCGAGTTTGCACAAGGATTCTCAGCTTCCCGATATTAATATAAGTACTGTAGGTTAAGGCACAGGTTGAGGACCCGTGTGCAGTTCGAGGCTATGGAAGACCCGAGTTTGCACAAGGATTCTCAACTTGCTGACCATGATCGTGTGCTATAATTAATGGCGACCTCGAATGTACGTCGTAGCACTGACTGCTAGGCAGAGAGAGTAATTGTAACATAATAAAATTTTGTCTCATTGACACTTTTGATGCTCCACCTCAATTGGTTTTGCAGGTACAGCAATGGGTGTAGCAGTTTTGCTGTGCGGGCCAGCTGATCGTCTGCCACACGCTGCCGCCTCTTCTCCTCTGCCTTCGTCGTCGCCATATTATTATTTACTATGTCATTTTACACGTAGGTACAGTTATACTACAACTCACACCTACACCGTGTATTACATACATCACGCTACACAACAATTAGTTGTCAGTGTCAATGTAGTGACTTTTCGCTCAGTTTGACCTGATTACAGGATTTTCACCGTCGTCACGGAGTTTTTCCCTCAAGCTTGCTTCCATTAACGTAAATACGAGGTTTTTCCGCTCACTGGCGACTGCGACTTTCTCCTGTAGCAGGATAGAACACACACACCACAGTGTGACTCTTGTGTGAATGACTTAGGATGTGTACATATGTATATATATATATCCACAAATTTTTTCCCATAAGGAAAAAATTTAATTTTGTAGGGGCGTAATGTCACGAATCAAATTCGTGACATTTCCCTTTTGTGAGAAGCCACGAACTATTAGTGGAAAACTCACTGTTTATCGTTCAGTTAACTGCTCATTCGGACGGAAGCTTTGTCAAATAACTTTTTCAGTGTCATACGTTATTGTCTTTGCGTGAGACATTAGCGCTTCAGCTGGGTGATTTGTTTTGGGTGCGTTTCGCTCACTCGACCATTAAAAAATGCGGCCTAGTGCTCCCCTTTTTCTTTCCCACGACTTAGGCAGTCCAGTGTTTGTTGTGACGGAGAGAGGTCCTGTGCTCCAGAAGTGTGAGAGGTCAGCTAGCACCCAAGCTCCAATGAGTACAGTTAATCCAAGCTCCCACCCCCTGGGTGATACACAGCATTCATCGATCAGTATTTCCTTTTTGTATTTTCGTAGTCTTAAGAATTTAGTTAAGGTGTTTTTTCCTAGGCATAAGTATTTAGCTTTTGCGTGAGTGAGTGAGTGCGATCTCATTAATTTGATTTTGAACTGTAACGTTAAATTTATTTTTTGTAATCAATAAATTTAACAGTTCTTTTTCTTGAGCTTAATGTAATGTAAACTCTTGTTTCATTTCTCCATAATTAAGCTTATTTTCCATATAGCTCCTAGCTTGCATAAACGTTTGCCTTTCATAACTGGTACTTAGACCAGTCTTGTATTAAACTTAAAATCCGTTGTGCCTTCTAGGAGTTAAGCATCAGCAAGAACCTGATGTTAGTATTAGTTATTTATTGTCAGGGGTGAAGTAACTTTCTCCAGAGGCTACAGTACTAATGAACAGCAATTGAGTGATTAGTCTCTGCTGTGTACTGTCGGGAAAGTTTATAAATTCTCGTTCTTAGAGAATCGTTGCTTGATTTAGCAAGACAATCATTGTCCTTGCTCTTTAATATCAATTAAATAATATTTAAGCATTTATATAAAAAAAAAAGCGATATTGTAAAAAACCCGTGACAAAAGCGACATATTACATTATCTGTTATTGCCTTTGCTACTGTCTCTGCTGTTTTATCTTTAACTGGAGCTAAAATGACATAACGGGAAAAATGATCCGTTGCTACGAATAGATATTGGTTATTATTGTATGATAATGGCATCTTGAGTAAATCAACAGCGACAACGTCCCATGGTTGATGTGGTACAGGGTAATTACCCATCGGTGCAGGTGTGATTGGATATCCTTTGTGTTTTGCACATGATTCGCGTCTGTCTATGTGATTGTTTATATCTTTTCGTTATGAAGGCCAGTAATATAACAGCTGGGCTTGTTTGAATGTCTTATCCTTTCCAGGATGTCCTGCATGTGGGCTATCGTGTATCGTTCGTAATACCTGGGGTATCATGTCATTAGGTACTACCAACTGGTTAGTATTTCTTTGGCGTTTTGGTTGTTTCGGGTTGATCTTGTATAAAGTATTATTGACTATTGTGAATTGTTCGAGTGGTACATGCAGTTTGGGTAATTGTATGTCATATCCACTTTCTAACTTGTATATAACTTTAGACCATATTGGGTCAAGTCTTTGTGCTTTTGTGATATCATTGTGGTTTGGGATATTTCTAATGCCGCGACCTGAATTGTGTTCGGGTTCCTAGATAATGCGTCAGCTACTATGTTCATTTTACCTTGTATATAATGAATTTGTACATTGTAGTTTTCAACTGTACATTTCCATCTTGCTCTCCTCCCAGAGAGGAGTTTTTCTTTAAACATACCCACTAGTGGTTTATGGTCGGTGAATCAGTGTATTTCGTAACCATATACCAAATCTCGAAACTTTTTTAATGCAAAAACCAGTGCAAGTGCCTCTAAGTCTGTAGTGCAATAATTTTTCTCTGCACCTTTTGTTTGTCTGCTGACAAATGCAATTGGGTGATTCTTTCCTCTTTTATCTTCCTGCATCAGTAGCCTCTAATCTTTTAACTGATACGTCTGTACATATAAGAAATGATTTTGTGAAATCCGGATATGCCAAACAACGTGTATTTGTTAGTTTAATTTTTAGATTGTTAAATGCTTTTTTTTTGTTCTTCTTCCCATTGGAATATAGCATCTTTTTTGAGTAGCTGGAATAGAGGAAAGGCTATATGAGAGAATTGTGGTACAAATGACCTATAGTACCCAGCTAGACCTAAAAATTGTCTAACTTCGTCAGTCGTAGTGGGTTCATGAAAATCTCTCATTGCCTGTATTTTGTCATCAGTGGTGTGAATACCATTAGAGCTTAATTTGTGGCCTAAGACATTTATTTCCTTAACCCTTACACCACGGGTTTGTTTTGCTATGTTTTGCGTGTCCTGCGGGCATATTCGGGCTCCGACAGACTCTCAAAAAATATTTGCCAAAAATCAGTTATTAGTCCTAGAATATTAACATTCCACATGCATATGGTACATACCTTCAGCTTTCTCCTGGGATGTTTGTTGAGCATTCATCGATTACCGTAGGACTTGTGGAGACCTCTGAAGTTTAGTAATGAAGTCTCCACTTTACACTTCCCGACAACCCGTAATATGATTACAACAGCCAGATATTATCACTAGAAACACTATTCTATGATTATCAAGTAGTTTGGGATCCATACTCCAAAAAAAAAAAACTGTGAAAGCAATGAAAATTACGAGCGCGTATGACCTTCCCACTTGCGCTAGTTCGCTGTTGGTATTCTGTCATTTATTATTCATAAAAACACTCACAGTTTTTATTTCTATTACTATATAACACTTATATATATCTACAATCTTTATCCATAAGTTTCCTTCAGTAATAGTAGTTTATTGTCACTGTAGGCATTCAATTTCTTTCAGTAAAATACGTAGCATTCACTCTCTCGTCCTGTATACTAGCACTGAGAGTGAATGTCACTTTCACCTTCAATCTCATAACTCATAGTATTCATACATGCTAGAGTGAAACTTTCACTTTCATTACTCCTACGGTATATACTCGTATTCTTATAATACTACTCATTTACATTTCTATTTACGTTCTCTATTTTATTTACGTTATTTACATTTCTATTTTATTTACACTGTGTTATGCTCTGTCACTTGAAGTAACTTATAAAACTATTTTCCACTGTTCGCGTATATTTACATTCATTGCTCTCACTTGCTGTTTACACCTTATTTACACATTATTTACAATTCCACGTGCACTGTTTTACTCAATAGAAAGATCGTAGTCACTCTTTTATCAATTGTCAGCCCTTTACCTCTTTCCACATGAGGTTTAGTAGGGGGTAAAGGTCACAGGGCCCTTTTGCATGGGGCTGAAAAACGGCGGAAGTTAGCAGGAGAAAATCAGACATACCTCCACTTTGAAAGATGACAGTGAACTGATATTGGTGGCCTCCTGCTGCCTGGCTTGGGTGAGTGCAATACTACCAACTTTAGTCTTGTGAGACCTGCTAATATATGGCAATGAAATGATTGGCAGGAAACCAAGACAATACATAGTATATTAGGTAGTTCCAGGTGAATGTAAATATCATTTAGGCTTCTCCCTTCCCTCCTTATATGTATATTTATTTCGAAAATAGATTATACGGCATATTTCAAGGGGAAATAAACAGCGAAAATTAGCGAACGAGTGCACATGATGTGTTGTCAGGTGATAATTAGCCAATTCCAGGTGTATGGCACTATCACTTACCTTATTTCTTTTTTTGTATATATTATTTGGTATAAGAATAGGACATAGGGCTTATTTCAATGGATGAAATCAGTGGAAAATTCCAGGGAAGAATTACTTAGCGTAGAATACAGTGTATTGGCCTGCAATAATTAGGTAGTTCGAGGTGAATGTAAATATCACTTAGGCTTCTCCCTTCCTTTCTTATATATATTTTTATTACGAAAATAGATTATACAGCATATTTCAAGGGGAAATAAACAGCGAAAATTAGCGAACGAGTGCACATGAGGTGTTGTCAGGTGATAATTAGCCAATTCTAGGTGTATGGCACTCTCACTTACCTTATTTCTTTCTTGTATATATTATTTGGTATAAGAATAGGGCATAGGGCTTATTTCAATGGATGAAATCAGTGAAAAATTCCAGGGAAGATTTACTTAGCGTAGCACGGCCGGGCAGGTGAGAGGATAGGGTAATGGAGGGGAGGCAGGGAGGGGAGTCAAGAACGGGGAGTAATGGTTAAATTGTGAACAATGGATGGGAGTACAGATGAGATTAGGAGTGCTGACTAGTGTTGGACATAGGCAGTACTGATACATGATACAAGCCACCACTTGAAAGCCCGGGTGAATTCAAAATAACACAGAATCACAAAAGTGATGGCCCGCGGTATGATCCCTTGCTCCCAAGCATCACGAAAGTAACGCCCCGCGGTTAAGGGGTTAAAGCAAAATTTGCATTTAGAAAGCTTAATTTTTGAACCAGCATCACAAAGCTTATGTAAGAGTAAGTCTAATTTCTTGAGATGTTGTGTAATATTTTTCGTTGCAATTATAATATCGTCAAGATAAACAAATATTCCTTGTCCTAAAATTCCGGACAATACGTAATTCATAAGATGCTGGAATGTGCCTGGGGCTGTCCTCAGTCCCAGCGGCATCCTTGTATATTGGTAGTGTCCTCTATTTGTGGAAAAGGCAGTGTATTTACATGACTCCTCTTCAACCGGTATTTGGTAATAGCCATTTAATAGATCGATTGTGGAAAATATATTATTTTCCGGTCCAATATTCTGTAGAACATCGCTTAGCAATGGCATGGGAAATTGGTCTGGGATTGTGTGAATGTTTAGTTTACAGTAATCTACTACCGCATGCATTTCTCCATTTCGTTTGGGCACGAAGAATAATGGGGCATTCCACTGGGAGACTGAAGGTTCAATAATTCCAATCCCTACGTGTCAAGTGAGGTTGGTGGAGGATTAGTGCCCCTCCCTGTAAAACAATGAACTCTAAGCCGTTGGCCACCCCGTTTGGGATACATGGCGTCTGGCAATGAATGAATGAATGAATGAAAATTTAACATTTCATCAACATGCTGATTTGCAAGTGTACGTTGGGAGTGTGGGATGCGGTAGGCTGGTACGAAAATTGGTGGTGTTTCTGGGTGCACATTACTCTTGTGATTAACCTGCCCTGTCCCGACCACTTTCTCACCAATGGTACTCCCCAATCCCGACCATTTTTGGACCCAAATTTTTTTTGCTAAAACTTTCGCTTTTGGTCAGAAACAATGGTCAGTCACAAAGAAATTGTTCCCCGGGGTCCATAATTGCCCTAAACAGGTATGCCTTGGTCACACCTGGCACCGTGTTCTCTGTAGGTGGTCTGAGCCTCTAACATTTTCTATGGTATTATAAGTCTGGGAAACCAATGAAAGTAAGTATTATGTATTTATTACAAACATAAAAACATGTGATAAAAGAGTAAATTGGATTTTATACAAAAATAGAGCTGAAATAAGCATTGTACCATCGTGCGAAACGAGCAAAATCGGGCAGACTGGTCACGATGAATCGCTAACATTCGAAAATCATGATACATATCATTTTTTTTACTTACATAATACTTCTACAATAACATTATATCATTTTACATTTTATTGAACTGTTTTTACGTATTCACAGGCCTTTCGATAACATTTAGCGTAATGTTAGCCCTTCTTTACGTAGTGAGTGAACTCGCTGTGACTGTTGTTTCAACTCGTATTGTGTTTTTTCTACTTACATAATACTTTCCTAATAACATTATACACTTTTCAACTTTATAGAATTGTTTTGAGATAATTTCAGGCCTTACGTAAATATTTAGCATAATAATAGCGCATAATAACACACACGGTGAAGTCGCTATGACTACTATTTCAACTTACAACCTATTTTTGTACTTATATAATAATTCTCCACTAACATTGCACATGTTTACACTTGATATAATTGATATCACATAATTTCAGACCTTATGATTCAACTGAGCGTCATATTAGCGCATACTTACACAGTGAGTGTTATCGCGATATCATTTGTTTCATCTTACACTAGTATTCAACTTATAAATTACCTTACTACTAACATTACAACAAATTCCACTTTATATAATTCCTATCACATACTTACTGACCAGAATGTTCTACTGAGCGTAATATTTTCGCAGATTTACACAGTGGGTGTACTCGTGACATCAATTATTACAACTTACACTATTTTTCAACTTATACATTTTATTCATGCTAACATTACACCCGTTTCCACTTTATATTCTTGCTATCACATATTTACTGACCAGAGTATTATACTGAGCGTCATATTTTCGCAGATTTATACAGTGGATGTAGTTTTCATATCACTTCGTTCAACTTACACTATTTCTCAACTTATACATTACTTTCCTGCAAACATTACACCCGTTTCAAGTTTATATAAGACTTATCACATACTGACTGGCCTTACCATTATACTGAGCGTCATATCGCCATCCCACACAGTTTCAGTAGTGTAGGAGTTATGGTACACTCTGAAACATGGCTGAAGGCACAACGCAACATTGGTGGTGGTGGGGGAGGTGGAGAGCGGCGCCTTTCATCACTCGCACTTCTCTTCCCTCTCCCTTTTCCTTTACCCTTTCCCTTCCCTTTCCTTCCTTTCCCCACATCCTGGGGCTGTGTGGATGAAGTTTGGGAATATTGTGGGGCGAAAGACGTGCTGGGGAGTGGCTCCATCTCCTCTCCCCTAGGCCTACGTGCACCACGTGCTCGTGCTGCCTCCCTCACACCACTTTCCCTTTCACCCCGCACTCTCACCACACCACTTTCGCCTTCCCCAGACAAAACACTAGGCCATACTTTATTTGCCTTCTCGCCCCACCTTCTGATCCTCGGGGTGAGATTTTTTCCTTCCTCAACCATGAGGCAACATCATGTCCTAAGCCGCCGTCATCGTCATCATCCTCATCCTCGTCCTCATCAGAATCTCTCTCTAGGGGATGGAGAGAGGTCCATGCAGGTGTTTTGGGTGCAGGCTGGCCTTCCCTTGCCTTACGATATGTGACATACCGCTTTTTCTGGGGCAAAGGGACCTCCTCATCACTGCTTGTTATTTCCTCCTCAGGCTGCACATAATCTCGATCCACCACATCATCATCAAGTGGAGAATCACTATCTCCAGTGAAGGCATCCAGGGCAGATTGTATTTCGTCGTCTGAGAGACCTTTGCGCACCATGTCTGACCTGGGTCACTGCTAACAGGTGAGTGACCGAGAAAAGGGCGAGCGCAGGTCACGCGGGGTCTGGGACACTGCCTGCCTGGCGGCAGGTAGGGGAGGCTTGGGTACGTGGGCGAATCGAAAATCTCGCGCGAATTTTGAAAATTGTGGAAATTATGAACCTTGCAATTGCAGGACGTTGAAGTACGTCAACGGGATTGGCAGTGACATAACGTGAGGACGTGGAAGTACGTCGACGGGATGCCGTGGGTTAATCAGGTTAGTACACCCTAATTGTTCTCCGGGTAATGCTACAGTGTCCCTGTGTGTTTCCAGCAGGGTTAACAAATCATTTTCTTTATCACATTCACCTGAGTGAAATTTAATTCTCTTTTATGCTTTCTCTATCTGTAGATTTTATCTCACTTGTCACTCCAGCTATAACTATTTCCTTCACAAGGGGGGGACATTTTTCAATGTTAACGATGCATGTCCCATTTTTCAACTGAACTTCCCCATTCATGTGATTAATTATGAATATCTGAGTTTGCCCTTTGTCGTTCATCTGACATAATGCGTTTTCTACTGACAATCCCTTTACTTTACATAATTTTTCCAAGACAAGAATAGTACTATTCCATAATTTGCTCTTTATGGTAACTTTCATATAGGAAATAGGTGGTATGACTAAATCATTGGTGAGATGGGCGGGAAAAACTGATAAATCAGTACTGTTATCTGGGTCTCTAATTCTGGAGGCTGGGGCTGGTGGTGTGAGTGGACCTATACACTCATCTGTTTGTGTATGTTTGTTTAAGCTTTTAATATTACCAATTTTTTTTGGTTCTCTTTTACTAATCGGTGAGGGCTCTGATGGTATTTCCTCTATGAATTCATTGTCAAAGTCTATTCCATTCATTTGTGGGAGTAAAGTTATGTTCTCTGCTCTCATGCATCTTAAGCCCATTAACATATGAGCTTTAATTGCTAAGTTTTCAACAATATAGAAAAATGCAGAGAATGGTCTTGTAGTCTCTGTGAAACTGATATTTAACCTTATCATACCTTTTACTGTAATTTTTTTTCCATATACCGTATATATATCTAAATCAGCTTCTTCCAGAAAAGTTACTTCTTATTTTTAAAAATTCTGTTTATTTCTTCTTGTTTTATTAAGTTCAATGGAGAGCCTGTGTCTAAAAATAAGGAAACGTTTTGATCATCACATACAGCTGGTATCAAGATACACTCATTTCCCAACATGCCTCCTATGTGAATTTTAGACTTGCTTTTCTTTACGTTTGTTCGTTTTTTGTCATGACTTGGTCTTCCCCCGATTTGAACATAGACGCAATTTTTTATACTGTTTTGCAGCTACTGGTCCAGTGCCCTTGGCATCTATGATGCCTACGGTAAGGACCAAATCCTTGTGTCTTTTGTCTATCCTCTTTTGTTTTGATAAAGCATTCATTCCTTGTGTGCCCTGGTTTTGCACAATAATGACATAGAATGGACCTATCTCTTGACTGTGACCTATTAGGTGACTTCCCATATGTGGCGCGAGATCTGCTCGGGCTGCACGTAAACTTATGAAACTCCCTGTAGCCTGGTGTTTGTGATCGAACCCTCATCACGTTTAGTTGTTTGCTTTGCCTGCTTTCGGGTCACAATCGATTTTGTTCTCTGTTTGGGGTCGGTGTAGATGTTTTCACAGCTGATACTGTCTCAGGTACTCTCATTCTACTAAAATGTGCGTGTGTGTCGATCATCCCTGCTTTACTGCACTGCATCTCTACCTCGTTCATTAAGTCTAGTAAGCACATGCCTGGGGTGTAAGCGATCGTCTTGGCAATCTTAAGAGTCCTATCAGGTAATTTACACAAGGCCTGAACGGTGAACCCTGTTAAGTATATTGTCATATGTGTGCAAGTCAGCGACAAAGTCCTCACTTGCTACATCAGAGGGGGTTTCCCACTCATCATCTAGAACTGACGTATTTGTTTCTTGATCTTTAGTTTGTGTTGAGTTTTGTACAATGGGTGTGTTGCCTTGGTGCTCTCCTAATTGTGGATCCGCTGTTGGAGCTAATTGTTTATCATCTAGTATTAACGTGGGTGGTGGCGAAAATATCCCTGTCATTAAGGTATGGTGTTATGAAATACGCCTTTTGTTTATGTCCTAACTAAATAGATGAGTAAATGAGTTGTAATTAATGATAGACAGTGAGTGTATAAGTGTATATATAGAAATAAGTAAAGGAGTTGAATATACCTAATTTTAGCACTGAGAAGAAATGAGTAAGTATAATTTCACCCACTTGATACAGATCGGAGAGGTGTGTCGATGCAACTGTCGATCTCGGAAGAAAAATGCAGGGTTGAGTGAAGATCTCTTGATAATTCTAGGGCTGTGTTGATGGACGATATTACTCAGGAAATTCCATGGCCTGGTGCATGTGGTGGTTAACAGCTGTAGTCACAGGCAAACCTCAGCATAGAACGTCGAATTTCTAACTCAATACTGTGGAAATAAATGAGTATGTGTAGGAGCTATGTGAATAATGAGTAATGAGTAGTGGGTGAGAAGTGCCTGGTGTCAGTCACACGTTGATTGGCGTGGCCTTGTGTCAGCAAACTCGAGTGGTGATGTCATCTCAGCAGATACACATGGTGACGTCGGCTTCCCACACTGGTAGCTGTGGTGAGTAACTGAGTAGCGATGCATAACCTGGGTGAAGAAAGGTGAGTAAGATGCATTATAAATGTGGCTCTGAAGTTTTGCTGTGTGTCTTGACCTCTGCATCAGCGATGGAGGTAGGTGGGAGAGAGTGTTGGGGTTTTGTGTGCTTGTTGCTTTGGTCTTTCTTTTTCTTTACTTGCTTTGTTTTTTATTCTTCTTGCTGCTGCTTGAAGTTATATGAAGATTATAGAGTTGCTTTTGTAGATTTGTAGGCTCATAGGCTCGTAGGCTGTAGGAATTCACTGTAGAACTGAAGCTAATCTTGTAGAGTCTCGCCTGCTTTTGTAGAAATTCACTGTAGATTCGTAGATGAGGTTCGTACGTTCGCTGCTTCCAATGTGACTCTTTTCTTGTAATAGATGAGTCTTGAGTTTTTATTATTTTGATAATTGAATAGCAGTAGGAGTTAAAGATGAATACAGGGAGTTGATCTTGATTTATCTTCAGAGAAAGTCTTAAGTTGAGCAGTCTATGTATTACAGAGAGTTAATATACTAAGTAAGTCTAGTTGGACCCCTTTTCTTGTTCACTTTCTCCACTACCTGTCGGTTCTATAGCTAGCCTCCTTCTGAGCTCTGCTTCCTAAATTCTGGTGTAGCAGGGGTCGTGTCACGTGTGTTACACTGTTGTTGAAATGTTCTAGAAGCCTGTGTGTGAGTATGTGTGTATGTGTGTGTATGGTCACTAGGCATTGTTCGCATGCTTATCTCGCTGACACACTACCTATCTCATCCCCTGACTTGCTGCTTCTGGTGTATTGTCAACATTTCCTCACTTACACGTGCAAGCTCATCTCCCGTTCCCAGGCTTGCCTGGTGCTCTGTCTATCTATCTATCTTTCTATCATGTTTTCTATAATTAATTGTATTTATAATATGGAGTCCTTACAATGCAAGGCCATAGTGTGACATCTTAGATAATAAGGCCTGGTGCCATACATTGTCAAATGCTTTAGAAATATCAAGTGCTACTGTATGTGTTTCACCATGTTGGTCTATTGTTTTGTTAATCTGATGGGTAAGAAGGCAAAGAACGTTCCTGTCTAAATCCATACTGCCGATCATTGATCAATTTATTGATTTCTAGATGCTTGACTATGTGTTTGTTAATTAGTGTCTCAAAAACTTTACCGAGAACAGAAGTTATTGCAATTGGTCTATAGTTTGATGGATCAGAAGTTGCCCCCTTTATAGGAACAGGATGGATATTTGCTTCCTTCCAAGTGGCTGGAAAAATTGAGGTATGGATGCATAAGCGGAAAATTTTTGTCAATACAGGAGCCAACATTGAGGAGCAATTTTTAAGTACTATTGAAGGAATTTCATCTGGACCAGTGGCTTTGTCTGCTGATAGATTCTGTAATACGGCTTGTACATATCTGGTGTGAATCATGAAAGGAGGTATTTGAGGGGAATCAAAATCAAGTACAGGAATATTATGATTTTCTGAATTTAGGGTTGAGTTAGTTGAAAAAATGTCAACAAGAAAGTTGGCTTTTCTGCTTGGGTCACTTACTAGATTTCCATTGAGGGACTGTAATGGTGGAATGGAAGACGTGGTAGTGAAGTTAGTTTTGAATGAATTAAGGGTTGACGAGAATATTTTGTTATCATTTGGATTGTTTAGTAGTTTGTTAGCTTGTCTATGTAGAAAATTTGATTTAGAAAGATTGATAATAGTTTTGGCATGGTTTCTGGTATATTTATAATAGTTAAAGGCTTCTTTGGTTTTTGTCCTTGTATAAGTATTATAGGCTATTGTTTTATGTCCTGTTACTCTGTCACAATTGTGGTGAAACCATTTAGGAGAATTACATCTTTTTCTGTAAATGTGATGGGGAATAAATGTTTCCATGCCGACTTTAATGGAATCCTGTATGTGGCCCAATGTGGAATTTGCATCATGGGAGAAAAAAGAGGTCCAAGGAACATCCATGAGAAAATTTTGAAATCCCTCCCAGTCTGCCCTGTCGTAGTGCCATTTAGTCATCATGACAGGTTCAGAGCAGGAGGGTGTGGTAGGTGTGAAACTGGTGGCTTGAATCAGACAATGATCCAAGGATCCGAGGGGGGGACTTCACTTCGACATTACAATTAACTGAATTGGTTGTTAGAAACAAGTCCAATAGGTGGGGATTTTGATTGGGGTTGTCTGGTACACGGGTGGGTTGACTGATTAACTGGGTGAGATTAAATGAGTCTGCAAATAGCTTACATTCAAGACCAGAGTCATCAGTTTGGGCTGAATAAGTGAGCCATTCGACATTATGGACATTAAAATCACCCAGAATAGTAATTTCTGATGCAGTAGTAATGTTAAGGACACTTAGTTGTGAAGACAGTCATTAGGGGAACGATAAACACAACAGAAATACCTAATTTTACCAAACGAATTTAATTTGTATATGGAATAGTCGAAATATGGACAATTAAATTTAGTGATCTCCTCCAGGGCAATTTCCGATTTAGCAAGGCAACATACGCCTCCTTTGGGCCTGAAATTTTGAATCAAGATATAACCAGGAAAATATAATCTTGCTAAATCAGTGGAGCTTATTTGTGTCTGTCAGAAATAGCAGATCAAGGGATTCAAACTGGAGGAAATTTTAACAGAGCTGATGTTGGAGTGAAGTCCCCTTATATTGCAAAAGAAAATTTTACTGCACTGATGAGCAGATTTAGGGTGCCGCAACACTGGAGGTGGCACAGTCGCTTGATGACGACCGGGAGGGCCCTGTGCAGACAACCCAGCCCTGCCGGTAGTGGTCATCCGAGAAACCACCACACTGATTCCCTGTATAGCAGCAGCCATGGTTCTTTATATGGGGGGGGAGAACAGGGATGTATTGTTGAATGGGTATGATATGTAATGACAAGATCGGTGTTTTTTGGAGAGAAGATAGCTGGTTTTAGGTAATGTAATATAATGTGGATGTGTATGTTGTGTAAAGAGGGCAGCCTGATGCCCTCCGGTGTTTGAGGCAGAAAGATGTGTAACCAACTACCAAGTCCTAGGAGAGAAAATGGAATCCAGGCTATTCCTTGAGTCTCCCGTAACCTTGGCGGTAGTACTTCCCTGGGTGGGGCTGCCTACCCCTACTACACTACACTGATTTTATTAGTTTCTCTCTCACAACCATAACCATCGCTGGGATTATATTATATTCGTCATATACTTTTCGTTTCATACTGTTGCATCCTCTTCCCACACTTCCACAGGCTCCAACAACAGTAGTTCAGTATAGTAAGGACGTTGCCCAGTGAGTTGCTCTTCCTATGGTCAGACTCTTGGTGTACTGCACACAAGATCAGCTGAGGTGAAGATAAACACTGGCTTCTTAAGTTCACTGTCTTTATTTTCTAAATAATTACACTTAATGCTTTCCAACTTCACTGTTTTCACAAGCACTGGAGTTATACATACTTTACTAATTGCAGTTACATTTAATGCTTGACAATGGTACTTCACTGTTTGCCAACAAGTACCCAAAATATACAAACTGCACTGCACTGACGCTTAATGCTTGCCAATAACACTTCACTATTTCCACATGCACTGCAGTGACACTGAACTACACTCAAACTGAACTGAAAACCAACTGAATTCCCCATCCTTTATAAGCTTGCAGTACTCTCGAAACTTCGAGTACACACTCGACTGGCAAAATTTATCAACTTGGGGATATCCAAAATATGCCAGAATTCTTATATTACATAACAGTGTAAATTATTTATCACATTGACTTAAATTGAATTACATAATTAACAAGCAATCACATTAATAAAACATTATAAAGCAAAAGAACACAAAAATTAATGCATAACTTGTGAAACAACTAGCCTACGCTCACAAACAGCAGGCAACTGGCAACTCTGACTCGTACCCGAACCTACGGTAAAAATCCGGAAACGTCGAGAAACATCCCGGCTACCTAACAGGCAAATCTCGTTTCTTAACAATATATATTGGCAAGCTACTTTTCATGATGTCTCTATGTTTGCCAATAGCTTTCCATTCAACTGTACTGTAATGTGTCTTTTTCTTTCGCTGTCATGGTCTTTCATTAGTTTTAGTATTTTCCCCAAGCAATTGTATTCCTTGACTTTATCAAGCTATTCTTTGCTTTTTCTGATGCCACTTTTGGTGTATTTGGGTTAAACAGTAGTTGTACTTTGGTTCATCTTTGGCCCTGCTTTGAGGCTTTCTCTGTTTAGGCCATTTAACATTTCATGCAAAGTCTCTGCTGATTCTGCGATTAGGACAATGTCATCTGCAAATCTTAAATATTTAAGTTTCTCCATGTATGTTTATTCCATTGTTTTCCCATTCTAGCTTCCTGAAAATACTTTCCACGCATGATGTAAATAATTCTGCAAAAATTGTATCTCCTCAATGGCCAGCCTTCCCAGTCTTAAATCTTTATATACTTTAACTGAGGCAGTTCCTTCTTTTTATATGGTTTTAAGCAGTTTTACAATGTTTTCATTTAGGAAAGCCTTTTTGTAATTTATAAGAAACAAAGAAAGTAAGCACAACAGTTCATTATACCCTGTGGTATTCTCAGTTACCTGCTTTACTGTGTGTAGATGATAAGTAGTCGGTGCCCGTCTCAGAATCCTGCCTGCCCACTAGGTTGGTTTTCTTCATAATTTGTTGTTATTCTCTTCATAAGGACTTTAGTTAAGAGATTGTAAATAAGTGGAAATAAGCTAATGGGTCGATAGTAACTAAGACTTTTTTGTAAGAAAGAAATAATGTCGAACTAGCACCAAGCCAGAATATGACTAAATGGCACTAAGGTAGAGGGAAGCTGCCAGATAGTTACTGTAAATGTTCAAGTGCTCGTGGGCCCTTCACTCCCCTCACACTTGCTCCCGCGGAGGGCTCACACGTTTATGTCCTGTTCTTGCGTAACGTTGTTGCTTGGATTTTTTTGCAGCTAATCAATTGATCGTGTTATTTGGAGCTTCGGGAATGGAACCCAAGTTGTCCAAATGCAAGTCCGAAGTACACACACAGACACACGGCTACTGCAAAAGTTTATTTTAGTTCTACCTCTGGGCAAAATATTCTACGGAAATCCTGTGCCGGGCTTCGGGAGTTGCCTTTTTTGGTCAAAATGTGATTGCTTATTAAATACAGTAAAAATTTTTCAATCGTGATGGTACCAAGTTTTTTCACATCAGTGAATTTTTTTGCAAATTTTGTGCCAATTTTGGTGCGATTTGAAAACGTAGTTTCGGCTGCCCAAAGTACACACACACACACACACACACACACACACACACACACACACACACACACACGGCTAGTGCTATAGTAGGCCTACAAGTGCGAGGGGCCCGAGGGCTCACGCGCTGTTATAATACATTTTAGTTATACCTGTGGGCAAAAAAATCTACGAAGATCCTATGCTGGGCACTTGGAGCAGCGTTTTTTGGTCAAAACGTGATCACTCATTAAATATAGTAAAAGTTTTTCAATCATGATGGGACCAATTTTTTTCACATCAGCGAATTTTTTGCGATATTTGTGCCAATTTTGGTGCGACTTGAATGTGTAGTTTCGGCCGGCCAAAATACACACACACACACACACACACACACACACACACACACACACACACACACGCACACACACACACGACTACTGCTATAGTATATTAGATGATAAGAAGTTCAGTAAGAAAAGTGAAAATACTGGTAACAGAAACAGTTAATGTCACCTACGAAATCAGTAAGTTGTGGGGTCCGATGTAGTGAGACAAGGAATGGGAACTCTGCAAGACGTTGTTGGATTGTAGACGGGCAATCAAGAAAAAGATAATAGATAGTCATAGGGCAGTTTCAGTGTGAGTAGCTGGGTTGAGGATCATGACTCATCAAATGACCATGAGTCAGGCGAGTATGACCAAAGTGAAGACGAGCAAGGATTGTCTCCCATCGAAGATTGGTGTGGATTGATGTTCGCCATGGAAGAACAGAGGGTTTAACATTACGAAGTTTGCTGTGAATCTGTTGGTCCATGAGGATTGCCAACGATCATGGAAGTGGCAGGTTAGATGTGGAAAACAATCAAAGGCCGGAACGGGGTAGAGAGAAGACCTAGAGAAGAGAGCAGCAGACCGTGCCAATGAGTCAGCCTGTTCATTACCTGTAATCCCAATATGGCTGGGAACCCAGCAGAGGCAAACCAATTTGCTTCTCACAGAAAGATGGAACAGCCACTCCTGAATTTGGGTGATTAGAGTATGAGAAGGAGGCGCGGTGTGTATGGATGTGAGAGCAATGAGAGTCGGAGAAGAAAACGGAGGTTGAAGAAGAGAACCTTGGAAGAAATTTCAGTGCAAAAAGAATAGCATACTGTTCTGCAGTAAGGATACTTGCAATGGAGAGAAGTGTACTGGAGGGGGGACGGGAATACAACAGCAAACTCAAAACCATGAGAAAATTTAGAGCCATCAGTAAAGAGGTGCATGGCAGAAGAGTGACAGGACATATGTTTGAGAAAAAGGAAGCGACAGGTATCTGTGGGAAGAAAAGACTTAGAATAAGGGAAAAAAGAAGGACCGACCACCGCAGCAAACAGGAGCCAGGGTGGGAAGGAAACTGGACGTAGTGGAAGGATAGGAGGAAAGCTAAATTAATAGACTGAAGAAGGGTGGGGACATAAAGGGAAAAATGAAGGAGGAGATGGGAGACCGAGTGAAAAGAGCTTTGGAAAAGGCTAGGAGGGCGGAATAACTTACTTGTAAGGAACTGAAGGAGACGTATATAGGACCTGAGAGTGAAAAGAGAATGACCATATGAAAGAGAGGAAATGCCAGATTCAACACAAAAAGTTGTAGCAGGAGTCAAACGAGAAGCACCAACAGCTAAATGAAGTTTAAAATTATGAACAAAATCAAACTCTGGAAGAGTCTGAATGGAGGCAGGAAAATAGACATGGCAACCATAATCGACTTTGGAAAGAATAAACACAGAGTGAAGATGAATAGATGTGACAATCAGCACCCCATGAAAGATATGACAACGTTTGCAGCAAACAAAGACAATGAAGAAAGAAGGCTTGAGGGAAGAGTCAAATGTGAGACCAAGAAAGGTGGCAGAGGATCGGTAGGGAAGAGGGATGTTATATAAGTACAAAGAAGGCTGTGGTATTGTTCACTAATGAGTAAACATTACCACACAGGACTTCGAGGTAGTAAAACGAAAACCATGAGTAGTAGTCCATGTGGAGGCAGCATCGATGGCAAACTGAAGAAGGGATTGGAGCCAAGGCAGATCTAAATCTGCAACGTAAATAGCTAAATCATCAACATACAGAGAGGCCGAAACAGAAGGGGATAGAGCAGAGACAATGCCATTTATACAATGACTACAAGAAAAGGGTAGTACTATGGACGCAGCCTTGGGGGACACATTCATCCTGGGTTAAGGTACGGGAGAGGTGGTCTCTGAGACTGACATGGAAGGTTCAGAGGGAAAGAAAATATTGAAGAAAAACACCCATGTTACCATGCAGACCAAGGGAGCGAAGGCAACGAAGAATACAATACCTCTCTGCCATATCATAGGCTCTTTCTAAATTTTTAAAAAAGATGGCAATGACCAACTGGCGGAATTAAAAAAGCAGAGCGGATGAAATATCGAGATTAAGAAGGGAATCTAAGGTGCTGCATGCTTTGCGATACCCAAACTGTAAGGGGGAAAGAAGACTATGGGAATCAATGTGCCACATGAGTTTAGTAATAACCATCAGTTCAAGCAGTTTACATAAACAGCTAGTCAGGGCTATAGGATGGTAATCTTGAAGATGGTGTCCAGGTTTACCAGCCTTAAGAAAGGATGATCGTTATACGCCAGTCAGACGGAAAGAAACCAGCCTAGAATTTATTATAAAGAGCCAAGGGAAAGGATGTGGATGGTGGGGAGAGGTGTTTTAACATAGCGTAATGAACACCATCGAGTCCTTCATTTGTATTTTTACAGGAGTTAAATGAAGACGATAATTCACGAAGAGAGAAGGGAGCATTAACCTGCTTTGTTCCAATATGGGTACCTTGCAACGTTTTGTCACGCTTAGTCCTAACCACGTACCCATACATTTAGCAACTGCAAGGTCCGTCATCTGTATATTTTTTTCAAATTTCGCGCTTCATTTCCAGTACGTATGCGTGGGACACCTTCCTCTACCCGCCGCCAGGTGGGGACACTGCCTTACCCTGCGTAACCCCCCGCCACATGGCATTGTCTCTGCAACTCACCTGTTAGCAGTAACCTGGCCAGTAAAGACATGTCGCTCCATGGTATGAAATTCAAGGCTAGAGTGATTCCCCAATCGATGATGATATGGAGGACAAAGATTATGTGGCGCCAGAGGAAGAAACAAGCAGAAGTAATGAGGACGTAACATCGCCAAGGAAGGTGCGGTATGTTGATGTGTTCAGTGAGTGAAACAACACTTATATTGCCGATATTATTGTGTGAATACCAATATATTCTTGTACTACATATAAATTCGTACCAAAAGAACAAATATCTACCTATTCTGAGTGGTTTGCAATAGTTGCCACTACCATAGAAAACGCAATACCCGCAGTGCAGCCCCAGAATACATGGTACCTGGTGTTTAAAGGATCACCATTTCTAAGCTCATGTGAGCACTTATTCTGTGATTTGCCATTCTCACTAAAAGTGGAGGTTTGAGCTTAAAAAAAAAAAAAAAATCCAAAATCGGTCGGATGGGGGGGGGAGGGGTTTTCATTGGTGAAAAATCGGTTGAGACAGGGTGGGTTAAGAACTCTCTCAGCTGACAATGTAAAACAAATTGGTATGGATTCAGAATCAGATTTAAGGCAATGAAATTCCGGGGATAGATGAGATTCACTACTTATAAGACTAAATGACTACCTAAGGCTCATAAGGAAACATCAGCAACAGACTGGCCATCGAAATAAAGATAATGTGCTTGAGGTGGGATATGTTTGCCTGATAATCTACAAAGTCGGGATCAAACTGTTGCAGCAGATGTATTTGCTGAAATGGACGAAACATAGACTCTCCAACTAGAACGTTTAGCCTGACAGATGGTGCAACAGAAGGCTGCAGAAGCTCGACGAAATATTAGGAGGCTACGAATTTTATCAGGGGTGGACTGTTTACAGTGAAAACTTTTCGAAGCGGCACGTTTCACACGGAGAGATCCCTAACAAGTAGGAATCCACCAGAGAACACGTTTGGCAGTAGACGGTTGCATATCATGGGGAATGGCAGTGAGGGCAGCACTGAAAACTGGGACAAAGAAGAAGGACAACATATCTTGTGAAGATGACAAAGATGGAGGAGGATGTGGGGCTACTCTAAGAGAAGAAATCAACTCCCAGTCTGCAACATGGAACTACAAACAGTGTGGGGGGGGGGGAGAAGACAATAAGAGGTAAGAGAGAGTTTTATGGGGAAGTGATCACTAAAAAGATTGTCTTCCACTACCAACCAATGAAAATGGAGAGAAATTGAAAGTCAGTGAAGGGACAGATCCAAACAAGAGAGGGAACGAGTACGGATGTGAAAGTGAGTAGGGGTGCCAGTGCTGAGGATAAAACGGTCTTGAGAAGAACGAAACTCTTCTAATAAACATCCTCTAGTGGTGATCACAGAGTCATCCCACAGGGAATGCTGGCAACTGATGTCACCAAGAAGAACTGGAGGAGGAAGGGAATAAAGGAACGTGGAAAAATTACTAAACTCGAGAGGAACAGAAGGAGAGAAATAGAGAGAGCTAACAGTAATCAACTGGCGGAGAAACACATGAGCAGATGTATGAGAGATAAAAGAAGAAATTGGAGGAGGTTCACAAGGGACATCAATGTGGATAAGGAGGGCAGTGTCAAATGAAGGAGGAGATCCAAGAAAAGTATAGCCAGGAATAGGAACTGGGGAAGTATGAAGAAAAGTTTCTTGAAGAGAGATAAGAAGAGGATCATGGAAGGAAATAAGAAAACGAAGGTCCCTACTGTGGGTACGGAAGCCTTGAAAATTCCGTCGAAGGAATGTCATGATTATGACAAATCAAGTGTGGGAAGAGCCCAGAGATTGTGTACGTCATTGAGGGAGAGAGAATCCACGAGGCATAGGTAAATTAAGAACAGAAGTGATCGGGGAAGATAGAGAGGGGGTAGAGATTATAGAGGAGGCAGGTGGTTGAGTAGAGGAAGAATAGGAAACAGAAGTGAGGGGAAGAGGAGGTTCAGGAGAGGTATAAAGTGTGGGAGGGGAAGGTTCAGGAGAGGTAGAAGGAATGGGAGTAGGAGGGAGCGAGGAAGGGGGGGAATGTATTTCTGCAGTGGCAGTGGCAGGCAAAGAAGAGGTATGGTGAAGATAACTGATGATACTTTGCAGGGATTCGGCTTCCGAAGGAGAAGACAACTGGTGCTGTTGTTTGGAGGAAGGGGGAATACCGGATAGGCTGGAGGAGCTGGAAAGTAGAGGAAAGAGGGGGGAGACCAGGAATATGAGATGGAGAGGATACAATGGCACGTTTACATTTGCTAGCTCTGGGAGAATGAGGTGAGGGAAAAGAACGAGAGTATGTTGTTTAGGAAGGTGGGGGGTGTAGGGAGCAGAACGAACAAGAGACGGAAAGGAAGAAGAAGCATGAGGAAGAGAGGCAAGAATGGCAGAAGAATTTGAGAGAGGAATATATGTAGGGATGAGCTTGAAACTTGTGAAATAGGAATGGGTCTAGTCATGCAGGCATAACTCTGCAATAGTCTACCAACCTCTTGTCCAGTATTTGCAAGTAGTACTGTATCATCAGCATACAACAAATTTGAAATATTCCATCCATCACTATTCATAACCAACACCATCCCCTTCTCCATTACTCATGTTTTTACTTTTCTCATCACTCCAACCATATATACATTGAACAACCATGGCGACATCACACAACCTTGTCACACACCCACACCAATCGTGAACCATTCACTTAGATGCCCATTAATCCTTACACATTCCTCACTACCATCATAAAAGCTCTTGACGGCAACCTAGGAGCTTTCCATCCACTTCGTACATGTGCAACACCTACCACAATCCTTCTCTGTCTACTTTGTCGTACACGTTTTCCAGATCCATGAATGCCATAAACACCTCTTGGCCCTTCTCACAAGCCCTCTCCGCTCTTAGTGTCACTGCAGATATTTGATCCACACATCCTCTGCACTACTAAAGCCACCCTGTTCATCACTGGAGAGAGCGGAATGAGGTGCTTGTTGGACAAATGTTAGAAGGCACTGATGAGTGAAACTGTGCCAGCAGAGTGGATAAGGCTGTAATTGTACCCCTGTACAAAAATAAAGATGAGTGAAGTGAGAGCAAGAATTATCGTGTTATAAGTTTATTGCGTGTGGTAGGGAAGGTATATGGAAGAATTATTACGCAGAAAGTAAGATATATATATATATATATATATATATATATATATATATATATATATATATATATATATATATATATATATATATATATATATATATATATATGTACACGATACCATGAGGTGTCGTGGCTTAAAGATTGCCCTGCTCACTTAAAACCATTGCTGTTCCGCAGATATGTTGATGACTCCTTTTCGTTATTTAGACAGTCTGACGATGTAAGTGATGTTTCGAATTACATTAATCTTAAGCACCCTAATATTGAATTCACTGTAGAAACAGCAAATAACAGTAGGCTTCCTTTCTTTGGTGTATTATTCCATAGACATGACTCTAAAATCAATACAGTACCTCTTTTTATAGAAAGAACACTGCTATAGGACTTGGTCTAAATTTTCTGTATTTTGTACCCAGGGTCTTTAAACTCCATTAAGACATAGTTATTCAGGTGTTATAATCTTTCCTCAGGTTGGATTTTTTTCTTAGTCAAAAATAACCGGGCTTAGAACATATTCCTCAAATAATGAATACCCTTTTCGTCTTTTTGAAATTATGTTCGCAATCCAAAGAAAGTATCCAGGCCTTGTAGATGGCGTGATCAGGAAACCAAGAATGGTATGACGTTCGGACACAGCTTTAAACCCTCTCCCTCCTCCTCCCCCCTCCCTCCATTCCATACTACAACCACCTTCCTTGATCACCTGATCGGAAGGTAGCTCACTCCTTTGGTTTTTTCTTTCTTTTATGCAAGAAAGAAGGAACCAAAGGCCAGGGGCCCACAAACCGTTCCTCCCAAGAAAAACACAAAAACAATCAAAAGACAGCAAAATTCAAGATCTGTTCATTTCTAGATGACTGGACACACTCATTTGAAAGACTGGAGATCACAGGAAGTAGGAAATACAGTCAGAGGGAGACAGTTCCAGAGCTGACCTGTTCCATAAATGAAGGACTGGGAGTAACGGTTAACTCTTGCATTAGAGAGTTGGACAGAAAAGGGATGAGACTTTGTTGCTACACGGGTGTTACGCACCCTTCATAGAGGTGGAGGGATGCAAGCACACAATTCAGAGAAGCAGCGACCATTGAAGTAGCGATAAAAAAGAGATAAAGATGCAACAGTGCAGCGAAGAGACAGAGGTTGATGGGAGCCAGTAAGAGAAGGAGAGTTGATGAGAGGAAAAGCCTTTGAATCCACCCTATTGAGAAGAGCTGTATGTGGGGAGCCGAGTTGTACTCTAAACAGGGGCGAATAAAACCCATGTATAAAGTCAACAACTGTGCAGAGGAAAAGAAGGTACGGAGTCGGCTTAGCACACCTAATCTCTTGGAAGCAGATTTTACAAGAGATGTAATATGATCTTTCCAAAATAAGTCCCGAGTGAATGAAACCCCAAGCATGTTCAAGGATGACGCAGGATGGAGCTAGATATTATTAAACATTAGTGGGAACTCCTGTGGATGATTGTATCGCATTGATAGGTGTAAAAACTGAGTTTTTGATGCATTTAAAACAAGTTATTTTTACTTGAGTCAGAGATACGAGCCAAGTCGGACATTAGGTTTGCCATAGCCTCATCCCTTGTTTGTTGAAATAACTGCTGAGATGGACGTTGTGGGAACCAAATGGAAAGGTTAAGGGTGGAATCATCAGCGTACGAGTGGATAGGGTTACATGTACAGCTCAGAAGGTCATTGATGAATAAAAGGAAGAGAGATGGTGATAGGACAGAGCCCTGAGGAACACCACTGTTGACAGATCTAGAAGAAGAACGATGGCCGTCTACAAAAGCGGTTATAGAACGACCAGAAAGGAAGCTATAGATGAAGGCACAGATAGGAGGCTAGAAACCGTAAGAGGGCAATTTGGAAATTAAACATTTATGCCAGACTCGAGGGATAGCAGAATGAATCGCGCGCGCGCACGCGCGCACGCACACGCACACGCACACATACACACACACACACACACACACACACACACACACACACACACACACACACAGAAATATGTGATAAAATAAGGAAAAAAGACAGGCCATTACGAGCTTCACTGAATTCTGTTATAAAATAACACCCGCTCTATCTTCGAGAACGCGGGTGTAATTAATGTAATTCGGTAAGTAAAAATATCTTTGAAACGACTGAGGCGTGTTCTACCCTAAGCTTAATAAAGCTGTCAGCCAGTATCAAGAATAAAACAGGAGTTTACTTCATGAATGAACTATTTGGAGAGCGTTTGTCTGTTAGTATGTCTTCAAATACTTTACGTCTTCCTGTCCGGGAGAGTCGTACTTTCACTCCAACTGAAAAAAGATCTGTCAGTAACAATATTCCAATACCTATTAATGTGAACTGATAATTCCAGTTAATGTGAGCTGATAATTCGGAAACTGTCTGTCTCACTTTTGTTCTGTTTATTATACCTGTTTCTCTGTCTTTCACGTCTTCATCTGCAGAACGAGTTTTTTCTCACTTATGCTGAATAAAATCGCCTGTTTTTAGCAAGAGCGTAGTAACAATCCGTGTGGAAAATGACTGAGAGACTGTTTTTCCCCATGTCTGTCTGTCCAATTCCCTATCACTTTATCTTCTACAAGCAGGGTCTTTATCACAATATGAATGTCATCTGGTGAAATCAGTATTATAATATAAAGAATCAACGTGAATCTATAATCGAGAATCTGAGTGTCTGTTTGTCTATCTTATTCAAGAGGCGATTCCTTTCCGAAGATGCATGTAATCGATTGTCTTTGGCAAAAATAAAATAATAATTCGTAATCTCTAATGGCGTGTGTCCTTTTCCTAGTGGGAAAAGTTGATATTCAACTTGGCTTACTAAATGTGACTGTTGATATTCAGAATAAAGTACCGGTAACACCACTGACGAATATCTCTAAGGCATATGCCTGTCTTTACGTCAATTTTCTATTTCTCTGCAAATGACTTCTGTTCAACAACATGATTCTTTGTCATACAGAGTTCCAAGCATGGTTGCATGTTAAGAGAAGTATTCCAATATTTTACCTTTGAAGCCATTACGGGTATAAAGCTCATGCCGTTTGCATCATGCTACATTACCGTACAGTCAGAATTATTTTCATACGTATTTACGTTATATAAATTCTCCCTCCCTCCCTTCTTCCCTCCCTCCATCCATACATTCCAAACTACCATCACTCCTCTTGATCGAAGGGTAGCTGACTCCTTTACTTCACTGTTTGAAGCAGCTTACGAAGCTGAGAATGTGTCGTACCATCTGTGTAACGTAAATACGTATAAAAAATTTATGTCTGAACAGTAACATAATAAAAGAGCTTGGTGTGTGTGTGTGTGTGTGTGTGTGTGTGTGTGTGTGTGTGTGTGTGTGTGTGTGTGTGTGTGTGTGTGTGTGTGTGTGTGTGTGTGTGTGTGTTTCATACCGCGAAGCAAAGGAGTGAGCTACCTCTCGATCAAAATATCAAGGAAGGTGGTTGCAAGGCCCACAGAATCAGGTCAACCCACTAGCACGCTGAACTTTTAAGGTTGGCGCAGGAGGCGGGTCTCACGTGGCGTGACATCACAGCAAGGAAGCATTGAGGGTAGTACTACTACCCTTTCCTGAACTTCTTCAGTGTCTCAGTAACACGGAGAGTAAGCCAGCATGCTCTCCAATACAAGTTTCTCTAACTATCAGCACCAAACTACATGCACAGTAGCCTACACACTACACATTCTTTTCCCAAATAAAAGAAAAAAAAATCATGCCAGCACAACACGTGGCCTCGGAGTCCCCGGGGGGGGAGGGCATAAATGCCCCCACCTTCCGCTCCTCTCCCGGTGACGACTCGAGCTGCCTGGAACCACTGTCTGATTCTCTTCTTCATCATTTCTGCAACATTCGCGGCCTTTCTTCTAACTTTCGCTCTGTTGAGCACCACCTCTTCTTCTCTAAACCTCACCTTCTTTTTCTAACTGAGACTCAGCTGTCTGAGGCAACTGACAGCAGACCCTTTCCTGTATCCTCCTACTTTCTCTATACCCATTTTGAAGCCAAAGGTGACTGTTCTGTATATATACACAACGACTAATCTTGCTCTTGTGTTCCTGAACTCGAATCTACTGAATTCTCTACACTCTGGCTCTGGCTTTCCTATCATACTCTAACTAAATATATCTGTGCTGTATACTTATCTCCTAATTCTACTGACTATCAGAAATTCTTTGACTATCTTACTTCTACGATGGAACACATTCTATCCATTTCTCCTTTATTCTAGGAGATTTCAATGTTCATCACCACCTTTGGCTCTCCTCTCCTTTCACTGATCCACGTGGTGAAGAAGCCTACACCTTTCCTATCGTTAATGACCTAGAGCAGCTTGTACAGCACCCTACCTGTATCCCGGACTGCCTTGGAGAGAGCTCCAACATACTTGACCTCTTCTTTACAACTAATCCTTCTGCTTACACTGTTAATCTTTTCTCTCCGTTGGGCTCCTCTGGTCACAACCTTATCACCTTAACCTGTCCTATCTCTCCAGTATGGCCTGTGGACCCTCCAAAGAAATGTCGTCTGTGGCACTTTTGAGCTGCTGATTGGGAGGACCCCAGGCAGTACTTCTTTGATTTTCCCTGGAATGATTATTGCTTTCATGGCCGGGAGCCATCTGGGTGTGCCTTGCGCATTACAGAGGGTATTCTCTCGGGCATGGAAGCATACATTCCTTTCTCATTTCCTTTGACTAATGCAAGAAAGCCATGGTTTAATCACACTTGCTCTAATGCTGCCCACTACAAGGAGAGGGCCTTTAAACGGTACCAGAGCCAACCCACCCCTGAATCACATCTTTTTTACGTTTCTGCCCGGAATCGTGCTGAGTCTGTTCTTCATTCTGCTAAATATAATTTCATCTGTACTAAATGCTTTCAACTCTCCAACTTGAATTCTTCCTGCTCCTTCTGGCACCTTGCCAAAAACCTTTCTAACAACTTTAACTCATCATCCTTCCCTTCTGTTTTCTACTCTGAAGACTCTGTAGCTATTTCTTCTGCAGGTTTTTTTTCAAGAATACTCCCCCAGTATCCCTGCTTGTCGTAAAAGGCGACTAAAAGGGTTGGCAAAAGGTTAGTGCCCCTCCCCGGAAAACAACTAACTAGAAAAACAAACAATAAGCCTCGGACAAGGACTGACCAAACGATGACGACCAAGGACCGGACAAAGGACATGGTTATCGGAACGTGGAATGTAAGGGGAGCGAATGATGAGGTGAAAGAGAGAGAGATTGTCCAGGTGCTTGAGGGTGCGAAAGTGGATGTATGTGGAATAACTGAAACAAAATGGAGAGGAGAAAGTGTGAGAGAATGGGAGTATGGATGGGGTATATGTGCAGGGGTAGGTGAGAATGAGAGGCAAAGGAAGGAGTATGTATAGTTGTGAGTAAAAGATGGAAGAAGAGCATAAGACAGTATGGATCAGTTGGGTCAAGGATTGTGTGGGTAAAGTAAGTTGGAATACAAATGTGGGCGATTATGTGTGTGTATGCGCCAATGCAAGATCGTGCTAGAAGAGTGAGAGAAGGGTTCTGGACAAATGTAGAAGTGTGCGTGGAAAAGTTTGGAAGGAATGAGAGAGTGTTTTTGATCGGTGATATGAATGGTAAAGTTGGGAATGAGAAGGTGGATGGAATAGTTGGTGAGTGGGGTGTGCCTGCTGAGATAGATGAGAATGGGAGTGCGTTAGTGGACATTTGTGCTGGGAGGGGGTTGGTGATAGTCAATACCCTCTTCAGGCATAAAGGTGGTGGGTAGTGGACTGAATGAAAGGAAGGCAATGATTGATTATGTGTGTGTGGATGAAAGGATGCGAAGATGTGTAATGGATGCAAGAGCTTATAGAGGTTGGGGGATTGGACTTTCTGACCACTACTTGGTGGTAGCCAGAATTAGGATTCAAGTAAGATGGAGGAATAGAAGAAGGGAATGACGAGAGGAAGGAGTAGTTGCAAGGAGAGTGGAAAGGTTACAAGAGGATGAGAAAAAGGCAGAGTATAAGAGAGAAGTGGAGGAACGATTAGGCAAATATGAATTGGAGCAGATGGGAGACGTGGA
This sequence comes from Coenobita brevimanus, assembly GCF_032717465.1. Classification (NCBI taxonomy): domain Eukaryota; kingdom Metazoa; phylum Arthropoda; class Malacostraca; order Decapoda; family Coenobitidae; genus Coenobita; species Coenobita brevimanus. The sequence goes on along the minus strand of NC_136961.1, from coordinate 27,047,916 downwards.
AGGTGTTTGTAGGATATTTACAGATGAAATATGTGCAGCATGTGATGTGGTGTGTGGAAGGAACAGCGTGGTGGACTGAAGAGGTGAGACAGGCTGTGGCACAAAAGAAGAAAGCATACAATGAATGGATGAGAAATAGGGGCGTGAAAGAAGATGAGAGGAGGAAGAGAGAGTTATATGCAGAAAGAAAGAGGGAGGTGAAAAGATTAGTAAGAGAGAGTAAGAAGAGAGTGGAGGAGGAACTTGGAAGGAATTAGAGTGTAAAGTGGAGGGACTGTAAGAAAATGTTCTGGAACGAGGTGAAAAGAGTAAGACAGGGTGGAAGTGAAGTTAGCAGGGGAGTGAAAGATAAAAATGGTAGATTACTAGTGGAGAAGGGAGAAAAAGTGAGCAGATGGAGAGAACACTTTAAGGAATTGTTGAACATAGAGGATGGAAGTAATGCGAGTATAAGTGGCTGGGGAATGGCTGGGAGAAGGAGGGAGGTGAGAAGACAGGAAGAAATCAGTAGGACAGAAGTTGTGGAAGCAATGAAGAAAGTTAAATCGGGGAAAGCCCCAGGAATTGATGGAGTGTGTGGTGAAATGCTGAAGCATGGGGGAGAGATAGTAGTAGAATGGATGTGGAAGATGTGCAGATTGGCCTGGGAGGAAGGTAGAGTCCCGGAAGATTGGAAGTCAGGTATAATTATTCCCTTGTGCAAAGGAAAAGGGGAAAAAGAAGTGTGTGGTAATCATAGGGGCATTTGTCTTCTTAGTATAATAGGAAAAGTGTATGGTAGGATACTTATTGACAGAGTTAGAGAAAGAACAGAGAAATTAGTTGGAAAAGAACAGGGAGGCTTTAGGAAGGGAAGATGTTCTGTAGATCAGATATTCATTCTTAGATCTTTAGTGGGAAAGTTTCTAGAGAAGGGAAAGAAGTTGTATTCGGCTTTCATGGATTTGGAGAAAGCATATGACAGGGTGGATAGACAAGGATTGTGGAAAGTGTTAAGAATATATGGAGTAGATGGGAAGTTGTTGAATGCTGTGAAGAGTATGTACGATGGTGCGAAGGCTGCAGTGCGTGTGGATGGTGAACTAAGTGAATTTTTCTCTTTGAAAGTTTGGTTGAAACAGGGATGTGTCATGTCTCCATGGTTGTTCAATCTGTACATGGATGGGGTAATAAAAGAGGTACAAGGTAGGGTAGTGGATGTTGGAGTGGCCCTGGTGAGAGAGGGTAGTGTTTGGAAACTCCATGTATTGTTGTTTGCAGATGATACTGTGTTGTTGAATGAAGACGAAGGGGAGCTGCAAGGCTTGGTGGATGAGTTTGGGAGAGTGTGTAAGAAACGGAATCTAAAGGTGAATGTAGGGAAGAATAAAGTGATGGTCTTTTAGAGAGGTGAAGTCAGTGAATGTCCAGCGAGGTTGGATGATAAGGAATTGGAAAATGTGAGTACGTTTAAGTACTTGGGTAGTGTGATGAGTAAGGATGGAGGTTTGGAGGGTGAAGTTCTTGAAAGGGTACAACAGGGAAGAAAGGTTGCTGGTTCTTTGAAAGCAGTGATAAGAAACAGGGAAGTGAGCTTGGAAGTGAAAAATTTACTGCATGACAGTATTTTGACACCAACTCTAACGTACGGAAGTGAAGCTTGGACATTGTTGGAAGGACACAAGTCAAGAGTGAGAGCAGTGGAAATGAGTTATTTAAGAGGAGCCTGTGGAGTCACATGGAGAGACACGCTGACGAATGAGGATATAAAGGAGCGTTGTGGTGTGGATGTGGATGTGATAGGAAGCGTTATGAGAAACACACTGAGGTGGTTTGGCCATGTGGAGAGGATGGAGGGTGAAAGACTGACGAAGAGAGTGTATGTGAGTGAGGTGGAGGGGGGAAGAGGGAGGGGGAGGCCGAGGATGAGATGGAGGGATGGGGGTGGAGAGGTATATGAGAGAGGGGTGTGTGAATTGGGAGCAGGGCAGTGAAATGGCGGGGGACAGGGCGACTTGGAGGCGATTTGTTTGTGGCCACCCCAAACAAGATTGAGGCGTCTGGCAATAGATAGATAGATAGATAAAGCAGACCTCTTCGTTCATACTTTCTCCTCCAATTCCACCTTAGACGATTTCGGTGCTGCTCCTCCATCACTTCCCCCCCTCATGGCTGACATTAAAATTTCTTCAGCTGATGTATGTTCTCCCATCACAGGCCTCTGTACTAATAAGGCATATGGGCCTGATGGAGTCCTCCCTGTTGTTCTCAAGAACTGTGCTTCTGTGCTTACACTCTGCCTAGGCAAACTCTTTCGTTTTTGTCTATCAACTTGTACCTTTCCTTCTTGCTGGAAGTTTGCTCTCATTCAGCCAGTCCCAAAGAAAGGTGACCATTCCTAACCCTCTAACTATCGTTCAATTGCTTTAACATCCTGTATCTCAAAAGTTTTTGAGTCAATTCTTATTAGAAAAATTTTAAAGCATTTTTACTATCACAAACTTCTTTCTGATCATCAGTATGGGTTCCGTCAGGGACGCTCGACTGGTGATCTTCTCACCTACCTTTCAGAATCCTGGTCATCCTCCTTCCGGGACTTTGGCGAAAGCTTTGCCATTGGACTTGACATCTCTAAGGCTTTCAATCGAGTCTGGCATAAATCTTTAATTTCCAAACTGCCCTCTTACGGTTTCTATCCATCTATTTATGCCTTAATCTCTAGCTTCCTTTCTGATCGTTCTATAACCGCTTTTGTAGACGTCCATCGTTCTTCTCCTCAATCTATCAACAGTGGTGTTCCTCAGGGCTCTGTTCTACCACCAATTCTCTTCATTTTATTCATCAATGACCTTCTAAGCTGTACATCTAACCCTATCCACTCATACACTGATGACTCCACCCTTCACCTTTTCATTCGGTTCCCGAATCCCGCAACGTCCATCTCAGCAATTACTTCAGCAAACGAGGGATTAGGCTATGGCACACCTAATGTCTGACTTTGCTCGTATCCCTGACTGGGGTAAAAATAATCTGGTTGTTTTTTATGCATCAAAGACTCAGTTTTTACACCTATCAACCCGACAAAATCTTCCACAGATATACCCACTAACGTTTAATAATATTCAGCTTAATCCTGCATCATCCTTGAACATGCTTGGGGTTTCATTTACTCGGGACTTATCTTGGAAAGATCATATTAAATCTCTTGTAAAATCTGCTTCCAAGAGATTAGGTGTGCTAAGCCGACTCCATTCCTTCTTTACCCCTGCACAATTGTTGGCTTTATACAGGAGTTTTATCCGCCCTTGTGTGGAGTGCAACTCTCATGTGTAGGGAGGCTCCCCACATACAGCTCTTCTCAATAGGGTGGATTCAAAGGCTTTTCGTCTCATTAACTCTCCTCCTCTTACTGACTCCCTACAACCTCTGTCTCTTCGCTACACTGTTGCATCTTTGTCTCTTTTCTATTGCTACTTCAATGTTCACAGCTCCTCTGAACTGTCTGCATGCATTCCTCCACCTCTATGATGGGCGCATAACACCCTTCTAGCAGCAAACTCTCATCCCTTGTCTGTTCAACTCTCTAATGCAAGAGTTAACCGTTACTCCTAGTCCCTCGTTTATGCAACAGCTCAGCTCTGGAACTGTGTTTGTCTGTATTTTCTGCTTCCTATGATCTCCAGTCTTTCAAATGCAGTGTGTCCAGGCATCTCGAAATGATCGGTTCTTGAATTTAGCTCTCTCTTGTATTTTGTTTTTCCCTTGCAAGGAACAATAATAGCGGGCCCACAGCCTATGGTTCCTTCTTCCTCATGTAAAAAAGAAAAAAAAAGAAAAAAAAAGTAGGGGTCAGTCCAGGCATGTCAGGCGCAGAGTATACATTAGTGAAAGCTCCTTTTTCTTTGGACCAACTAACAAACTGTGTGACATCTTTTAATGCAAAATGCCCAATACTTGTGCAGTCTTTGGCTGCCACTCTGTTTATGTAAAAAGAGGAAATTACTACTATAGCCAGTACAGTATTGTAGTTATAATTTATTATTATTATTATTATTATTATTATTATTATTGTTATTACTACTACTACTACTCTTACTATAGCTATTATTGTAGTTATTATTCATTGGGTTATTATTATTGTTATTATTATTATTATTATTATTATTATTATATCTATATACCAAGGCTGCTTCCCCCTACCTATTCTATCATACGCTTTCTCTAAATCCATGAATGCCCAAAACACATCCTTGCCTTTCGCTAAATGCTTTTCAAACTCTTGTCTCATAGCACACACCTGATCCACTCATCCCCTCCCTCTCCTAAAGCCACACTGCTCATCACCAATCACTCTCTCTGTGCCCTCTCTAACTCTCTTAACCCGCGGCGTTCCGTCGACGTACTTCCACGTCCTCACGTTATGTCACTGCCAATCCCGTCGATGTACTTCAACGTCCTGCAATTGCAAGGTTCATAATTTCCACAATTTTCAAAATTCGCGCGAGATTTTCGATTTGCCCACGTACCCAAGCCTCCCCTACCTGCCGCCAGGCGGTCAGCGTCCCAGACCCCGCGTGACCCGCGCTCGCCCTTGTCTCGGTCACTCACCTGCTAGCAGTGACCCAGGTCAGACATGGCGCGGAAAGGTCTCTCAGACGAGGAAATTGCATCCGCCCTGGAAGCCTTCACTGGAGATAGTGATTCTCCACTCGACGATGATGTGGTAGATCACGATTACGTCCAGCCAGAGGAAGAAATAAGTAGCAGTGATGAGGAGGTCCCTTCGCCCCGAAAAACGCGGTATGTGACATACCGTAAGGCAAGGGAAGGCCAGCCTGCTCCCCAACCACGAGCACGGCTATCTCTCCATCCCGAATCTGATGAGGACGAGGATGAGGACGATGAGGATGACGGCGGCTTAGGACGTGATATCGCCGCGTGGTTGGGAAAAGAAAAAATATCACCACGAGGATCAGAAGGTGGGGCGAGAAGACATATAAGGTATGGTGAAAGTCTTTTGTCTGGGGAAGTGGAAAGTGGTGTGGTGGGATTGCTGGGTGAAAGGGAAAGCGTTGTGGCGGCAGCGCGGGGTGAAAGTGAGAGTGGTGTGGGGGTAGTGCGGGGTGAAGGGGCAAGTGATGTGAGGGAGGTAGCACGAGCACGTGGTGCACGTAGGCCTAGGGGAGAGGAGGTGGAGCCACTCCCCAGCACTTCTTTCGCCCCAGAATATTCCCAAACTTCCTCCCCACAGCCCCAGGATGTGGGGAAAGGAAAGAAAGGGAAGGGAAAGGGTAAAGGAAAAGGGAGAGGGAAGAGAAGTGCGAGTGATGAGAGGCGCCGCTCTCCACCTCCCCAACCTCCCCCACCACCCTCACCTCCCCACCCTGACGAAGGGGACGATGGGGACCTGGCTGGAGACGGTGGGGTCACGTGGAACTGGGAAGGTGGGAGTAATTTTACTCCCATCATTCACCCTTTCACTGAGGAGTGGCGGTCTGGTTGCACGGCTCCAGGTGTGCATGCAGGTTCGTCTAGGGTGGATTTTTTCCACTTGTTCTTTGGTGAGGCGTTTGTGGGGCACATAGTTGAACAGACTAATATCTTTTCACAATCACAGCGCCGTGAAAGTGAACATTTGGGAACCACGAGCAGGCATTCCCAACAGTATGACTATCCCGTTACAATTTCAGAGATGTTCCTATTTTTGGCCCTGGTTCTCTTGATGGGTGTGGTAAGGAAAAACCAAATTCCTGCCTACTGGACAACTGACCCAATCATCCTCACACCTTTCTTTGGAAAGGTGATGAGTCGTAACCGATTTCAGTATATTCTCGGCCGCCTCCACTTTTTTGACGCAGAAGATCCAGCCAATGCAAATAACACATATAAAATGAGGAGAATTAGGCTGGTATTTGATCATTTACGGGAAATGTTCCGCTCCTCATTTTATCCCTACAGAGACCTCGTCATAGACGAGAGTCTTGTGTTGTGGAGAGGCAATATTTCCTTTAGGCAGTACATAACCAGCAAGAGACACCGTTTCGGGTTCAAGATCTTTGTTATGTGTGACTGTAAGACTGGTTATGTGCAAGACATAGTCTTGTACACGGGCGCACAGACAGATATAACAGAAGATCGGAGTATAGGACTCTCTGGGGCCGTGGTGAAGACAATGATAGAAGAATACCTTCATCGTGGTCATGTGTTATACCTGGACAACTGGTACACTAGCCCTCTTCTCGCTAGGTTCATCCACCAACACGACACCGGAGTCTGTGGTACAGTCAAGAGAAACCGTCGCCATATGGTCAAGATAGGGAGGAAACTTGACAAGAACGAGGTGGTTTTCTTCCAAGCCAATAACATCCTTGCCACCCTGTGGAACCACAACAGGGAAGTTTGCCTCCTATCAACTGTTCACAGCCCCCTGATGCACCGCACAGACTCCGTGGATCACCGTAGCGAGAGGAGGCGCAACGTATGGAAACCCGAGTCTGTACTGGACTATAATCTGAACATGAGGCAAGTTGATCAGTCAGACTCGATGATTTCAAGTGTTGACTGTGCCAGGACCAAGATGAAGTGGTACAAGAAACTCTTTTTTCCACTTGCTCGACATCACGGTCCTGAACGCCCACTACCTGCATGCAATGACCACCGGAGTATCCGAGACCTTTGAGGGGTTTGTGAGGAAGCTGGCACGTGAAATAATCGCCAAGCATGCCCAGGACAGACCCACACACCGCACCCGCACCCCCATGGCTGCTCAGACTCCCCTACGTCTTGCAGGACGCCACTATCCCAGCGCAATCCCTTCCAACCCAAACCATCGTAAACCTCAGCGTCGCTGCCATGTATGTAAGCACTCGACAGTCAGACCATCCACTCAGAGAAAAGACACAAGGTACGAGTGTGTCGAGTGCAATGTTGCGTTGTGCCTTCAGCCTTGTTTCAAGGAGTATCATAATTTCGTACACTACTGAAACTGTGTGGGAAGGCGAAATGACGCTCATTATATTGGTAAGGCCAGTCAGTAGGTGCTAAGTCAAATATAAAGTTGAAACGGGTGTTATGTTTTCAGGAAAGTAATGTATAAGTTGAGAATTAGTGTAAGTTGAAAGAATTGATATCAAAACTACACCCACTGTGTAAATCTGCGAAAATATGACGCTCAGTATAACACTCTGGTCAGTAAATATGTGATAGCAAGGAAATAAAGTGGAAACGGGTGTAATGTTAGCATGAATAAAACGTATAAGTTGAACAATAGTGTAAGTTGTAATAATTGATGTCACGAGTACACCCACACTCTGGTCAGTAAGTATGTGATAGGAATTATATAATGTGGAATTTGTTGTAATGTTAGTAGTAAGGTATTTTATAAGTTGAATACTAGTGTAAGATGAAACAAATGATATCGCGATAACACTCCCTGTGTAAGTACGCGCTAATATGATGCTCAGTTCCATCGTAAGTTCTGAAATTATGTGATATCAATGATATCAAGTGTAAACATGTGCAATGCTAGTGGAGAATTATTATATAAGTACAAAAATAGGTTGTAAGTTGAAATAGTTGTCATAGCGACTTCACCATGTGTGTTATTATGCGCTATTATTACGCTATATATTTACGTAAGGCCTAAAATAATCTCAAAACAGTTCTTTAAAGTTGAAAAGTGTATAATAATATTAGAAAAGTATTATGTAAGTAGAAAAAACACAATACGAGTTGAAACAACAGTCACGGCGAGTTCACTCACTACGTAAATAAGCGCTAACATTACGCTAAATGTTATCAAAAGGCCTGTGAATACGTAAAAACAGTTCAATAAAATGTAAAATGGTATAATGTTATTGTAGAAGTATTATGTAAGTAAAAAAAATGATATGTATCATGATTTTAGAATGTTAGCGATTCATCGTGACCAAGTTGCCCGATTTTGCTCGTTTCGCACGATGGTACAATGCTTATTTCTGCTCTATTTTTGTATAAAATCCAATATACTCTTTTATCACATGTTTTTATGTTTGTAATAAATACATATCTACTTACTTTCATTGGTTTCCCAGACTTATAATACCATAGAAAACGTTAGAAGCTCAGACCGCCTACGGAGAACACGGGGCCAGGTGGGACCAAGGCATACCTGGTTAGGGTAATTATGGACCCCGGGGAACAATTTCTTTGTCACTGACCATTGTTTCTGACCAAAAGCGAAAGTTTTAGCAAAAAAAAAAAAAAAAAGGGTCGAAAAATGGTCAGGATTGGGGGGTACCAGTGGTCAAAAAGTGGTCGGGACGGGGCGGGTTAATTAACACTCTACCATACACCTTACCTACAACACTCAAAAGACTTATACCTCTAAAGCTAGTACATTCATACTTATCACCCTTGCCTTTATACAATGGGATCACACAAGCACTTGCCCAGTCAATTGGCACCATACCTTTCACAAAGCACACATTCAACAATCTTACTGACCAGTCAACAATAGTCGCTCCACCACCCTTCAGGCATTCCACAGCACACCCATCCATACCTGCAGCTTTCCCTGTTTTGATCTTCTTTACTGCCTCCTGCACTTCCCCCTTCGTGATCAAAGAATCATTCAACTCTCCCAACACATATATTCCTTGCAACCTTCCATCTGCGACAATCTCAGCCACCCTTTCCTCCTCATACATATAACAATCTTTCAAAATACTCGGCCCATCTCTTCCTTACTGCATCCACATCAATTAACATCCTTCCATCCTCTGCTTTCACTCGCTCTTCCTTCCCAGACTCTCCCTTTCACACCCTTTTCACCTCCTTCTAAAACATTTTCTTATTCTGTTGAAAATTCTCAGTCAACTGCCTACCCCACCTCTAGTCTACTGCCACTTTAGCATCATGCACAGCCCTTCTCGCCCTATTCCTCTTTTCCTTATATCTCTCATATGACACCTCATCCTTCCTCTGCAGCCACACTTCATATGCACGTCTCTTCTCAGCCACGGCCATACTTACTTCCTCGCACCACCATTCACTTCCTTTTCTTACACCACCACCCACATATCTCACACCACACACCTCTTCTGCATGCCCCACCACAGCACTCTTAAACAACTGCCATTCCTCCTCCACGCTGCCATTTTCCTGATCTTTCAGTGCGTTCCACTCATCTTTCAATTTCTCCTGATACTCTATCATTTTCTCTCTTTTATCCAACTCACTCACTTTCAAAGCCCCCCTGCCACACCTGACTCTCTTAGCTCTCACCCATCTCTTACCTACTCTTAACTTTCCCTCCACCAGGTAGCGGTCAGACATACCTCCACCCTCCCCTTTCAGAACTCTAACATCCAACAATCTTCCTATTACATTCCTGGACACAACCACATAGTCCATCAATGCTCTATCAAGAACCCTTCCACCCTCCTGTCTCACCCATGTACAGTATACTTATAAATATCTTTCTTCTCAAACAGGGTCTTTCCAATCACCATCTCTCGCTTAAAGCACATCCCTATCATTCGTTTCCCATTTTCATTTCTTCCAGGCGCACCATGCATACCAGCTACACCTTCAACTGCTACCTTTCCCACTCTAGCATTCAGATCTCCTATCATTACCACATTCACATTCGCTCCAAAACTCTGCAGGCACTCATCAACATCATTCCAGAAAGACTCCCTCTCTTCTTCATCCCTTTCACTACCAGGCCCATATGCACTCACAAAGACCCACACTCACATTCAAATTTCGCTTTCATCCACATCAGTCTCGATGACACCTCCTTCCATTCAATCACACACTGCTGTACTTCCGGACTCACTAACAAGGCCACACATTCTATTGCCTTTCCTCTATCAACGCCTGACAATCTTCCATTCACACTTCCAAACATAGACTCATCCTTACCTTTCATATTCGTTCACTCAGAGCTGACACATCCAACTTTCTTCTCACAAACATTCTCCCAATCTCCTCCCTTTTAGCCTCAATCGTACGACATCGACGCACATTCATAGATCCAGTCATCAGGGTACGGGTATAACTCAGTCCCTCTCCCTTTCTCTGGCCTGTCTCTTTTTAGAAACTAAAAACCAGAGGAGGGGATCCTTAGTCCCCTCACCCCGCCCCTTTTAGTTGCCTTTTACGACACGCAAGGAATACGGTGGCAGTATTTTTCCTAACACAACCTGGCCACAGAGTAGTAGTACCACCCCATAGTGCGGCCAGATTGTGTTCTCCCCGCCACAGGGGCGGGTGGATTAGATGCATTCGTGATATGCATTTCAATTTGAGAGAGAGAGAGAGAGAGAGAGAGAGAGAGAGAGAGAGGAAAGATAAGTAATTCTGGCCTTGACCTCAGCACTAATCCTTACACTGTTGCCAACATAATGTTCCTACTCAAATAATGTGTTAGTTTTGGTCCAGTTAAAATGAACTGGCGGATATGCATTTTAAGTTATGCTCTTTTCTTATGTTCTTAACACAGAGAATTTGAAGAATTTTAAAGGCAGTTTACATACATACACATTCACTAAATGATATACTTAACTGGCACCTGTTGTCAGGGATTCATTGTTTCTTTTCCTCCCCCCACACCCTCTCTCTTTTTGTTCCAATCCTTCTCTTCTCCACATAATCCAGTAAATACAGAGAGAGAGAGAGAGAGAGAGAAAGAGAGAGATGTGGTGACATCTGGATACGCTTAAGGCCACGAGAAAGAGAGAGAGAGAGAGAGAGAGAGAGATGCGGTGGCATCTGGACACGCTTAAGGCCATGAGAGAGAGAGAAATCTGGACCACCCGAATCCTACCTGATACGTCACCCCAAGCCTTCCCCAAGCCCCATCTACCTGCTTACACGGGCTGGTTCTCTAACTTTTCTTCTCTGGGGCCTGGGCCTTGGGTAGTTGTAGCTGAGAATGGATGGAGGGAGGAGGAGGGGAGGGGATTTTATGTTGTGTCTGAACACCAAAACATTTTTGGTTTCCTGGTCATGGCATCGGCAAGGCATGGTTACTTTCTTTGGATCCTGAGTATACCTTGCATACAGTATGTTCGGGATAAATCATTCATTTATACAAATCATGTTTCTTTAGATCCCAAACAATTTTTTTGTTTTACATTAGTCTCCCTACTACAGGCACAACAGTTTTTTCATTAAGATAGGAAGTAAATAAACTGCTTAATGCAGTTTACCCACAGGTTTCATTAAGACTCACCTTTGCAAATTCATATACTATTGGATCCTTTTTTAGGTATAAGGATTGAATCACAGAAGCTTTATGCTTTAACACTGGGTAAAAGTTTAATCGGTCCTACTGTAATGCGGAATATATTGGGAGTTCTTTTCGAGCCCTGAATATTAGGATGTTCAAACACAAAGGCGTGTCATATAGAACCATTTTGCCACCATCAAACCCTCCCTTCTCGAAAATGAGGGAACATTCATTACTTTCAGATCATAGTTTTGATCTGGATGATTTAGAGGTTTTAATGACAAATAACGTTAAAACTAGTCTTAGAACAGCGGAAACATTGTTTACATACGACTTAAAGCCTTCACTGAATACCTATGACTCTTAAATCATTTACCCACTGACTCATAGTGATTCGATTCAGCATTTTCATACTGCTCAACCAAGTTTACTTTTTCATTGACATTTGTGTACTAAAAAGATCGACATTTTTACGTCCAGAGTATTGACCTGACCATGCCGGTTCCTTCAGTAGACTGATAACACCCTTACAGTCGCATTACTGATATTGACTATATGAAGGTGTTGGCATGTCCCTGGTTATGGTGCTCCGTTTCAAAGCTACATTGAAGACAGGAAATAGGTACACTACATTTTTGCGTACGGGAGCATCCCTGGGATCCACTGACTGTTCGGTAGTCACTTGCTAACGATTTTCAAAAACTAAGCGCTCAACTCTCGTGGAATATACCCAAGGTCCCGTATGTGGTATTTTGGTACTTCTGTAGAAATGAAGCAGTGACGTCAAGCATATTATTCTTTCCAGTACGCTACACACTTTCCAGTAGTGTCAGATACAGGGGATATGCTTTTCCCCTTGCGGCCTGTTACATTAATTTGGCCTTTAAACCTAGGACGACAGGTGTTCCCTTGTGACAAGTAAAATAGACTGTAATAAGCCAAGGTAATTAGAAAATTAAGTAATTTATCAGTCGCTATAAGGAGCCAAGGTGTCGGTTAGGCCAAGGATGTGAGAGAATCGAGATCATTATGTTAGTATGTGAATGGAACAGTTAACCTTCTCTTATACAGATGTAAAGGAAATTCTCACTACTTTGGACACAATGGTTACCCACAAATTTGACAGCGAAAGGACCTCGTGGACAGAGATGGTTTTTGCCGAATTAACGCAGAACTTCGGCAGAGGCTTTGCAAATCTCAATTATTTGTCAAAAAGCTCAGCCTCCACCAACCAAGCTGTCCTGAAACGAAAGATAGTAAAATCAGCCAGGGTGTTTTGTGGTTTCTTGATTAGATGGTCCCATCCTAGCCTACATTAGGTTCAGTCTTAAGAGGTAGCTGATGGTTTATGGATAATGTAATACAAAAGAGAAAAAAATGCATTTCCAACGACCCTACCTAAGTCTACTAATACCAAATCGGTTCACTTTCCGTCAGTGCGCAGGGAGGCGTGGCTTGTGTGACGTCAGCTGGATTAAGTACCAGAAAACGTATAAAAGGGCAGACTCAAATTAAACATTAATGATAAGGGAAAATGAAGAAGGGGAAGAAGTGCAGACTCGTTTAACCCTATAATATAGCAGTAGGTTCCTTCACACCCCTACACCTTCCCTCACACATTTCAGTCCCTTCCCTCACTTCAGACTGAAAATGTGTCATGGTCTGATGAGTGGAGCAAACATACTGTACACTCACTATCATGGTCAGGAGTCAACTGAGCACTGGGGTTTCATGCCAGAGCCAGTTGACGTCACTCCGATGCTCCGCCCCCTGCCCGAGCTTGGAGCTGTTTTGGAAGGAAGTGATCCAACTTGGGATTAGTAGACTTAGGACTCTACAGTGTGAAGGATTATGTCTACCGTAACTTAGGGCTGTAGACCTCGATTGCAGAAGTAGTATTTGTACCAGCAGCAGCAGCAGCAGTAGTAGTAGCAGTGTAACAATTTCTGTTCCTTTATGTTACCATTTTATTTATTCTTACTTTCGACATAATTAGGATGTAAAAAAGTGTCATGTATGATACTAGTAGAATTTGATTTCAGTTTAATAACATTCTTTATTTGCATAATCCTTCCAAGTCTTCTGTTTTACTGCAGTGATTCTGAATATGTGTTTACATGTCCAATAAATGCCAGACAATTCAATGAGGACTTTACATCGTTTCTTACAATTGGTGACCCTGAAACTACTGTCTACCGTACCACCATAACCAGTCTACAATACAAGGACGTCCCTTTTGGAGACAGTGGCCTTAACATCCTCTGTGATGTCAGCATGGGGCTTCCCTCATCATTTTCATCCCGAAGCCTTTTCGCCAAAAAATTTTTAACCTCATCCACGGCTTGTCGCACCTGTCAGGATGCTTGACTGCAAAGCTAATGAAGCAAAGAATTGTCTGGCATGGCATGAATAAGGACGTCAGCCTGTGAGCCCAATGCTGCATTACCTGCCAACCAGCATGAGAGGATGGCACACGGAGTCAGGGAAAGGAGAGTTTCCCCAACCTAAGTGCCATTTTGGACACTTCCATTTCGACGTTGTTGGTCCCCTGCCACCATCACACAGCTCCTAGTACCTCTTCACCACTACTGAGCGCTCCACATGCAGGCCTGAAGCCATTCCTATTAGGCAAGTCACAGCCCAAGATTGTGCAGCGGCTCTTCTGCATGGCTGGATCAGCCACTTTGGTGTTCCAGACGATATCACCTCTGACTGGAGCCCCATGTTCGTATCCCAGCTATGGACATCTTTAGGAGAGCTAATGGGAACAAACATCCATCACACCACTGCTTACAACCCGGGTGCCAATGGTATGGTTGAACGAACCCATCATATCCTGAAGGCTGCACTGAAGGCACAATGTGTCGGACCTGAGTGGAGGGCTTGGCTCCCCTGGGTCCTACTTGGCATGCGAACATCACCCAAAGAGGAACTTAACGTTTCCCCTGCTGAAATGGTGTTTGGAGAGACTTGCTGTCCCTGGCGAATTTTTTCCACCCACAATCCCTCATATGATGCCTGCCTCGCCGGACTACATTGCACCATTGGCAAATATACACCTTACACACAGGTGTATAGTCAGCCAAAAAAGTCGTGTCTTCTTTCCAAACCCCGCAAATACTTGAACAGGTAAGTCGAAGCAGAAAGGATAGCTTCACAAGTCTGGCAACTGTGTCAGACCAGACGGTGGTGGGGGTGAGTGGTTTGGGGGTGGAGGTAGGGTAATGAAGGATGTGTGTGCTGTAGTTGTTGGCAGTGTAGTCTAGCATTACACCTCACAGTAAAGGTGCTAAATGTGATATTACACGTGATTTAATTCCTGTTAATAATGAAATGTATCGTCAACCAGAAATAATGCCTAGATCGTGTTGCCAACCAAACGTTAAATGAAACGACGAGGTGCAACCCCACCCCCTCTCCACTTTCTTGCCACACCCCCTCCGAAAGGTATCAAGCCACATGACATCGGAATAAAGGACAGAAAGTTGTGTTTTTACAGTATGTTTACCTTCTGAACATGACAGGATATACTGTATATATACCATGTGTGGTGTGGCAGATGTATGCGGTGCCTTCACAGTAATAACAAGAAAAATATTTCGTAAGTGGTTAGTGTTTTGGTAAAGGGGTGAAAGAAACCCATAGATATAAATAAGTCTAATTGCCGCATGGCACTACTTGAGATGCGTTTGCTCGGCTGCCATCTTGGAACGGTCGAGGCAGACGATGTCGCGTTCCTGACAATGGGTAAAGTTGACCATCATTTACCTAGAAATCCTGAACACTGTGCTGCTTTTGAGTATAGAAAGCATCGGAATATATCAAGAGTGACACCGATAGCATGAGCGGCTCAACTGTCTGGTTATGCAAACGTCCCACAGCTGCATCCCTATCCCCCGAAAGGAGGATGGTGGGTTGCAGAAGGGAAATTTAAACCTGCAGTCCACCGAGTTCACGTTTCAGATGAACCAGGAACCACAACCATTACCACCACAACAACAAGCACCACCACAACAACAACCACCACCACAACAACAAACCCCACCACCACCACCACCTCCACCACCACAACAACAACAACCTCCACCACCACAACAACAACAACCTCCACCACCACAACAACAACAACCACCTCCACCACCACAACAACAACAACCTCCACCACCACAACCACCACCACCACCACACCACCACCACCACAACAACAACAACAACAACAACCACCACCACCATCACAACCACCACCACCACCACCACCATAACAACCACCACCACAACAACCACCACCACCACCATAACAACCACCACAACAACAACCACCACCACCACCATAACAACCACCACCACAACAACCACCACCACCACCATAACAACCACCACCACCACCACCACCATAACAACCACCACCACTACCACCACCATAACAACCACCACCACCACCATCACCATCACCACCACCATAACAACAACAGCAACAACAACAACAACCATAACAACAACAACAACCATAATAACAACAACAACTACCACCACAACAGTAACCACCACCACCACCATAACAACCTCCATCACAACAACAGCAACAACCACCACCACCACCAGAACAAACTCCACCACAGCAACAGCAACAACCGCCACCACCACCAGAACAACCTCCACCACAACAGTCACCACTACAACGACAACTACCACCACCACCACCAAAATAACAACCACCACCACCACAACACCACCACCACCACAACAACAATAACAACAACAACAACTACCACCACAACAACATCCACAACCACCACCACCACAACCACCACCACCACATCCACCACCACAACAGCAACAACAACCACAACCATCACAACAACAATCACCACGACAACAACAATCACCATGACAACAACAACCACCACCACCACAACAACAACCACCACCATCACCACAACCACCACCACATCAACCAATACTATCACAATAACCACCACAACAACAACCACAAAAGCAACCACCTCCATCACAACAACCATCACCACAACAACCACCACAATAACAACCACTGTTATACCCACCACCACAACAACCGCCACCACAACAACCACCACCACAACAACCACCACCACAACAACCACCACCACAACAACCACCACCACAACAACCACCACAACAACAACCACCACAACAACAACCACCACCACAACAACCACCACCACAACAAACACCACCACAACCACCACCACCACAACCACCACCACCACCACAACCACCACCACCACCACAACAATGACCACCAACAAAACAATGACCACCAACACATCAGTTACCATCACCACTACAACAACAACAAAAACCACCATCACCATCACCACCACCACAACAAAAATCACCAATATCACCACCACCACCACAACAACAATAACCACCGTCACCACCACCACAACAATAACCACCATCACCAACTTCACCACAACAACATTCATTCTCATAGTCTGAATTCACTCTAAAACAAGCCCCACTATTACATGCTTGACCGTTCAAAGATGGCGGCCGCACAGACGCACCGCTGCTGCACTGAAGAATGGGAGATGCGGCATCTAGTCTTATTTATGTCTATATGGAAACCCAGCCACAGGTGTTACGCAAGGTTATGAAACCAAGATATACACCCACCAACATATAGTCATATCTTCACAGTCATTCAGTTATCTATACTGGGCGACGGGAAATAGAGGGGAGATTCTAGTTATCACTAACAAACGTTGTTTTATATCATAATCGTGGCGTTTCATTATATTCTAAAGATTTGTTATGAAACGTATTCCACCGTTATTCCATCCTCTGAAGTATTCCAAATATCAAAGATGAATTAGACATGACAACCCATGTATATGAAACTGCAGCATATTTTGATTGCATGTAAACTCATGATGATGCATACGTATGTAGACATTTATTGACAAAATAGTGATATAAGCTGACGAAACCCTATTACCCAGTATGTTACGCCCAACAATTTCCACCCGACAGTAATACAGGGCACCCCAAAGCACTCTGACACAGTTGCCAGACTTATGAAGCTATCACTGCTGCTCCGACTTATCTGTTCGAATATTTACGGGGTTCGGAACGAAGACACGACTTTTTTGGCTGACTATACAAGAATTTCCCTACTCGACACCTTCCCAAGTTGTTGCACTCCTGCAAGTATGTCTTTGTAAGAAACGGTGCCCACAAATCACCCCTCACCCGCCCTTACCGCGGCCCGTATGCGGTCTTAGAATATAACACCAAAGCATGTATCTATCTATCTATCTATATATATATACATTTCGTGAGTGAAACAATGCTTATATTGCCTATATTACTGTGTGAAAACCAATATACTCTCGTACTACATATAAATTCGCACCAAATAAATAAATAAATACCGTTTATGAGTGATGTGGAATAGTTAACCTCCAATATAACTCGTTTTCTTTGCATCAAGCTTGATAGAAAACACAGAGAGGTAAGGAGCACTGCTACCTGGATCGAGTATTTTAAACCTCAGTTAAGCGATTTCCCTATGAATTTTCAATGTTTCACACCAAAAGCGGAGGTTTGAGCAAAAAAATTTTTCCCCAAAATTGGTTGGGATTGGGGGGAGTCAGTGGTAAAAATATATATATATATCACCATCATCATCAGCCTTTTGAGTATCCATTGCTGGACTGGCCTATCCCGACCGAAGTCGCGACAATACAGCCAATGTATCTCTACCAAGTGGCTTAGGCTGTCTGACAGAGATAGTATGTAGGGTGGGAAGTCCTTGTAAGTGTAACTGTAGTGTTGGAGTGGCTTTGGATGTGTGTGTAGTCTGTGAACCAAGCGTAATTGGCCAGTGCAAGCTGACTGGGTGCAAGCATACTTTACAGTAAGCGACACTGGTTCAACCACAGCACCCCTTGTGTCCGCCAATGCAGTGTGTGGCCGGGTGAACACACCCATAGTTTATTACCCTAGTGGGGCGCAAACCCTGGTTAACCCGTGTACGAAACGCACACTCTGCCACTGTACCACAGGCTCCATATATATATATATATATATATATATATATATATATATATATATTACAGTATATATATATATATATATATATATATATATATGTATCTATACTGTAAAAAAATATATATATATATATATATATATATATATATATATGTATGTATGTATCTATACTGTAAAATATATATATATATATATATATATATATATATATATATATATATATATATATATATATATATACAGAGAAAGAGAGAGAGGGAGAGAGAGAGAGAGAGAGAGAGAGAGAGAGAGAGAGAGACTGTAGCACCAGTCGAGCAGGGCAGTACTCCCAAGGTGGATGGAAAGCTGATGGCAGGGACAGCGGAAGTTCCCATTTCATCAGCCCTCGGGACTAGGTCCTGACCATCCCCCTTTCCTGAGCTTTTCCAGTGTCTCAGTAACACAGAGAGTAGGCCAGCATGCTCTCCAATACGTTTCTCTATCTACATCGAACTACATGCACAGTACACACCACACTTCCTTTTCAAAATTTGGAAAAAAAAAAAATGGCGTCGAATAACATAGCCTCGGAGTCCCCGGGGGGGGGGGACCATAAATGTCCCCCACCTTCTGACCCTCTCCCAGTGATGACTTAAGATGCCTGGAACCACTGTCTGACTCTCTTCTTCATTTCTGTAAAATTCGTGGCCTTTCCTCTAACTTTCTCTCTGTCAAACACCACCTCTCCTTTAAACCTCACCTTCTTTTCTAACTGAGACTCAGCTGTCTGAGACAACTGACAGAAGACTCTTTTCTGTATCCTCCTACTTTATCTATACTCATTTTAAAGCCAAAGGTGGCTGTTGTGTATATATACGCAACAACTTATCTTGCTCTTGTGTCCCTGAACTCGATTCTTCTGAATTCTCTACACTCTGGCTTCAGCTTTCCTGTCATTCTCTGACTAAATATATCTGTGCTGTTTACTTATCTCCTAACTCTACTGACTATCAAAAATTCTTTGACTATCTTACTTCTACGATGGAACACATTCTACCTATTTCTCCTTTCTCTGAAATCTCCATTTTAGGAGATTTCAATGTTCAAACACTACCTTTGGCTCTCCTCTCCTTTCACTGATCCACCTGCTGAACAAGCCTACACATTTTCTATCTTTAATGACCTAGAGCAGCTTGTACAGCACCCTACCAGTATCCCTGACCGCCTTGGAGAGAACTCCAACATACTAAACCTCTTCCTTACAACTAATCCTTCTGCATACATTGTTAATCTTTTCTCTCTGTTGGGCTCCTCCGATCACAACCTTATCACCTTAACCTGTCCTGTCACTCCGGTACGGCCTGCGGACCCTCCAAAGAAATGTCATCTGTGGCACTTTTGAGCTGCAGATTGGGAGGCCCTCAGGCAGTACGTGTTTCATTTTCCCTGATGATTATTGCTTCCATGGCCGGGAGCCATCTGTGTGTGCATCGCGCACTACGGAGGTTATTCTTTCGGGCATGGAAGCATAGATTCCTTTCTCATATCCTTTGACTAATGCAAGAAAGCCTTGGTTTAATCACACTTGTTCTAATGCTACCCGCTACAAGGAGAGGGCCTATAAAAGGCACCGGAGCCAACTCACCCCTGAATCACATCTTTTATACGTTTCTGCCTGGAATCATGCTAAGGCTGTTCTTCGCTCCGCTAAAAATAATTTAATCCGTACTAAATGCTCTCAACTCTCTAACTCGAATTCTTCCCACTCCTTCTGGCACCTTGCCAAAAACCTTTCTAACAACATTACCTCATCATCCTTCCCTCCTCTTCTCTACTCCGATGTCTCTGTAGCTATTTCTTCTACTGATGAAACAGATCTCTTCGCTCAGACTTTCTCCTCCAATTCCACCTTAGACGATTCCGGTGCTGTTCCTCCATCACTTCCCCCCTCTGACTTCCTAATGGCTGACATTAAAATTTCTTCAGCTGATGTATTTTCTGCCATCACAGACCTTAATATTAATAAGGCATATGGGCCTGAAGGAGTCCCTCACTTTGTTCTCAAGAACTGTGCGTCTGTGCTTACACCCTGCCTAGGTAAACTTTTTTGTCTTTGTCTATCGACTTGCACCTTTCCTTCTTGCTGGAAGTTTACTCTCATCCAGTCAGTCCTAAAGAAGGGTGACCATTCCCAACCCTCTAACTATCGTCCAATTGCTTTAACATCCTGTATCTCAAAAGTGTTTGAGTCTATTCTTAAGAGAAAAATTTTAAAGCATCTTTCCTATCACAACCTTCTTTCTGATCGTCAGTATGGGTTCCGTCAGGGACGCTCCACAGGCTATCTTCTCACCTACCTTTCACACTCCTGATCATCCTCCTTTCGGGGCTTTGGCCAAAGCTTTGTCATTGCGCTTGACATCTCAAAGGCTTTCGATTGAGTCTAGCATAAATCATTAATTTCCAAACTGCCCTCTTATGGTTTCTCTCCTTCTATCTGTGCCTTTATCTCTAGCTTCCTTTCTGGTCGTTCTACTCGTATAGCCTCTGTTGTAGACGGCCATCGTTCTTCTAGGTCTATTTACAGTGGTGTTCCTCAGGGTTCTGAGGCTGTGGCACACCTAATGTCTGACTTGGCTCGTATCCCTGACTGGGTTAAAAATAATCTTGTTGTTTTTAATGCATCAAAGACTCAGTTTTTGCACCTATCAACCCAACAAAATCTTCAACAGATATACCCACTAATGTTTAATAATATTCAGCTTAATCCTGCATCATCCTTGAACATGCTTGGGGCTTCATTCACTCGGAACTTATCTTGGGAAGATCATATTGCACTGAGGTGGTTTGGCCATGTGGAGAGGATGGGGGGTGAAAGACTGACGAAGAGAGTGTATGTGAGTGAGGTGGAGGGGGGAAGAGGGAGGGGGAGGCCGAGGATGAGATGGAGGGATGGGGTGGAGAGGCATGTGAGAGAGGGGGGTGTGAGTTGGGAGCAGGGCAGTGAAATGGCGGGGGACAGGGCGACTTGGAGGCGATTTGTTTGTGGCCACCCCAAACGGGATTGAGGCGTCTGGCAATAGATAGATAGATAGATATTGCATCTCTTGTTAAATCTGCTTCCAAGAGATTGGGTGTGCTGAGCCGACTCCGTTCCTTCTTTACCCCTGCAGAATTCTTGACTCTATGCAGGGGTTTTATCCGCCCATGCTTGGAGTACAACTCTCATATGTGGGGAGGCTCTGCATTTACAGCTCTTCTCAATAGAGTGGAGTCAAAGGTTTTTTGCCTCATTAACTCTCCTCCTCTTACTGACTCCCTTCAACCTCCGTCTCTTCGCCGCACACTTGCATCTTTATCTCTTTTCTATCGCTACTTCAATGGTTACTGCTCCTCTGAACTGTCTGCATGCATTCCTCCACCTCTACGACAAGCCATAGCACCCGTCTAGCAGCAAACTCTCATTCCTTTTCTGTCCAACACTCTAATGCAAGAGTTAACCGTTACTCCCAGTCCTTCATTAATGCAACAAGTCATCTGTGGAACTGTCTCCCTCTGTCTGTATTTCCTACTTCCTATGATCTCCAATCTTTTAGACACAGTGTGTCCAGGCATCTGGAAATGATGGGATCTTGAATTTGGCTCTCTCTTGTACTTTGTTTTTCTCTTCGAAGGAACAGTTTTGCAGGCTCGTTGCTTTTGGTTCCTTCTTCCTCACACACGATATATATATATATATATATATATATATATATATATATATATATATATATATAAAAACATCATCATCATGAGCCGTTTGAGTATCCACTGTAGGACCGGCCCATCCCGACCGAAGTAGGGATGATATAGCCAATGTATCTCTACCAAGTGGTTTAGGCTGTCTAGCAGAGAATGTATGTAGGGTGAGAAGTACTTGTAAGTGTGATTGTAGTGTTGTTGTGGTTTTGGATGTGTGTGTAGTCTGTGAACCAAGTGTAATCGGCTTGCCCAAGCCAACTGGGTGCAAGTATACTTTACAGTATGTGACACTGGTTCAACCACAACACCCCTGGTGTTTTGCAATGCAGTACATGGCCAGGAGAATGCTTCCAAAGTTTAGTACCCTGGCGGAGCGCGAACCCTCGCTCTCCAGTGTACGAGAAAACACACACTTTACCGCTGTACCAAAGAGGCTCCATATATATATATATATATATATATATATATATATATATATATATATATGTGTGTGTGTGTGTGTGTGTCTATATATATATATATATATATATATATATATATATATATATATATATATATATATATCCGGTGTAATAGAGCCAAAGGCATGTCCGGATAGTGGTCCTGTCCGGATATTGGGTCCCAGCCTCCTAGACTTGTACTTATGGACCCTAAATCAGAAAAACACCTATACAACTCCCTCTGGACATGCATTGCACCTTTTTGAGACCCAAATCACACCAATAAGTGACATAAAAGACTGAAATAAATGCAATAGAACCATAAAATGAGGTTTTAGAGGTGAGTTTATACAATATTAAACATTCTGTGTACTTAAAACAAGTCCCTGGCTCCTGGACTGGTAGTTATGGACCCTAACCTAGCCTAACTCAGAAAAACACCTCCCTACTGCACATGCATAGTACCTAAGACACTATTCACACCAATAAGGGACATAAAAGAGTGAAATGAGGTGTTAAAGGTAAGTATGGAAAATACAGTACAATATGAAACATTCTGGGTACTTACAGCAAGTCCCTGGCCATCTCAGTGAATAACCCGCCTCCTCTCAGACTCCGACAGTAAGAAGGAGTTTCTGAAGCACTTGCAGTACACTGTTTATGAAGTCTTGCACTGAACTTAGTCATTTGCACTAAGAATTCCATTCTCTTAACACTGCGCACTCTTGTCTTACTTGCGCTCCATTGTACCTTAATGAAATAAGTGTTGCACTCTGCACTTAAAGTCTTTCCACTCATAAAACCATTTTCGAAACATAACACACTCTAGTTAATTTACGTTACATTGAAAGTCAATTAAATCTTTGTCTTTTCACTCAGAACTCAAATTCCTTAACACTATGCACTGTTTTTTTTTTTTCACTGTACAACACTGTAAATTCCCGTGTGGTCTAATGGAGAAGTTCTAGGCATCTAATCACTGTCAGAGTCTGAGAGTAACTCATGCAGGTGACCTAGGGGTGCATCGCTGAGTCGTAGTGATGGCGTACCCACTGCAGACGACTCTGAAGAGAGGCGCAAAGTCACGTCGAGTGGTGACTCCACCGTGCCTGATGTGCTGGGCTGTGGCTTGGAGCATGAGGGCCTGTCTTGGGGAGGCAATGGAGTGGAGCCAGGGCTGGGCACAGTGGGGGTCACGGGCCTGAAAAAGCTGTCAGTGGTTGACTGACGCAAGGAACGATGATTTTGACGATTAACCCCTTAACCGCGGGGCGTCACTTTCGTGACGCTCGGCTACAATGGATCATACCGCGGGGCGTCACTTTTGTGATTCTGTGTTATTTTGAATTATCCCGGGCTCTCAAGTGGTGGCTTGTATCATATATCAGTACTGCCAATGTTCAACACTAGTCAGCACTCCAAATCTCATCTGTACTCCCATCCATTGTTGACATTTTAGCTATTTTAACCCCTTCCTGACTCCCCTCCCTACCTGCCCTCCATTACCCTCTCCTCTCACCTCCCACGCCGCGCTGCGCTACGGAAATTTCCCCTTCTCTTTCCACAGATTTCATCCATTGAAATAAGGCCTATGCCCTATATTTTTACCCAATAATATATACCAAAAAAAAACAGGTAAGTGATAGTGTTATACTCCAGAAATTGCCTAATTATCACCTGACAACACCTCACGTGCATTCATTCGCTACATTACCACGGTAATTTCCCCTTTGATTTATGCCTTGTAATCGATGTCTGTAATAAAAATATATATCAGAAAGGAAGGGAGAATCCTAATTGACATTTACAGTCACCTGGAACTACCTATTTCTATATTTATTGCCGAGATTTTCTACCTATAAAAAATTAGCATGTAAGTTAGCAGCAGTAAGCCTAAAGTGTCATTGTCAACCCTTCCCTTCTCAGATAATTTACCCCCTTCTTGACTCCCCTCCCTACTTGCCCTCCATTACCCTCTCCTCTCACCTCCCACGCCGCGCTGCGCTACGGAAATTTCCCTCTTCTTTTTCCACAGATTTCATCCATTGAAATAAGCCCTATGCCCAATATTTTTACCCAATAATATATACCAAAAAAAAAACAGGTAAGTGATAGTGTTATACTCCTGAAATTGCCCAATTATCACCTGACAAAACCTCACGTGCATTCATTCGCTACATTACCACGGTAATTTCCCCTTTGATTTATGCCTTGTAATCGATGTCTGTAATAAAAATATATATCAGAAAGGAAGGGAGAATCCTAATTGACATTTACATTCACCTGGAAGTACCTATTTCTTTATTTATTGCCGAGATTTTCTACCTATAAAAAATTAGCCTGTAAGTTAGCAGCAGTCAGCCTAAAGTGTCATTGTCAACCCTTCCCTTCTCAGATAAGCCGCGGCATTTAGTTCCTTGTCCTCCACTGCAGAGACAACATGTCGCACTCGCGCCCCGCCATTCCTGCCGCTTCTGCGCCCATTGCAAAGGGCCCCGTGACCTCTACCCCCAAGAAAAGTGTTGAGGCAAGCAGGAAAGGCCTCAGTGACTCTGCAGTGGCACGAGAACTTGCTGAATTGTCGATGATAATAATGGACAGCGATTTTGACGATTCCGGTGAATCGTGTGATGAGCCGGGTGAACTTATCGCGCCAGAAACAGCGACAACAAGTGCTCCTACCAGTGAATCTGTGTGTAGCTCCAAGGGAAAGGAGCCTTTAGTGCAGGAAGGAAAAGAATTTGGGAAGGGAGTGAAAAGGCGGCGTGTTAGCCCCAGAACAATGCCCCCACGTGACCCAGCCCGCCATGAGTCACGAGATCATTCACCTCCCCGTTCCCCAAGCCCCGCTTTACTCATCTCGTCATCATCGTCGGCTGAGTTATCTCCGGAGTCTTCGTCGTCGGAGTCACCACCAGCATCAACAGTGAAGGCCGGCCGTAGAGGTAGAGGTAGATCTAAGAGAGTGAGAAGTAGTGTAGCTAGTAGGGTAAGGGCTGCTAGTGCTGTACGGCAACCTAGGGTCAGTGCGAGTGACCTTGACCGTGATAAGCCTCCCTCTCAGCCAACCTCCACCACCACCACCACCACCATCCCTCCACCGCCACGCCAGGGAATCCTGGACGCCTTCGCATGGACGGAAGGGTCAGATTTTGTCCCCGAAAACCTGGTTTTCGATGAGAGCTCGTCAGGAGTTCAGCCTGCCTTCACTATGGACGAAAATGCTGAGTGTGTCGACTACCTTTTGGCCTTCCTAGATGACGAAGTCATGCAGCACATATGTGATGAGACTAACAGGTTCGAATCACAACGTGCTGCTAGTGGTACAGGTGCAGCCAAGATGCAACAGTGGACCATGCTGGGAGTGCAGGAGCTGTATGTGTTCTTTGCCCTCATGCTTCTTATGCCACACTCCAAGAAGCATGAGTTGGAAGAATACTGGTCCATGGACCCCTTACTACCCTCACCGACCTTCAACAAGTACATGGCCAGAGATCGCTTCCGGAACATCATGGGAAACCTGCACTTTGCCGACAACGATGTACCTTCCCAAACCAACCCACTCTGGAAGATCCGGGAGATTCTGAACAGAATGAAGGATAAGTTCATGTCATTCTTCCACCCATTTCAGAAGGTTGTCATTGATGAGTCCTTGGTTCTGTTCAGAGGACGTCTTCGGTTTGTCCAGTACATTCCAAGCAAACGCCATCGCTTTGGAATTAAGTTCTTTGTACTGTGCGACTGTAAGACGGGGTACATCCTTGACTTCGTCATATATTCAGCCAGCACTGTCGATCTCGATAAAACACACCCCCTTGGCTTCTCAGGCTGTGTAGTGAAAGTGCTCCTAGAAAAGTATTTTGGTGCGAATCATGTGCTGTATACAGACAACTACTATACAGCACCGAAACTTGCCAAATACCTTTCTGAGCACGGCATTGGCTCCTGCGGCACTGTCAAAAGTAATCGTGCCAACTTCCCCAAATTCCCAGAGGCAGGAAACTTCGCAGCGAGGAGACGTGCACCTACGCAAGTCTGAGAAGATGCTGGCAATACGGTGGCATGACAAGAGAGTCGTGCACATGCTCACCACCGTACATAAGGGGAGATGAGAGACAGTGGGAAGGTCAGACCGTAGGACAGGCGAACCTGTGATGAAACCTGATGCTGTGTTGGACTATAATATAAACATGCGGCTGGTGGACAAGTCCGACATGATGATTGGTGAGATCGACTGCCTCAGGAAGAATACTAGGTGGTACAGGAAAGTTTTTCTGCATCTCATAGATATGACGATGCTGAACGCCTTCATCCTGTACAAGATGAAGGTAAAGCCACCCAAGTCCTTCTCCCTGAGGTTGTTCGCCAGGACTTGTGTCCAGCAGCTGCTGGAAAAATATGGTAAGGTGCAAGCAGCAACTCCAAGGCGCCATCCAGTTACACTTCCCGACCGACTTGAGCAGAGGGCGTATATGGAGCGGCACAGACTTGAGCTAATGCCTGCCACAGGGAAAAGGAAGGCTGCGATTCGCAGGTGTCAGGTATGTGCGCATACCACACGCCGCACACCTGAGCATAAACGCACCTCTTGGCAGTGCGCTGAATGCCAGGTTCCCCTCTGTGTAACCTGCTTCTTCGATTATCACAGCCAGAAGCAGTTCTAACAGTGCAAGTGTGGAAGCAGAATTATTTGGAAATAATGTGTAAATAATGTGTAAATAATGTGTAAATAGCAAGGTGAAAGCAATGGATGTTCAGTTCATATGATTGAACAGTGTACTATAGTTTCATCTTACTGAAAGTGACAGTGAATAACATATTGTAAGTAAAATAGAAGGGTAAATATTGAAAATAGAATAGAAAATGTAAATAGTAATGTAAGTAATTAGTAATATAAGAATATGAGTACAAATAATTTATGTTATAACAGTGAGAGTGAATCCGTTGCTCTCTACGTATTTTACTGACTGAAAAATAGAATGACTTCAGTGACAATAAAATAATACGACTGAATGAAACTTATGGAGAAAGACTCCAGATATATATAAGTGTGATATAGTAATAGAAATATAAAGTGTGAGGGGTTTTATGAATAATAAATGACAGAGTGCCTAGAGCGAACTAGCGCAAGTGCGGCGATCAGACGCGCTCGTAATTTCCATTGCTTTCACACTGTTTTTTTTTTTAGTATGGATCCCAAACTACTTGAAAATGGTAGAATAGTGTTTATAGTGTTTGTATCTGGCTGTGGTAATCATATAACGGGTTGTCGGGAAGTGTAAAGTGGAGACTTAGTTACCCTACTTCAGAGGTCTCCACAAGTCCTACGGAAACTGACGAAGGCTCAACAATCATTCCAGGAGAAAGCTGAAGGTATGTGCTATAAGCATATATAATTTTATTATTCTAGGACTAATAACTGATTTTTAGCAAATATTTTTTGAGAGTCTCTCGGAGCCCAAATAACCCCGCGGGACACGCAAGTAATTGGTAAACAAGCCCGCGGTGTAGGGGTTAATGATGCGCTGCCTGAAAGCGCGCACTTCCTCCATAAGTCCCAAGGGCCCCATCTCATCGCAGTCTGGGTGCTCCAGGTAGTCCAGAATGAACTCTAGGTGTTCCCGGAGTGCGCTCAGCCATGGGATGGCTGGAATAGTGTCACGCTGAGAGGAGTCCGCATCATAGTCGCTGTCCTCGTCAGAATCTTCAAGCTGGGTACTGACACCTGCAACGGAAGCTGTGATCTCGATATCAGACAATGTCTGATACCCAGGATCGCCCTCGTCGTCATCCAACCACTCACGCACTTTGTCCACATCAACATCATCCCCATGCCCACGTAGACGTGCATGGAAGTCATCCACATCAAAACCTAGGAAATCGTGCTCCACATCCGTTCCGAGAAGCAGACAAGACCAACCATTTTCTAGAGTATTGACAGGGATTTCCTTCCATGCACTGGCCCGGTTGTAGATGGCAGACTTGATGTTGTAGCGACGAAGGTTTTCCAAAGTCCTCTCGCCTTGCGTGTCCCGTCCCTCCCTGCACTCATCCTCGTCCTCGAGAACAACCATCACCTCGTCCAGGAACTTCCGGTGGTACAGCCTCTTCATTGCCACGATCACTCCTTGGTCCATTGGTTGGATGAGAGCAGTGGTATTAGGTGGCAGAAATATGCACCTAATGCGGCCATTCTCAGCCACCAAGTCCTTGTTGCATAGGTGGGCAGGTGCACTGTCGAGGAGAAGGAGGGCCTATACCTGGTTGCATGGGATTCCAAGTTTCTCCGTCTGATAATGGATGACCTCCTTGACGAAATGGCGGTGGAACCAATCTTTGAAGATCTGGGCTGTGAACCATGCCTTCAAGGAATGGTACCAAATGACAGGAAGGACATCCATCACCCCACGAAGACACTGGGGCTGCTTTGCACGGCCAACAATAAAGGGCTTGAGCTGGTGCATGCCGTTAGCATTGGCACAACACAAAGCAGATATCCGTTGCTTGCAGAGCTTGCAGCCAGGTACATGCTTCTCCGTCTCCTCGGCCAGAGTGTTCATAGGCAAAGAGTGATAGAATAAGCCAGTTTTGTCAGTGTTGTAGACTTGACTGAGAGTGAGGCCCTCCCTGTCGATCAAGCGCTTCACCTTGTGCGAAAATTCGTCTACTCCATCCTCGTTGGCGTCCAAAGCTTCGCCATGAGACTTATGGTTGGTAAGGCCATGATGTAATTTGAACGCGAAGAGCCAACCTGCAGATGCATTGAAGTCTAGGGCGTCGTGAAGCCTTGCGAACTTCTCAGCAGCAGCCTTCAGCTCCGTGCCACGCACCATCACACCAGCAGCACGTTGCTGTCGATACCAAATCAACGTGGAGCGGTCAACTTCTGCATACTTGGGAGTATACATCACCTTCCTCTCCACGTTGCATTTGCTTTTCGACGAGATATCAGCCGTGTACTGCATGAGTTTGTCGCGGGATCTCTTGATATCAAACAAAGTAGACCGGGCCATGTTGAATTCACGAAGGATGCATGAGGAAGACCATCCCACATCCACCTTGTTCAATATCTCCCTCTTCTTCTCCAGAGTCAGAACAACTCTCTTCCTCTTCTCAGGCGGTCGGGCTATCATCACACATGAGAGCAGCAGGAGAGGCACGAGAGCAGCAGGAGAGCCTGCAGCAGGTAAGGCACCACCACAAAAGTGAGCACGTGGGCGGCCATGACGATGAGTGTGCACACACAACAAGAGACAGGCGGTAAGTGGGGAGGATGCAGGGGCGCTCTAGTGGACGTCGGCGGAATAATGCACCAAAACACAGCTGGCCTGCGCCGCGTGCGCCAATTTCAAATTATGGGCGGGAAAAAGTCAGATTTTTTTTTTAATTTTTGCAGTTTTTGGCCCATTTTGGGAATATTGGATCCCAGGAAGAAAATGTCCGGTTATTGGGGATGTCCGGAAATTGGGCATCCGGATATTACAGGGATTACAGTATATATAATGTGTGTGTGTGTATATATATATCTGCGTACATATCATCATCATCATCATCATTATCAGCCATAACTAGTCCACTGCTGAACAAAGGCCTCCCATAACCTTTTCCACAAATTCCTTGACTGAACCAATCTTTGCCACGTTTTCCCTGCAAATTTCTGTATCTCACCTCTCCATCTCCTGTCTGGCCTTTTTCTACTGCGCTTACATTCTCTTGGTGTCCAGTCAGTCAGCCTCTTGCTCCATTGGTTATCCCTTATTCTTGCTATCTGGCCTGCCCACCTCCATTTCTGTTCTTTTATAACTTCTATAATATCTTTGATTTTAGTCTGCTCTCTCACCCAAGTTGATCTTTTCCTGTTTCTTAAAGATATTCCCAAAATTGATCTTTCGATTGCTCTCTGAGAACGGATTAATTTATTTTCTATTGATTTTGTCAGTTTCCAAGTCTCACAACCATACGTCATAGCTGGAATTATACATTCGTTATATATTTTTCGTTTTATACAAACTGGCAAGCTACTTTTCATAATGTCTATGTTTACCGAAGGCTTTCCATCCAATTGTAATGCGTCTTTTTATTTCGCTATCATGATCTTTCGTTAATTTTAGTATTTGTCCCAAGTAGTTGTACTCCTCAACTTCTTCAAGAATTTCATCACTTATTCTGATGACGCTCTTTGGTGTTTGTTGATTAAACATTAGTTTTACTCCGGTTCATCTTCAGTTCTACTTTCAGACTTTCTCTATTCAGGTCATTTAACATATCTTGTAATGTCTCTGCTGTTTCTGAGATTAGGACAATGTCATCTGCAAATCTTAAATGGTTTAGCTTTTCTCCATCAATGTTCACTCCTTTGTTTTCCCAGTCTAGCTTTCTGAAAATATATTCTAGGCATGCTGTAAATAATTTTGGTGAAATTGTATCTCTCTGACACAGGCCCTTCTCAATCTTAATTTTTTCCGAGTCCTTATGAAATTTAACTGTACCAGTTCCATCTTTATATATGTTTTTCAGCAGGTTTACAATGTTCTCATTCACTCCTTGTTCTCACAATTAATTTATAATTGCTATGTGCTCCACTGAATCAAAAGTCTTTTCGTAATCAACAAAACCAGCACAGTGGTTTATTATATTCTGTAGTTTTCTCAATTAACTGATTCATTGTATGTAGATGATCAATGGTCGAATACCCGCTCGGAATCCTGCCTGTTCATGAGGTTGGTTTTCCTCCAAAATCGTTGTTATTCTGTTCGTAAGGCTGTCTCGTGGAGACTATATATATATATATATATATATATATATATATATATATATATATATATATATATGAGAAGTAAACTGTAGCACCACCTCTCCTCCTCTAAACCTCACCTTCTCTTTCAAATTGAGACTGAGCTGTCTGAGGCAACTGACAGCAAACCCTTTTCTGTGCCCTCCAACTTTCTCTATACTCATTTCAAAGCCAAAGGTGGCTGTTGTGTATATATACGCAATGACTTATCTTGCTCTCGTGTTCCTGAACTTGATTCTTCTGAATTCTCTACACTCTAGCTTCGGCTATCCTGTCATTCTCTGACTAAATATATCTGTCCTGTTAACGTATCACCTAATTCTACTATCAAAAATTCTTCGACTATCTTACTCCTACGATGGAACACATTCTATCCACTTGTCCTTTCTCTGAAATCTCCATTTTAGGAGATTTCAATGTTCACCACCGCCTTTGGCTCTCCTCTCCTTTCACTGATCCACCTGCTGAACAAGCCTACATCTTTTCTATCCTTAATGACCTAGTGCAGCTTGTACAGCACCCTACCCATATCCCTGACCACCTTGGAGAGAGCTCCAACATACTTGACCCCTTCCTAACAACTAATCCTTCTTCTTACACAGTTAATCTTTTTTCTCCGTTGGGCTCCCCCGATCACAGCCTTATCACCATAACCTGTCTTATCGCTCTGGTACGGCCTGCGGACCCTCCAAAGAAATGTCATCTGTGGCACTTTGAAGCTGCAGGTTGGGAGGCCCTCAGGCAGTACGTGTTTCATTTTCCCTGATGATTACTGCTTCCATGGCCGGGAGCCATCTGAGTGTGCATCGCACACTACGGAGGTTATTCTTTCGGGCATGGAAGCATAGATTCCTTTCTCATATCCTTTGACTAATGCAAGAAAGCCTTGGTTTAATCACGCTTGTTCTAATGCTACCCGCTACAAGGAGAGGGCCTATAAAAGGTACCGGAGCCAACTCACCCCTGAATCACATCTTTTATACGTTTCTGCCTGGAATCGTGCTAAGGCTGTTCTTCGATCCGCTAAAAATAATTTCATCCATACTAAATGCTCTCAAATCTCCAACTCGAATTCCTCCCGCTCCTTCTGGCACTTTGCCAGAAATCTTTCTATCAACTTTACCTCATCATCCTTCCATCCTCTTTTCTATGCTGATGTCTCTGTAGCTATTTCTTCTACTGATAAAGCAGATCTCTCCGCTCAGACTTTCTCCTCCATTTCCTCCTTAGACGATTTCGGTGCTGTTCCTCCTTCATTTCCCCCCTCTGACTTCCTCATGGCTGACATTAATATTTCTTCAGTTGATGTATTTACTGCCATCATAGGCATCAATACTAACAAGGCATATGGGCCTGATATAGCCCCTCCCATTGTTCTCAAGAACTGTTGTTCTGTGCTTACACCCTGCCTAGGCAAACTCTTTCGTCTTTGGCTATCAACTTGTACCTTTCCTTCTTGCTGGATGTTTGCTCTCATTCAGCCAGTCCCAAAGAAGGGTGACCATTCCCAACCCTCTAACTATCGTCCAATTGCTTTAACATCCTGTATCTCAAAAGTTTTCGAGTCAATTCTTCATAGAAAAATTTTAAAATATCTTTCTTATCACAACCTTCTTTCTGATCATCAGTATGGGTTCCATGAGGGACGCTCCACAGGCGATCTTCTCACCTACCTTTCAGACTCTTGGTCATCCTCCTTTCGGGACTTTGGTGAAAGCTTTGCCATTGCACTTGACATCTCAAAGGCTTTCGACCGAGTCTGGCACGATTCTTAAATTTCCAGACTGCCCTCTTACAGTTTCTATTCTTCTATCTGTGCCTTCATCTCTAGCTTCCTTTCTGGTCGTTCTATAGCCGCTGTTGTAGACAGCCATTATTCTTCTCCTAGATCTATTAACAGTGGTGTTCCGCAGGGCTCTGTTCTATCAGGAACTCTCTTCCTTTTATTCATCAATGACCTTCTAAGCTGTACATCTAACTCTATCCACTCGTACGCTGATAACTCCACCCTTCACCTGTCCATTCGGTTCCCACAACGTCCATCTCAGCAGTTACTTCAACAAACAAGGGATGAGGCTATGGCACACCTAATGTCTGACTTGGCTCGTATCTCTGACTGGGGTAGAAATAATCTTGTTGTTTTTAATGCATCAAAGACTAAGTTCTAAAACCTATCAACTCGTCAAAATCTTCCACATGTGTACCCACTAACGTTTAATAATACTCAGCTTAATCCTGCATCATCCTTGAACATGCTTGGGGTTTCATTCACTCGGAACTTATCTTGGATAGATCATATTACATCTCTTGTAAAATCTGTGTCTGAGAGATTAGGTGTGCAATGCCGACTCCGTTCCTTTTTACCCTTGTGCAATTGATGACTCAATACATGGGTTTTATCCACCCCTGTGTGGAGTACAACTCTCATGTGTGGGGAGGCTCTCCACATACAGCTCTTCTCAATAAGATGGAGTCAAAGGCTTTTCGTCTTATTAACTCTCCTCCTCTTACTGGCTCCCTTCAATCTCTGTCTCTTCGTGGCACTGTTTCATTTTTATCTCTTTTCTATCGCTACTTCAAAGGTCGCTGCTCCTCAGAACTGTCTGCATGCATTCCTCCACCTCTACGACGGGCACGTAGCACCCGTCAAGCAGCAAACTCTCATCCCTTTTCTGTCCAACTCTCTAATGCAAGAGAACCGTTACCCCAAGTCCTTCATTTTGGAAATGTCTCCGTCTGTCTGTATTTCCTGCTTCCTATGATCTCCAGTCTTTCAAACGCAGTGTTTCTAGGCATATCGAAATGATTGTATCCTGAATTTAGCTCTCTCTTGTATTTTCTTCTCTTAGAAGGAACAGCTTTTGCTGGCTTGTGACCTTTGGTTCCTTCTTCCTAGGATAATATATATATATATATATATATATATATATATATATATATATATATATATATATACAGTATATATATATATATATATATATATATATATATATATATATATATATATATATATATATATATATATATATATATATATATATATATATATATATATATAGAGAGAGAGAGAGAGAGAGAGAGAGAGAGAGAGAGAGAGAGAGAGAGAGTAGACTGTAGCACCAGTCGAGCAGGGCAGTACTCCTGAGGTGGATGGAAAGCTGAAGACAGGGAGAGCTGGAGCTCCCCTTTCATCAGACCTCAGGACTAGTTCCTGAGCATTCCCCTTTGCTGAACTTTATCAGTGTCTCAGTAACACAGAGAGAAGACCATCATGCTCTTCAGTACAAGCTTCTCTAACTATCTACACCAAATTACATGCACAATACACACTACACTTCCTTTTCCAAAATTCAAAAATAAATTATGGTGACCGAACACCCAGCCTGAGAGTCCCTGGGGGGGGGGAACATAAATGCCCCCACCTTCCGCCCCTCTCCCGGTGACGACTGGAACCACTATCTGATTCACTTCTTCATTTCTGCAATATTTGTGGCCTTTCTTCTAACTATTGATCTGTCGAGCACCGCCTCTCCTCCTCTAAACCTCACCTTCTCTTTCTAACTGAGACTGAGCTGTCTGAGGGAACTGACAGCAAACCCTTTTCTGTACCCTCCTACTTTCTCTATACTCATTTCAAAGTCAAAGGTGGCTGTTTTGTATATATACCTAATGACTTATCATACTCTCGTGTTCCTGAACTTAATTCTTCTGAATTCTCTACACTCTGGCTTCGGCTATCCTGTCATTCTCTGACTAAATATATCTGCCCTGTTAACCTATCCCCTAATTCTACAGATTATCGAAAAAATCTTCGACAATCTTTCTTCTACGATGGAATACATTCTATCCATTTCTCCTTTCTCTGAAATCTCCATTCTAGGAGATTTCAGTGTTCACCACCACCTTTGGCTCTCCTCTCCTTTCACTGATCCACCTGGTGAACAAGCCTACGTCTTTTCTATCCTTAATGACCTAGAGCAGCTTGTACAGCACACTACCCGTATCCCTGATCGCCTTGGAAAGAGCTCCAACATAATTGACCAATTCCTTACAACTAATGCTTCTGCTTACACTGTTATTCTTTTCTCTACGTTGGGCTCCTCAGATCATAACCTTATCATCATAACCTGTCCTATCGTTCCGGTACGGCCTGTGGATCCTTCAAAGAAACGTTGTCTGTGGCACTTTGAAGCTGCGGATTGGGAGGCCCTCAGGCAGTACGTCTTTGATTTTCCCTGGAATGATTATTGCTTCCATGGCTGGGAGCCATCTGAGTGTGGATCGCGCATTACGGAGGTTATTCTCTCGGGCATGGAAGCATACATTCCTTTCTCATATCCTTTGACTAATGCAAGAAAGCCTCGGTTTAATCACGCTTGTTCTAATGCTGTCCCTAACAAGGAGATGGCATATAAAAGGTACTAGAGCCAACGCACCCCTGAATCACTTCTTACTTACATTTCTGCCCGGAATCGTGCTAAGTCTGTTCTCCGCTCTGCTAAAAATAATTTCATCCGTACTAAATGCTCTTAACTCTCCAACTCAGATTCCTCCCGCTCCTTCTGGCACCCTGCCAAAAACCTTTCTAACAACTTTACTTCATCATCCTTCCCTCCTCTTTTCTACTCTGATGGTTTTGTAGCCATCTCTTCTGCTGATAAAGCAGATCTCTTCACTCAGACTTTCTCCTCCAATTCCACCTTAGACGATTCCGGTGCTGTTCCTCCTTCACTTCCCCCCTCTGACTTCCTCATGGCTGACATTAAAATTTCTTCAGCTGATGTATTTTCTGCCATCACAGGCCTTAATACTAACAAGGCATATGGGCCTGATGGAGTCCCTCCTGTTGTTCTCAAGAACTGTGCTTCTGTGCTTACACCCTTCCTAGGCAAACTCTTTCGTCTCTATCTATCAACTATGGTCCTTTCGCAGCAAGAAGTCCGTTCAGGGTGTGGCAGAAGTTGGGATTTCCCTGAGTGAGACGTTGCCAATTTGACCACCAATTATCGGATTATCACTCTGTCTCCCTACCTACCCCCATCACACCTGTTTCTCTCTCTCTCTCTCTCTCTCTCTCTCTCTCTCTCTATATATATATATATATATATATATATATATATATATATATTGTATATATTTATTATTTATTTTCATTTTTTTTCCACGCCACTTATGAGGTAAAAGTCTAGGCGCGTTTTATTTTTAAGAGGTTTCCCCTGTAGGCCTAATCCTCTCTCTGATCTTTAATCATAATCTTCTTCGTCATCAGAACTTTCTGTTATATTGACGAGAGAGAGAGAGAGAGAGAACAGGTGGGATGGGGGTAGGTAGGGGCCCAGTGATAATCCGATAATTGGTGGTCAAATTGACAACTCTACGGCGTGGCAACATGGGAAAAAAGCACTGCCATGTGTCATAGAATTCATTCAAATCGTTGTTATAATTCTAAAAAGTGATACTCAATGTACTATATAGCTTCCTTTTCTATATACAGAATATAAAAAAACAATTTCAAATAGCACATAGATGGGAAATAAGAGAGAGAGAGGCATGTACTACGGTTGATTTGGCAGCATCGCTAGAGGTGATTCACCAGGTGGGCCCCACCCTGAACGGACTTCTTGCGGTGAAAGGACCATAGTACCTTTCCTTCTTGCTGGAAGTTTGCTCTCATTCAGCCAGTCCCAAAGAAGGGTGACCATTCCCAACCCTCTAACTAACGTCCAATTGCTTTAAAATCCTGTATCTCAAAAATTTTCGAGTCAATTCCTAATAGAAAAATTTTAAAACATCTTCCCTATCACAACCTTCTTTCTGATCGTCAGTATGGGTTCCGTCAGGGAAGCTCAATTGGCGATCTTTTCACCTACCTTTCAGACGGTCATCCCCCTTTCGGGGCTTTGGCGAAAGCTTTGCCATTGCACTTGACATCTCAAGGGCTTTCGATCGAATCTGGCACAAATCTTTAATTCCAAACTGACCTATTACGGTTTCTATCCTTCTATCTGTGCCTTCATCTCTAGCTTCCTTTCTGGTCGTTCTATAGCCGCTGTTGTAGACGGCCATCGTTGTTCTCCTAGATCTATCAACGAGTGTGTGTGTGTGTGTGTGTATATATATATATATATATATATATATATATATATATATATATATATATACATATATATATATATATATATATATATATATATATATATATATATATATATATATATATATATATGCCATTTTGAAGCTACAAGAAAGACACATACCACTTTCGAAATCGCACAAAAATCCTCAATTATTTTAATTTCATACAGATTCCATGGTTCCCAGTAGTTTTTCTGTAAATCGAGGAAACGATTTTTTATAAGGCAGATTAGTGTAACAGCAGGCTGCGGAAGAAGTAACTGTCTAATGTTGTGCAGTATATTTTGACGATTGCTGAGAGCATCCAAGTTTTGCTTTTTCAAAACAAAGAATACCTTCCTTTTTGCCTTTTTTTTTTTTTTTTTATCTTTTTGACTGAATCCGAGTCAGGCTAATACAATATCCTGATCAAAGAAAGAAACTTTGAATTTCTGATTTCTGATTCGAATCAGAGTGCACAGAGAGATTTGGTGAGAGTAAATTTTGTGAATGAACAAAATGCAAAGTCATTATTAACCTGCTAGGTCCCAAGCCCTATACCTAAAAGTATTACATGAGGAGTATTGGTTCTAGGAAGTGTGAGGGAAAATTTTTGGTGTAATCTAATAAGTTCTTTTTAGTATTTTTAGGTCAGGAAATCAGAGGAAGATGGTGAGCCACATGAGAAAATATTCAACATCGCCTGACTTGCTCGCTCACTCGCTCGAACACGTTCCACACTTTCAGTATAGATATCTATTACATGTTAATCATCTGAATGTAGCAAGAATAACAATAAACCAAGTTATGTGACTGAAGGGATTCGCAAACTGTATTGGGACCAGATATATACCTTACATTACACAGCATTTATAAACATTCATGCTTCTTTGACTCACTCTCAGTTGAATAAAATCGTACAGCATTAGCTAAAACAGAAATCAAGAACTGACCCGACCATAAAAATATTGTCAATTACAGCAGTTTCACATTAATCTTGAACTAGATTTTCGTCCTTTCTTACGACACTTCACATTGCTCAGATACAGAAAAAGACGATGCTAAAGTTCTACCTCCTATCCATAACACTTCTTCGTGACTAGTTTTACTCATATGCCCTTGAAACTGTAGATACGGCACTTTTAGTCTAAGCTAGAGTTGTTGTTATTGTTGTTGTTGATCAAGCCCGCTCTATTTAGCCGAGCAGATCCATCAATGGCAGGCAAGTAGCCGCCCCTGCAAGTCTGACCCATGGAGGGGAAAAAAAATGTGGAAGTTTGCTTCCTGGATGAAGCCACATTTGCGTTTCACCGGCCAGTTAATAGGGAAGCATAGTAAGCTCCACCTTTTTTTTTTTTTTTAGTCATGTGGTTACTAATCAACTATATCAATGGTTTCTTGGGTTACAGGAAGCCATTAGGCTTATCAGTCAGTGTATAGTCACCTGCAGTGGAAAGAAATGCAATAAAAAGGAAAGAAACAGAGAAGTAGAAAGAAAGGAAGGCAGGCAAAGAAATGGAATGATAGACATGAAGAAAGGTATAGGCAGCACTGCATCAAGTGAGTGGATAATGGGCGCCCCTCCTGTACCACCATCCAAGTTAGAGTAAATAGGGTATACCAGTATTATCACTCGCAGGCTCCTATATTCACGCATCTGATTAAAATCGTCTTGTATGAGATGGAATGGAATACTTGAGTTTTTCCAACCATTAAAAAGGGGTACAAAGAAAAGCAAATAGCAAGAGACCTGTTGTTCCTTCCGTGGCTGTTTGGTATAGAGAATGCTATACCTAACATACACTATTATGTCAGTTAAAAAGTTAAAGCCATGGATAGAAAAGCAGGGATACACCCCCTCTCCACCCACCAAACCCTCCAGCTGGAAATAGTGAGAAGTATCACCATGCAGCATAGAAAAGTTGTCATGGAAATTTCATTGGAAATGGGAAAGAAAATCTTGTTCTGTACTATCTACCTGAAAACGAAAATAACATTAAGTCAACAGTATTTACCGTTGTTGTTCTGTGGGTTGTATTATCCAGTCTTTGAAAAAGGGGAAAAAAAGGTTTATATATACAGAAATATTTCATTTAAGAGTTAACACACAAAGGTAAGAATTAGAAGAAAGATACTTACCTAACCAACCTTTAAAGGTTAGTACTGTATAACGGTTTACTACAGTGCAGGGGAATTTGTTCTATATATTGACCATCTGTCTATTTCCAGATGCCTTAATCCTATAAGGAGTGGCCAAAAACAAATCGCCTCCATGTCGCCCTGTTCCCCGCCATTTCACTGGTCTCCTGCCAGCTCACACCTCCTTCTCTCATATATACCTCAAGTCCATCTCTCCAACTCTTCCTTGGCCTCCCCCTCCCTCTCCCAACCTCCACCTCACTCACATATACTCTCCTCATTAGTCTCTTGCTCTTCATCCTCACCACATGGCCAAACCACCTCAGTCTATTTCTCAAACACTTTCCATCATAATCACATTCACAGCACAAAAGCTTCTTAACCTGTCCCATCCCTTTGACATGGTACATATGTGCCCAAATGTTTTGTTACTGTGACTCCCATTGACGTTTATAAATGCCCTGCAATTGCAAGGTCCGTCATTTGCATATTTTTCAAATTTCATGTGTGATTTTTGGTACATATACACAGGACACCTTCCTCTACCTGAGGCCAGATGGGAACAATGCCTTACCCTGCGTGACCCCCCCCCCCGCACACCACTGTCTTGGCAACTCACCTGTTACCAGTGACCTGGCCAGTAAAGACATGTTGCACCACAGTAAGAAGTTCAAAGCGAGAGTGATTCCCCAATCGATGACAATGTGGAGGACAAAGTTTATGTGGTGCCAGAGGAAGAAACGATCACAAATGATGAGGAGGTAACGTCGCCAAGGAAGGTGCGGTATGTTGATGTGTTTGGTGAGTGAAACAATGTTTATATTGCCTATATTACTGTGTGAAAACTAATATACTCCTGTATTACAAATATATTCGTGCCAAACAAATAAATATCTACCTATTCTGAGTGGTTTGGAATAGTTACCTCTCCCATAGAAAACGTTTGCTCTGGAGCTGGGCCCAATAGAAGACAGTACCAGGTGAGGGGAAGGTCACCTGTAACGGGTATTTATAAGCTCAGGTGAGCACTTTCTCTCTGAATTTGCAATGTTTCTCATAAAAAGCAGAGGTTTTAGCCAAAAAAAAAAAACTTTTCGAAAATCTGCCGGGACTGGGGGGAATCAATGGTGAAAAATCTGCCGAGACGCGGTGGGTTAACTTTATCTTTTGTCAGTTTGTCTCTCTGTGTAACTCCACGTGCTCCTCTCAAATAACTCATTTCCACCGCCCTCACTCTTGACTTGTCTACTTCCAACAAGGTTCAAGTTTCACATCTTTTACTTTCATGCTCACTTCCTTGTTTCTTATCACTGCTTTTAAAGAACCAGCAACCTTTCCTTCTTGTTGTACTCTTTCAACCACTTCACCCTTACTTCATCATTTTTTCCTTATGTTTACTTAGCTTCTTCTTAATTTCATTGACTTCCATGTGAAAAGTTCTCTCTAGACTATTTGCTTTTTCAACCAACTTGTAAATTTCCCTTTCAACCAGGTCTGGGTAGAAGTCTTCATCCTGTTTTTTACCTTTGTCTCTACTCTTATCACCTTTTAAAGGCACCTTTCCAAAATATGAATCCATCTTAAAGAAAAGATAATCACTACTTACAGTTGTTGCATCATTTTGTCGTCTGCTCGCATTGGCGTTGTCTAGGTGACATAAGGAATCAGAGCACATTCCTGGATATTGATTTATAGATGTTTACTTACTTTAGGCTACACTTTTTTGCTATTTGCTAGTTATTTTACAATGCTGGATCATCACTTATATTGGCCTAAACAAGCTTGACCCATATATAGATACAGCATAGGTATTCCCAGGGCAGAACTCGGTGATATACGTCCGATTCGTCTGCTCTCTCTCTCTCTCTCTCTCTCTCTCTCTCTCTCTCTCTCTCTCGTGTGTGTGTGTGTGTGTGTGTGTGTGTGTGTGTGTGTGTGTGTATGTGATGTGTGTGTGTGTGTGTGTGTGTGTGTGTGTGTGTGTGTGTGTGAATTCCTTCTAGGCTATTTGATGGATTTGAATGAAACTTCCCAGGTGAGTCTGTTTGGTTACTGGGAAGGTCTGCCACTATATAAAATTTTTCAACCACGGCTTTTAGAGGTGGGGATCAGCTAACTTCATGAAATTGAAAAAAAAAAATCAGAAATACTGAAAGGAGGGCAGACATAACTTTTATATTATAGTAAATGTTGTTCATTGGACTCTAATCCGTAATGTGATATTTGGGGAACATGACCCCTCAATGATTCATGGGGGGGGTCAGCCCCTCTTTCCAAAATAAAAACAATTAGCAATAGAGAAAAGTGAACACAGGGATTTCAACGAAATTTCTCAGCTTAGCTCATCTGGTTCCATGTTTTTTTCACAATTTTAGGAGGGGGGGAGAGCCAGCCTCCAAAACTCATCCGTAATGCACTATTTGAGGAGTATGACCCAGGAATCTCAATCCCCAGTAATTCTTAGGGGGTCAGCACCCCACCCCCCAAAAAAAAAAATAATCAGAATTAGATGAAAGAATTGGATAGAACTTCCCAAGTCAGTTGGTATGGTTACCTTCCATTATGTGCAGTTTTCCAACCATGATTTTTCGGAGGGTCAGCCCTCACATGTAATCAAAAATACCTGTAAAGTGAAAGGATGGTAGATATGGCTTTGATATCTTAGCAGATGTTGTACATTTAACTCTTATTTTTAATGTGATATTCAGGGAGCACAACCCTCCCAGTGGTTCATGGTGGTCAGACTCCTCTCCAAAACTAAAACGACAGGGAATAAGGGAAAAACTTGAATGCCCTCATTTGCTCATCAGATACCTCTTATATTCAATAAATACACGTTATTCACCCACCAAATACTCTTACATAATCTTCCATTCACTTCACCTTATCACCCAATCACCCTAACTAACATATACGATACACTGAACACCACATATCAGAGCCGACTACCGTGTGGGGTGAATGACTCTGGGTCCGTCCTGAATATCCTGAATTATGCCAGTAAATAGGATTGATTAGTCGCTCATTACCATACCACAATGGCCACAGGATTCTAGTTTTACCACAGTTAACCCACCCCATCCCGACCACTTTTCCACCACTGACTCCCCCCAATCCCGACCATTTTTGGAAAAAATTTTTTTGGGCTCAAACCTCCACTTTTGGTGAGAAACATCGAAAATTCATAGAGAAATCGCTCACCTGAGGTTTAAAATATTCGATCCAGGTAGCAATACCTCCTTACCTTACTGGGTTTTCTAACAGGC
Source organism: Coenobita brevimanus (assembly GCF_032717465.1). Lineage (NCBI taxonomy): Eukaryota > Metazoa > Arthropoda > Malacostraca > Decapoda > Coenobitidae > Coenobita > Coenobita brevimanus. The sequence goes on along the minus strand of NC_136961.1, from coordinate 27,005,208 downwards.
TGGCACCAAAGAAAACGAGTTCTATGGGAGGGTAACTATTTCACACCATTCATTAACGGTATTTATTTATTTACTTGGTACGAATTTATATTTAGTATGAGAGTATATTGGTTTTCAAACAGTAATATAGGCATTATAAGCATTGTTTCACTCCCTAACTCATCACCATACCTGACCTTTTTTCGCCACATTACCTGATCATCATTTCTGACTGTTTCTTCCTCTAATGCTATGCAAAGTTTGTCCTCCACATTGTCATCGATTGAGGAATCACTCTGGCCCTGAATTTCGTACCGTGGCATGACATGGCTTTACTGGCCAGGTCACTGATAACAGGTGAATTGCTGAGACAGTGGCATGCAGGGGGGGGGAGGAGGTTATGCTTGGTAAGGCATTGTCCCTGCCTGGCATCTTGTAGAGGAAGGTGTCCCGTGTATACGTACCAAAAATCACTCGCAAAAATTGAAAATTGTGCAAATTAGGGACCTTGCAATTTATTCGTGTTTATGTACGTCGACGGGATTGGCAGTGACAAAACGTGTGGACGTTAATTCACGTCGACGGGACGCCGCGGGTTAAAAAGGATACACTGATTGGGTGCCACAATTTGATGATGGATGGAAAGATGAATCTCTCTCTCTCTCTCTCTCTGTCTCTCTCTCTCTCCCTCCCTCTCTCTCTCTCTCTCCAACATTTAAATTTAAACATATAAGTAATACTTCCCTCACAGTACCCTCAAAATCCCTGTGCTGTGCCATAGAATGTGAGATGCACCTAGTGCTGACTTCTAGCAACGAAGGGTCACAGGAGAGTTGGGATGGCCTCAACATGTGTGCAGGTGTAAGTGGGGTACGAGTCTTGCCTGGCAATGCCTGATTTTTGTATGAACCATGGCTTAAAGGTCTGAAGAAGAGGGTGAATTCATCCATAATCAGGGGCACAGCCAGGATTTGTCCAAAGGGGGGGGGGGAACCTGCCCATCTCACTAGTCACCGCATGCTAAAAATTATTCTATATTCGTCTTTCGTTCTAGTATGCGCATAACATTCACTGTTGACACAAGGAAGTGTATAAAATAATATCACTGATATTTCCATGTTATTTCCACGAATGTGCGGAAACAGTGATGGTTGCCCAAGATGCTAGGCGTTTTTTGGAATTTCGACCTCAGAGTCAAAGGGAGGGGGGGGTGGCGTTGTGCCCCCCTCCCCCCCGCCTACGCCACTGCCATAAGTGCTCTGAGGTAGGATGTGACTATGAAGTATGGCTCTCAGGTAACTCTTGATTGTAGAGTAAGTTAGAACGAGGACATTAGTCCATTTCCGATTCTCTTCATTTCGAAAGTCACTCATCTTCCTGAGTTTTAGAGGGAACCTCAGGCATGCTGCTCTAATAAGGTTCTGCTGGAGGATTGTTCCCTGTACATCACCCTTCTAAAACTGTCTGCTTGTATCCCTCCTCCCTTATGGCGTGTTCGGAGCACCCATCTAACCCCACACTCACTCCTTTTTAATCCAGTTCTCTAAAGCAAGAGTTAACCGTTACTCAGTTATTCATGTGTACGATATGAATCAATCCTGGAACTGTCTTCCTTAGTGAGGAATATTTTCGTCTGCCTGTCTTTTAAACTCCTGTGTCAAGATTATCTCGAAATGAGCCAATCTTGAATATGGTTCTTTTGTTAGTGTTGTGTGTTAAGAGAATTGAATATTATCCATTTTCCTGTTGGCATATTGAAATAGGTCTCTTATCCACCAGCTAAAACAAGTAGATAGGCAAGGAACAGGGAAGTGTGGAAGGGGAACCAAGGGGCAGTGAGCAGTACCTGGGTGTGGGGGGCAGTAACCATAATTTAAACGATCCATGCAAGGAGCATTTCTCGTCATGTGGAACATTAATTTTGCATTTGCCATTACCAGGCGCTGACGAGAAGCCTGTACGTGGTGGCACTGTGCACCAAGGATGGAACAGCTTCACAGTTTTCATTCGTTAACGTAAGGGCGGTATTTACTGAAAATACCTTCCCTGCTAAGTCTCACACGCAGCAAGCCTTGGTTCTGAAGGGATAAGAAAACCTGTGTATAAAGCTCACCCACACATTGAAAATGAACTTCGTCCCATTAGTTATTCCTTTCACAAAAGTAGCAGTTTCCCTCAGCAACTTTACCTAGACTAATGCCAGGTGACCGTGTGACACAACCATTAATATAGGTGGTAAGGATATGGAAACTACCTTGAGCTATTTTTTTCTTTATTACAAACTCTGTACAAGAGCTACCGATATGAGAAATATAGGTTTGCATCATTCCATCAAGTGCCAGATTCATTAATTCATTGTTACCGGTATATCATTTGGAAAAAACGTAAATCACAGTGTTCTCCATCACAAATACGAGGACGCCAATCACACATCCCAAGCCAAACACCACGAACATTCCCTGAAAAAAAAAAAAAAAAAGTATTAATACTCTGCAATCTCTCTCTCTCTCTCTCTCTCTCTCTCTCTCTCTCTCTCACTGCTTCCGACATTATTTATCTCCTTTTCACAGCTCATGGCTTCTTTGAAGCCTTCCTTCCGTTCTGCCTTCCAAGTAAATTTTATTCATTTCCGCTACATTTACTCAACCTTCTCTACAGTCACGATCTTTCGGATGAACTCTGCAGTACCTTCTCTTGGCATCGTGGATAATTTACTTCCATATCTCGCTCATCTCCAGTTTTTTACCTCCTTTATCATTTGTCAACATTTCTCAGCCTTAAGCCTTAAACCTCAGGAAATTACTAGTGTTTTATTCTGATTGATGCCGACGATTTTACTCGCAGATGCAAAACCCAAGATGTCAGGGTTAAGAAATTATCTCTTTTTTTTATCCTGGCTAACTTCAAGGGATCTTTTTCGCCATTGAGAAACCTTCCTGAGTCTTTGGGATAAACCCAAAAACAGACTGAACAACCCTGGAGGTAGCACACACGCTAACATAACCCAGTTTTACCTACAACCATTCTTCCCACTTCATACACACTAATGCTACATGCCCAGCCGACTCCTCTGACAAAGGACATTAATATGCTCGCATGCATGCATAGCAGTCCATGTATTTGAAGCTGAAAAATTCTAACATAATCCAAAGTTGGTCACTGAGGAAAGAAGAAAACAAAAAGAATAAAAGTAAACCAGAATGGGATAGGTGTAAAAGCTCACATAATAATATTGGCCACTTTTCTCATAGAGACAATGTGACACAATTATACAGCCTTCCGAACAGTAATTGTATGCCCAAAGATTATGTTGGTAGGCCTGCCAGTCCAAGTATGGGAGAGTCCCAGTTATTAAACAGATACATGCTTTAACTACTGTGGGTCATAGTGTCCATCTTTAGTAATACAGTAAGATAGCGACACATATCAGTAGGTGTAAGTCCATTTCGTGAAAGGCTATGACAATGCCTCATGTTTTTTGTGATGTCTTTATGGGGACTGTAAAACCCATGGGTGATATTTACACTTCCGATTCATGTCCCAGATAAACCTTTAGTAGACTATGTAACTTAATATTTAAATAATACTGTAATACGGTGTATGTCAGTGTTATGTCAGTATGGTCTACAGGCAAAATGCTTCCGAGACAAAAATTGTCAGTCATTACTCACTTTAAATTATACTTAAAATGTCTGATTGGCTCGTATTTAAGATGTTCAGTTTACTCAGTTTGCTCAATATCTACGGCCATTGGTTAATTTAGTATTAACTGAACTTGATTCTTTTCTCTAACCAGAAATGATCAAAACACGGACAGATATTTAACTGAATGTATAAATAAATATTTTACTGAGTTTGGACAGTTTTAGTTGTTTTGCCAAAATAATGCATGATGCAATCTGAAATTGTTGGAATGTCATGCACTGCACTATATCATTCTCAGACATCACTGGTAATGGAATCATTAGTTGGGGTACATAAATGAACATATAGCCATATACTGCATAAACCCTGCAAATCATATGGTGTCAATCTCATTTGTATAGTACTGTTTGATTTTGCTGACTTACATATTTGTTCCTAGCCAAAGCATACAGTCATGCCTTGTATGAACAGAGCAGATAATTTCTGCTATATTTGTGATGAAGTGACATTTGCATCACAAAAGCACAGTATTACCACTGTGATTAAAGAGGCCTGCCACCTATATTTTGCCTGCAAAATAGGAGATCCAGGCAAGTGCTGGACTCCACATTATTAAGAGGCGAGATTTGCCAGTTAGGTAGCCGAAATGTTTCAGGATGTTCCCGATGTTTATTATAAGGTAGCCAGCTCAGGTACGAGTCAGAGTTGCCAGTTTGCCTGCTGTTTGTGAGCGTAGTTATTTCGTAAATTATGCATAAATTTTTCTGCTCTTTTTCTTTATAATGTATTTATATGATTTCTTGTTAAATTACGTAATTAAAGTTCGTATGGTAAATAATTTACAGTGTAATGTAAGGTAAGAAAACTATTGCAATGTTATGGTGTCTCCAAGTTGGTAACTGTGCTCTCTCTCTAGAATACACCTGAAATGTGGAGTAGATCATTCTCGAACAATGTAAACGTATATAATGATGGATAAGAGACTAGAACAAGTTTTAGTCAGGTTTCAGTTCAGTTTGAGTATATTTTCGGTACTTGTGAAAACAGTTAAGTGTTGCTGTCAAGCATTAAATGTAACTGCAGATGATAAAGTTTGTGTATCTTCGGTGCTTGTGGAAACAGTGAAGTTGGAAAGCATTAAGTGTGATTTTCTGGAAAAGAAAGACAGTGAACTTAAGGAGCCAGTGTATATTTCCAACACCTCAGCTGATCTTGTGTACTATACACCTAAAGGCTGAAAATAGGAAGAACAACTCACTGGGCAACGTCCTTCCTGTACAGAACTACTGCTGTTGGAACCTGTGGCAGTGTGGGGTGGGGACGTAACCATATAATTATATGCTGCAACATTTGTACAACAAATCTCCACCAGCGGTGAATTAAGAAAAGGAAATCCTTGTCATTTGCTGTACCAGTGATTTGGATAATACCAACAGATAATTACAGCAAAATACTTCTGTATGGTGCTCCAGTCGGGAAAGCTTTGTGAAAGAAAAGAAAGCAGACTGTACAATTTGCAAACATTTCATTAGTTATTCGCCCAGTACCCCAAGAGGATTGTTTGCCTGTTCCCGAAGCACCAGAATCCTTCTCAATTGAATCAGACCAGGAAAAGGGGAACTACGAAACATCTAGTTCTGAACCATCAAGGTCACTTGACCCAGTTATTGTCCCATCCTCTTCCACTGAACACACTTCATAACATAAGGTGACCTGAATGATCTTGTGAGAAATCTAAAACTGTCCAAGAGCAAGGCAGAGTTGTTGGGCCTGAGACTACACAATGGAATCTCCTGGCAGATGATGTTAGGGTTTTCTTGTCCTGTGACCACCAAAGGAATTTTGTCTAGTTCTTCATGGAAGTTGATCTTGTAGCCTGCAACAACATCGATGGTCTGATGGCAACACTCAGCATCTTTCATTATCCAGCTGAGTGGAGGCTTTTTACTGTCTTATCGATTACGAGTCTTAAAGCTATTTTGATACACATTGACAATGTTTTGCCATCCATTCCAGTAGGTCATGCAGTTGTAAACTTATGACAACATTTAACAACTTATGAGGTGCATTATCTACGATCGACATCAGTGGCATCTTTGCAGTGACTTAAAAATTATCGTCCTTTTGCCTGATTTGCAGATTGGATATATAGAGCATTAGTTTGTGTGTGTGTGTGTGTGTGTGTGTGTGTGTGTGTGTGAATGGGATAGTTGTAGAAAAGGGTCTCGCAACATCAAGAGAGATTGGCTGCTTCAACATTCATTGGAGCCAGGTAGGAAAAATATTCTCTGTTCACCACTTGTGGAATCAAGTAGGATTTTATTACCACCATTGCACATGAAGAACTTTGTAAAAAGCAGTGGACTAAACCCAAGAGGCCTTCAGGTATCTCTGTATGAAATTCCCTTGGTTAAGTCATACAAAAATAAATGAACGTGTTTTTGTTGGTCCTCAGACTCGTGAACGGTCCTCAGACCCGTGAACTTCCCCGAGATGATGCATTTGACAATGCACTGTGTGGGAAAGAAAAGAATATTTGACAATCCTTCATGCTAATAACAAAATGCCTTGCAAAACAATAAGGAAGACAACTACAGGGAGTTGTTGCAAAACCTCCTTATGATATACAGTACAGTAAGCTTGTCTCCAACTTGTCAGTGAATATACATTTTTTGCACTCTCATCTTGATTTCTTTTCGTAAAACTGTGGAGCACTGAGTAACAAGCATGGCGAGCGATTTCGCTGGGACATTGTTGCAATGGAGATATTCATCAAGGCAAATGGAGGCCACCAATTGTTGTGGACTATTGTTGGGCAATGACTAGTAATCAGGGATACTCCATTTTCATGAATACAAGAGACGAACCCATAGGTGCATTGCAGAAGCTGAGTAGTTACTGAACTGTTTACTGATACATAATAACTTTTATATAAATGGCACATCAAATATATTCATGTAAACATATCACTAACAGTTGGAAATACACTGGTTTGAAATTTATGTTTAACACTGTAATGTCGGCATTATGGACATAAATGTGAAATATAAAAGACTGAATATCTTAGATACAGTAGCCAATCAGCTGTTGTCACTGTCATGCTTGAATTCAGCTCATTAAAATCCACAAGAAACAGCAGATATTACCTCCGATGAAGACAATTTTTTAACATCTGTGGAGCACTGTTGTGTGTCACGGCGTTTTAATTCACCCTTGAGCACTTGCAAATGAATGTGACATTAGATATTATTAATTATAATCTGTGTTCCCAGCAGTTCGACAGTTAGCTTGGTTCATGGAACCATGGAGACGTTATACTGCTATTTGGCATCCCTGTGAAGATTATCAAAAGTGTCTAAATCGCATGGCCTACAAGTAACGGTAGTGGCTTTACATATGGAATAAAAAATTACTTTGCTATCAGATATGAGGGTAAGTAGTATGCTGCATCAATGGTTATTATGAGGTCTACGAAAACAGAAAGTTCTAGACTACTGTCAAAAATACCAACCCTATCAAACCTGCCATGTGTGTTGCACTGTGTGCATTTCAGAAACTTTGGCTCCAGGGGGCCGGTACGTTTTCTGGGAGATTGTGCAATGGCTTAAAAAAAAAAAAAAAGTCAGACGGTAATGGGGTCTGATGACATCCTACTTTCAACAGTATACCTTTTGATGTTCCGAGTTTAAATATCTGAAATCATCAGAATATATGAACTGAAAATAATGGTACTGACTAGGAAATGTTGAGGAAACAATATATATAGGCCGTCCTTATCCTGCCGCCTCCCAGCCTATTTTTCACTAATGACCCCCACCAATCCTGGCAGATTTTCGAAGTATTTTTAAATTTTTTTTTTGCTCAAATCTCCGCTTTTTATGAGAAACATTGGAAAATACCAAAAAAGTGCTCACCTGAGCTTACAGGTGAGTTATACAGGTGTCCCTTTGAACACCTGGTACCGTCTTCTCTGGAGACGTGCTACTGCTGTCACGTTTTTCAAGGTAATGGTAACTATTGCAAACCACTCAGAATAGGTACACATTTGTTCATTTGGTACGAATATATATGTAGTACAAGAATATACTGATTTTCACACAATAATATAGGGGATATAAGTGTTGTTTCACACACTGAACATATCAACATACTGCACCTTCCTTGGTGATGTTACCTCCTCATCACTTCTGCTCATTTCCTCCTCTGGCGCCACGTTATCATTGTCTTCCACATCATCATCGATTGGGGAATCATTCTTGCCTTGCATTTCGTCATCAGAGAGACTGTGGCACATGTCTTTACTGGCCAGATCATTGCTAACAGGTGAGTTGCCGAGACAATTGTGTGCAGGGGAGGGGGTGTCACGGAGGGTCAGGCAGTGTCGCCTCCGGGCAGTGGGAAGAGGAAGGTCTCACACATATGCCTACCAAAAATTACACACAAAACATGAAAAATGTGCAATGACGGACCTTGCAATTGCGGAACATACTGGTATGTCGATGGGTGTCAGTGTGAAAAAAAATTCTGACGTATGAAGGCACAATGCATGTGTATACAAAAAGAAGCCATGCATAGTACCTGAATATAGTTTCATGTTATATTTCATTTTAAGAGTACGTGATCAGTGGGGGCACCCATCACCAATCACTCAGTGCAGTGATATTCTATTTCAGGGTAACTTTACACTGAAAACCAAAAGATTTCCTGTAAACCAGGAAATAATTTAAAACGTTCAGTCGTAACCTAATAAACAGCCAACATGTGTTCCCTACATGCCAACAGGTGGGTTGGTGGAGGGTTAGTGCCCCTCCCCGGAAAACAACTAATTAAAATTTCAAACAAAATACCTTAGACCAGGACAGACCAACAGGTTATGACCAAGGACCGGACAAAGGACATGGTACAGATTACAACATGGAATGTAAGGGGTGTGAATGATGAGGGGAAAGAGAGATTGTCCAGGTGCTTGAGGGTCGAAAAGTGGACATATGCAGATTGACTCAGGCTAAATGGGGAGGTAAGAGTGTGAGAGAGAGAGAGATTATGGATGGGGTATATGCGCATGAGTTGATGATAATGGGAGGGCAAAATATTGTGTATTTATTGCTGTGTGCAAGAGATGGAAGATGAATAAAAGAGAATATGGTTCAATTTGTTCAAAGATTGTGAAGGTTGGGTTGAAAGTAGGAGTATAGACATGTGTGTGTGTGTGTGTGTGTGTGTGTGTGTGTGTGTGTGTGTGGATGAGAGAATGAAAATGTATATAATGGATGGAAGAGCATACAGAGGTTGGGGGAGTGGACTTCCTGATCACCACTTGGTGGTGGTGAAAGTCAAGGTACAAATGCAAAGGATGAACAGAAAGAGGGAAGGACAGCAGGAAGTACACCATGCAATGAGGATAGAAAGATTACAAGGGGATGGGAAAAAAAGCAGAGTATAAGAGGGAAGTAGAGAGCGATTGGGTAAATATGATTTGGTGCAGATGGAGGATGTGGAAGGTGAATGCAAGATATTCACAGAAGAAATTTGTGCAGCATGTGAGGTGATGTGTGGGGAGAAGGGAACACGAAAGGGGGTGTAAGGAACAGCATGATGAAATGAAGAGTGAGACAAGCTGTGGCAAAAAAGAAGAAAGCATATAATGAGAGGTTGGGAAGCAGAGGCATGGAGGAAGTTGAGAGACGGAAGAGACAGTTATAAGTAGAGAGGAAGAGAAAGTGAAAAGATTAGTAAGATAGAGTAAAAAGAGAACGGATATGGAATTTGAAAGGTGTGAATGTGAGAAAATGATCTGGGAGGAGTTAAAGAGAGTTAGATAGGGTGATAAAGAAGTTAGTAGGGGAGTGAAAGATAAAAATGGAAGACTGATAGTGGACAATGGCGAATAAGTGAGGTGGTTGTGAAAACACTTTAAGGAACTGTTAAACATAAAGAATGAACGTAATGTGAGTATTAGTGGGTGAGAAATGACTGGGAGAAGGAGAGAAGTGAAAAGGGAGGAAGAGATCAGTATGAATGAAGGAGTGGATGCAGTGAGAGAAGTCAAAATGCACAAAGTCCCAGGAATTGATGGAGTGTGTGGTGAAATGTGAAGCCTGGGGGAGAGGTAGTAGTAGAATGGATATAGAATGTGAAGATTGGCCTGGGAGGTAGGTAGAGTCCTGGAGGATTGGAAGTCAGGTATAATTATTCCCATGTACAAAGGGAAAGGGGAAAATGAAGTGTGCGGTAATCATAGGGTCACTTGTCTTCTTAAACCGCCCCGTCCTGTCAACGTATGGGTACGTTGCAACGATTTGCATTTGCCAGTCCCGGCGACGTACCGGTACGTCGTGCAATTGCAATGTGCATAATTTCGACAATTTTCAAATTTCGCGCTTGATTTGCGGTATGTATCCTCGCATGACCTTCCCCTACCTGCCACCAGGCGGGGACACTCGGCAACCCCACGCGATCCGCACTAACCCGCCACTCGTCCACTCACCTGGTAGCAACGGTCTTGCTCAGACATGGCTAAGAGAGGTCTCTCAGACGGCGAAATTCAAGCCGCCCTGGACGCCTTTACAGGCGACAGTGATTCCCCACTGGACGACGAGGTTGTTAATAAAGATTATGTGCAGCCAGAGGAGGAAGAAACCACCAGCAGTGATGAGGAAGTTCCGACTCCCAGGAAGCGGCAGTATGTGACTTACCGTGCTGCTAGAGAGGGGCAGCAGGCAAAGAAGGCACGTGCAACATCCTATCCCTATCCCCAACGTGATTTGGAACCAGAATTCGAGGACGAGGATGAGGATGATGACGATGACGGAGCCGTGGGACGTGCTGCCACGTGGTATGGACGTGAAGTCATCACTCATCGTGGCCCAGAGCGCACACCGTGTCTGATGAGCAGGTATGGGCCTAGCATTTTGTTTGGGGAGTTAGGAAGTGCCGTGGAGGGAGTGAGGAGTGAAAGGGAAAGTACAGGGAGGATTAGGGAAAGTGGGAGTGACGTGAGTGAGTCATTGCTCTCCCTACGTAGTGTGAGGCGGCATAGTGTATCACGTGGGCGAGTGCGGGTGTGTTCATTATCACGTGGGGTTGTGAGGGAGGGGGAAGGTGGGGAGGAACCACTCCCAAGCACGTCTTATGGTCCCCAGTATCCCCTAACACGTGGTCGAGCTAGGGTGCGTGAGAAAGCACGTGGTGTTGTCATGGAGGAGGAAGGTGGGGAGGAACCACTCCCCAGCAAGTCTTCTGCTCCCCAATATTCCCCTACTTCATCCCCACAGCCCCCTAATGTTCCTCAAGGCCGTAAGGGAAAGGGAAAGGGTAAAGGGAGAGGGAAGAGGAGTGACAGTGGGGAAGCCCTCCACACTCCTTCTCCCCCACCTCCCCAACCAGGATCTCCTCCCCACCTAGACGAAGGCGGTGATGGGGATGATGGGGACGAGGGATTTGTGGCGTGGAATTGGGAGGATGGGAGTGATTTTTCTCCCCTCATTCACCCCTTCACTGAGCAGGGGCACTCTGTCTGCATTGCTCCAGGAATTCGCCGTAATTCCACCAGGTTGGATTTTTTCCACCTGTTTTTTAGTGAGGCATTTGTGGAGCAGATTGTATACCATACCAACCTGTTTGCAAGCACCCAGCGCCTAGAGAGTGAAAGATTGGAAACAAGGAGTAGGCATTCTATCATCTATGATTACCCTGTCCCTCTTCCAGAAATGTTCTTATTTTTTGCCCTGGTCCTTTTGATGGGTATTATACGAAAGAACAGAATTCCTGCTTACTGGACTAGGGACCCTGTTATGTTTACCCCAATATTTGGTCAAGTGATGAGCCGTAATCGGTTTCAACAAATTCTAAGTCGCCTCCATTTCTATGATGCTCATGATCCTGCAAATTCGAACAACACTGATAAAATGAAGCGAATTAGGTTGATCTTTGATCACCTGAGGTAAACCTTTCGTTCCTCATTCTATCCCTATAAAGACCTCGTCATAGACGAGTCTCGTGTTGTGGAGAGGCAATATTTCATTTAGGCAGTATATACCCAGCAAAAGGCACCGTTTAAAGTTCAAGATCTTTGTTATGTGCGACTGTAGGACTGGATACGTGCAAGACATAGTCTTGTACACCGGTGCACAGACAGACATAATAGAAGATCGAAGTATTGGACTGTCGGGAGCAGTGGTAAAGACGATGATAGAAGACTACCTTCATCGTGGTCACATCCTCTACCTGGACAATTGGTACACTAACCCTCTTCTCGCTCGTTATCTTCACACACATGAAACTGGAGTCTGTGGAACCGTGAAGGTGAACCGGCGTCACATCGCCAAGGTAGGGCAGAAACTTGCAAGGAATGAGGTTGTCTTCTTCAAAGCCAACAACATCCTTGCAGCTGTGTGGAATCACAATAGAGAGGTAAGCCTATTGTCAACGGTTCACCGCCCCTTGATGCACCATACTGATTCAGTTGATTACCGTAGCAAGAACAGGCATCGTATTTGGAAACCTGAGTGTGTCATGGACTATAATATAAACATGTGCCTCGTGGACCAGTCAGACTCCATGATATCGACGGTAGAGTGTGCCAGGACCACGATGAAGTGGTATAAGAAACTGTTCTTCACTTGCTAGATATCACTGCTCTGAATTGCCACCACCTTCACGCCACGACAACAGGAGTTCAGGAAACCTTTGAAGGGTTTGTGAGGGAGCTCACAAGAGAAATGTTTGCACGATATGCTGTAGAAAGGCCCCAACATCGCACCCGCACTGCCCCTATTGCACAAACTCTCCTGAGAATATCCGGCCGCCCTTTCCCCACTCCTATCCCTCCCCAGCCAAGCAGACCAAGGCCCCAACGCAGGTGTCACGTGTGCAGCAATTCCCGGGTGAGACTCACGACACAGAGGAAGGACACCCGCTATGAGTGCGTGCAGTGTGACGTGGGTCTCTGTATTCACCCATGTTTCAGCGAATTTCACACGTTGATGCAATTCTGATATGGTGTGAATGCGACAGGACGCTGAAACTATGAGGTAAATGCGACAGACAGACGCTCAGTGAAATTATCAGTCATGTTGATCTCCAAATATTAGTATAAATTGCATACGGGTATAACATAAGTGTAAAAATTGTATGTAAGTGTAAAAATATGCTGTAAGCGGAAACATACATAGCGAGGGTTTTATGATGCGATATTCTGTCGCTCAGTGCAATAAATACGGCCCGTAATTATATAATTATTATTATTGGAAATGCTTACAGGTATAATATAAGTTCAAATTATTGTAAGTGCTGAAATATATTCTAAGTTAAATATTCATAGCGTGTGTATAGAGATGCGATATCCTGACTCTCAGTTGAATGAATAAGGCACGTAATAGTGAAAATAGAAGTCAACAAGTGGTAAAGTGTGTAATATATGTGAAGAATTAGTATATAAGTGTGTGAGTATTATGTTGGTCGAAACATTCATTGCGAGGGTATTTTCATGCCATATTCTCACGCTCACTTGAATAAATAATGCCAGTAAGTATGTACAGTGCAGTATAGGGGTGTAAACGTGTGTACTGTAATGTAAGTGGGAAATTATAATTGGAGTGAATAAATAAAGTAGGTGATGAAACACGAGTGTTTGAGATTGTGGTTGCTACGTGAATATGCGCTAGCATATCGCTAAATGCCCTCGTAATGAATGAAAATAATTGAAAACATTTACAGTGGTGGAGGAAAGGTTCTATGTAAAGGGAAAAATAATAGGAAAGTGATAAAACAATTGGGTATGTTGAAATACGAGTCATAGCGAGTGCGCTTAATAAGCTGATGTGCGCTAGACTTATGCTGCATGTCATCATAATGAATGAAAAACATCTGAAAACACTTACAAACAATTGTAATTGGTAAAATGTCATTGAAACAGAAGTATACAAGTAGAAAAAATGATATGTTGACTGATACAAGAAACTTAGCATATAGCATGTGACGACTCGGACCAAACTCGCTATGCTCGCGCAATGGTACAATGCTTATTTTTCCACATATATGTGTCTGAAATCCATTATATTGTTACTGTTATTGTTTATTAGTTCAAATTCAATAAATATAGAGGTGTTGTGTGTTGTTTCTCCCAGTATTCCTCACCATAGAAAACGGAAGCACCTGGCACGTCCATTACAGAATACGCTACCTGGCTCGGGGGACCTCACCTGTATGGACCACTTATAGACCGCGGTAAGCCCTTTCTTCGTGATCTTCCTTCGTTTCTCAACCTAAGCGGAAGTTTAAGCCAAAAAAAAAATTTTTCCAAAAAGGCTCGGGACTGGGTGATGTCGGAGGGGTGGAAAACCTCGGGACGTGACGAGTTAATGCAATAGGAAAAGTAAATGGTAGGATACTTATTGACAGAGTTAGGGGAATAACTGAAGAATTAGTTGGCGAAGAACTGGGAGGTTTTAGGAAGGGAAGAGGTTGTGTAGATCTGATGGTCATCGTTACTCTTAAGGGGGAAAGTTTGTAGAGAAGGGATAGAAGCTGTATGCAGCCTTCATGGATCTGGAGAAAGCATATGACAGAATGCATAGGCAAGGAATGTGGAAAATATTAAGTATATATGGAGTAAATGGAAAGCTGTTGAATGCTGTGAAGAGTGCTGAGGCTGCAATGCGAATGGATAGTGAACTGCTTGAATTTTTCTATCTGAATTGTGTATTGAGACAGGGATGTCATATCCTCATACTTGTTCAATCTGTATATGGATGGGGTTATAAATGAGTTACCAGTTGGGGCAGTGGATGTTGGAGCTGTGCTAATGAGAGAGGTCAGCATTAGGAAACTTCCTGTAGGCTAGTGTTATTACCTTCTCCAAGAAGGTTATGTTTCACCCCACATTGATTTGTGTGTCTGCCTGGTTGTCCGTTAGCCGGATTACTCAAAAGATTTTGATGAAGTTTTGTGGATGGGTGGGCCATGGCCCAATGAAGAAATTATTAAATTTTGGGCAACATCAGGAGTGTTCTGCACAATACCTCAGAAAGTTAGCAATGAAATTCAGTGAAAAGGTACACCATGGACAAAGAAAGAATTGAAGAAATTTTGAGGTAGATCCGGATCCGGATCCTAAATCCATGGATCTGGATCTGAGATTACTCAAAAAGTGGTGAATGGATATTTGATGAAATTTTGTGGAACAGTGAGCCATGGCCCAGGGAATAAACAATTAAATTTGGGCCGGATCCGGATCCTGATTCGGAGCATCATGCACAATATCTTCAAAAGCCAATGAATTTCAATAAAATTTTGTGAAATGGTGGGCCATGTACCAAGAGAAAATTGATTAAATCTCTAGCGGATCCGGATCCGGATCCTATATCCACGGATCCGGATCCAGAACCTTTTTAATGGCAATGTCATTGGCGGAGGTACACCTCCGGACAGAAATTCGTGATACTCCATAATCTGCCACCAGAGGTCAGGTTAATCACACACGTCTGCCCCCCCCCAACTCCCCCTCCTTCCCCCACCAAAACACTGATCTGTTAGGCGGATGGATCGGAGATATGAAGCTTCGCTCACTCTCACGTCTTGCCGCATGTAATGTTACTTTCATTTATCTTACTATTAGGTGTATTATCAAGTGCATAGATCCGTCTTCAGGTCCATGAGAAGTGATTATATTGAAGTTTTAGCAGATTTCAATCCAATGACCCTAATGTATTGAGTCTGGTTTCCAGATAGTTATCTAACGTGTTCTAAGCGATAGACTAAAATCCAAGTAACAGTTAAAAGTTATATGGCCAGATAAGTCCCTCTCCTGCCTTGTCATGTGGACAGCCACATATACACTCACCTACTTATCCACCTACCCACTCAACCCATCCAACACAACCCATCGACCTCACCCCTGCCACCCACCCAGCCCATCGAACCCTGCTATCCACCCTGCTAACCCACGAATGCCACACACGAAGTTCATCCAACAAAGCCACTCAACTCATTTACTCATTCACTTCTCCACCCTGAACCCATCCAGCCACCCAACCCAACCACCCACTTAGATCATCCTGACCACGTAATCTTCTCAGCCACCCTGGCGACCAACGGTGCCCACTCACCCTGGCGACTCACTTTGCCCACACATCCCGACAACCTATCTTGGCCACCGACCTCTACCACCTACCCTCACCACTCACAAATTCCACCTACCCTTCCCACTCACGAATTCCACCCACCCTGGTCACCCAACAATGCCATCCATCTCATCCATCCACACAACCCTCCCACCTCTCCCTGAACACTCCAAGCTCACCTCACCCTGCCCATCCACCCATCCTGTCCACCCACTCCTCCCACCGACCCACCCGCCCATCCACCCTTTTTACCCAACCCCACTCACTCTGCCACCCCATTCACCCATTTGGACCCGACTTATCCATCAAATTCATCTTATCCAAACGTAACTTACCGACCTCTCCCCGACCACCCACATATCCAGCCACCTACCCACCCAGACCACCAAACGCATCCACTCACTAACACAATTACCCCTACAACCCACCCAAAACCACTCCACACACCACACCCAACAACTGCCCCCTCCCGGAGTCCCACTTCAGCCTGCGTTGAGTGCGGACGTTCTCTGCTCCTCCTGGAGCTTGCTTGTGTATTTCGAAGCTGTTTCTTTGTGTTCGGATTTTTGATATAGTCACCGGCTGCTGTGAGTGTGGGCTGAGTGCTTCGCTAGTGTTCTGTCGAGGCCTTGCCTGGCCCGATGGAGTGTTCGGGTCGGACGCTGGTTCACTCCTGGAAAATGATTTAGCCATGTCTGACGACGATGCCTCTCCTACCGTGAACCACTGGCCTGAACTGCCTGTGCCTGCCACCTCACAGCCCCTTCAGTCTTTGATCACTCATCATGGGATACAGCCTTCCACCCCGTCCACTTCTAACAAGCGGCCTGTGGAGGACTCTCCTGACGGTGAATGTGTGCCTCCTGTCACCAAGACTGCCAAAGGTGACTCATCTGTGCGTGATGTGCCTGTCTGTCTGCCTCCTCAGCTTCTTGCTGGTATTTCTCCCTCTTCCCACTCCCGGCCCTTGTCTCACCGCCCTGCATTTGCCCCGAGAGATGCCTACGTCAAGCTCTGCTTCAGTGGCGACCCTTCCACGGATACGAAGCTGCGATGGTTGTCTTCGGTTAACAGGGCCTTCCAACTACAGCGTGACAAGGCAGAAGTCAAGATGGCTGCAGTCACCTCCCGGTTTGTCTACATTTCTAGACAAAGAGAGGACGTTATTAACAGAGTCTTATCTGGTGAGTTTTGCTCGCTGCCACTCGTTCTTCAGGACTCACCGGAGAGGCCACGTAAGTACCCCAGCTACATCCTCACCCGTTTCCCTGTTGACGTTGACCCAAATCTTGCCAAGAGATATCCTGGAGTGTACTCTGCCCATCGTTTCATGCAGGATGGTTCTCCCATTAACCGGATTGTTGTCGTCTGGAGCCTTCCCGACCCACCTCCATCAGTTATTAGTTTTGACTTCCTCCCCTGTCTTCCACAGTGTGAGGTGCAAAAACTCCATAATGACCAGCCTTGGTGCTACAGATGCTGGGGCGTGGGACACATTTCCCGGTACTGCTCTGCTTCGCCGAAGTGTGCCTGGTGTGCGGCTGGCCACGAATCCAGGACGTGTCCTGTCAAGGGTGAGCCATCACGTCCTGCTGCCTCCGCATCCACCTCAAAACCCCCACCTCCTCGGGACACGTCTCTGTGGAAGTGTCCACGCTGTTTTCAGCCAGGGGTCAACGTGTGGCATGGTTGTGCTCGGCGCCGGGCCCCAGTTCAGGCTGTCACTCCCGGGCCACCCCCACCACCACCTCAGCCTGTTCCTCCCACCAGCACTGCTTCGGCTCCTGACCTGACCCTCCGCAAGGCTGTTGCCTCCCTCATGGCACGATGTACGGCTCTCGAGGACCGCTTTTCTGCTCTTGAAGCCAGGATTGACGGGCTGGTTGCAGCTCATGCCTCTTCGGATAACAAACTCTCCACCTTGGTTGAGGCTCAGCAGTGCATCATCTCCACCGTCACCACCCTCACCGACAAGATGGGTACTATCGCCTCTCACCTTGAAAAACTCTGTGAGTCGTTCCCTTCTGGTTCGTTCTCTAACCCAGGTCGTTCATCTGCCTCCACTCCCCGGTCACCTTCTTTCAAGCATAAGGTTCGCTCCTGATTACCAGCTAGATGTCATCTCCTGGAACGTCTGTGGTATCACCAATTATGCTAAGCTCGCTCAACTCAAGACCTTTGTTTTTCGACACCACCCTAGTGTTATTTTTCTCCAGGAAGCGTTCCCAGGCCGGCCAATTGCCGCTGGGCAAGCTTCCCCCCTTACAGGTTATATTCCGTACGTCCATCTGGTAAGGAATGGCCTGTTGACTTACATACACAGCTCCTTACCACACCGCCTTCTCCGCAACTCCACCGACCCTGACATGACTTTCCAGCTCTTTGAGGTCACACTTGGGGATGGCGTGCTCCAGCTGTGTAATGTCTATTCCGCCCCTGCCAGACTCTCTCTTGAGGCTCTTCCTCCTCCTACAGTGCATGGGGTGGTGTATATGGGAGATTTCAATGCTCGGCATCCTGACTTAGGTGATCGTTCTGGCTCTCACAATCGTAATGGTCTTCATCTCATTTCTTACGTCCGCAGGCATCACCTTGCACGCTGGGATACTGGCGGCGCCACTCACTCCAGGGAGGCACTCTGGATCACGTCATCACGTCCGGCTTGATAGCGTCTCGGGTCCAATGCTCCTCAGTGCCAGCCTTATTCTCTGATCATGTCGCACTTCGATTTCGTTATTCTCTGCCTGCGGCTTCTACTGCTCCTGCTGCTCGTTTGCGCATTACTGTGCCCCCTAAGTATTGTCCGACATACATATCATATATGGCCCAGATGGTACCTACTTTTAATCTTTCTTCACCTGACCAGTTATACTCTGATCTTGTCTCTGCCACTCATGATTTTTACAGGCAGTATGTCTCCCGCCCACATCTGCAGCGCCGCTGTACCGCCCACTCCTGGACGCTTGATGCACGTATACAAGAGGCGAAGAAGAAGGCTGAACGTGATGGGCTCTTGTTTCAAGCCAACCCGAATCCTGGCACACTCCATCGTTATCAAACGTCCAGGGATGCACTAGTCGCACTGCAGGAGTGTGTCCTTACTGAGTCCTGGCAGCGGTTTATGGACAGTATTAACCAACAGACAAGTGTGGCTTCCATGTGGCACCTCATCCGTCGAGTTGTCAAGAAGACGCCCGCCACTGCTCGCCATCACACTCCCGCTGTCTACGCTCAAAACCTTGTCGATGCCTGGTCGGAACAGTCTGCCCCAGCAAGTCTTCCCAACCACATACAAGATGCACTCTCTTCCTGTGCTCCTGCCCGTCAGCTTCGTTTGATGTCTGCTTTGCTGCAGGATGATGATGATGATGCAGCGGAGATAACCGAGTCGGAGCTGCGTCGTGCTCTCTCTCGAGGTAAGGCTTCATCCCCTGGTGATGACGGTATCACCTATGCTGTGCTACGTCTGCTCCAACAAGTTCCTGGTAACCCTTTACTTAAATTGTACAATCTTTGTTTCAGAGACGGTTGTGTACCACAAGCCTGGACCAGCAGTACAATTGTCCCCATCCCCAAGCCTGGCACGGCGAAGTTCAGGCCGATTTCCCTTACTTCTTGTTTCTGCAAGGTGATGGAGAGGATCTTACTCAACCGTCTCATGTACAGGCTTCAGGACCGCCTTTCTCCACATCTGTATGGTTTCCTTCCTCAGCGCAGCACGCACCACTGCCTCGTTGACTTGTATTCTCGCCTCTCCCGGGACAGTGTGGTGGCCTTCGTCGACCTTCAGAGTGCCTTCGATATAGTTAACAGAGACATCATTTTGGATCAACTTGTCAACTTTGGGATAAAGGGTAATCTCTTGCGGTGGATTCGGGGCTATCTCAGTAATAGGACCTCTCGAGTGTTTTTCAGTGGTGTGTACAGTCCTCGACGCAGTTTTCATCTTGGTACGCCACAAGGGGGTGTTCTTAGCCCATTTTTGTTTAATGTACTGATGCATCGGTTGCTCACTTCTCTCCCTAATATTCCTGGAACTACGATTACATGCTATGCCGATGATATTTGTGTTCACTCTTCCTCGCCAAGGGATCTCCAGCAGTTTCTTGACTCCTTCTATGTGGCTTCCTCTCATTGTGGCATTATTCTTTCCCCAGATAAGAGCAGAATATTCTCCTGCCGCCCTCCTCAAGCTCTGCCTGACTTCACCATCGGAAGGACTGTCATTCCCTTGTGTTTCCAGTACCGCTACCTGGGGGCACCTGTTAAGATCTCAGCTGTTCCCCCCGCCAGGCGCCAGGGCCATCCCTTCGTCCGTGACCTGTTGGATCGCCTCCAGCACCGACTCGCACCACTTCAGTGGCTCACCAACAACTCTTCGGGAATCTCCATCCATGTGGCCAGGACAGTCTATATTACTTTCATTCGCTCTGTTGTTGACTATCTCTCCCCTGCCTTGATTCAGCTTTCTAGGACTGCTCTGGAGCCTTTAGAAAAATTTCAGAATAGAGCAATGAGAGTAATTCTGGGCTGTCCCATGTCTACCAGGATAGTGAACATGCAGCGTGAGCTGGGGCTTCCGCCTTTAATAGAAAGAATTTATTCTAATGTCACTCGCCTCACTGTCAAGTGCCTCCATTTCCCACAACTTTCACCCCACTACTCTCAGTTAGTCAGGACTTCTCTGAGACCAAACTCCCCAGTTCCTCCTATTCTGCGCGGTGGACGTGCTCTTATTAAATCTGTTTCCTCTATGCTCCGCAGCCTTAATTTGGATGTTCTTGTTGCAGAAGTACCCCCAACCCCCCCACCCTGGGTGCTGCCTATGCCAGAGGTGAGCTTCACTCCCACCTCCAGGTCTGACCCACCTTATCTACAGCTGCAGCTGGCTCTGGAACACGTGGCAACAGTGACGTCCTCTATCACAGCACCATATCACCTCTATACTGACGGGTCACTGCAATCGGATGGTGCTGCTGGTGGTGCTGTCTACTCACCCGACTTGGAACCACCCCCAGGGGGTTGGGTTGGCCGACGTCTCCATGATCACTCCAGCTCCACACTGTGTGAACTGTTTGCCATTCTGGATGCTGTTAGTCTTGTCTGCCAACGGGGAGTAAATGCTGTCATCATATGCGACTCCAAGCCTGCCCTTCAGTCCCTATCCAGTGTTCGGCCCACACAATCTACAGTTGTTCAACTGATCTTATCTTTTCTGGCTTTACTGCTTCATCGTAACTTGACTGTCATATTTATATGGGTGCCATCTCATGTTGGTTTACGCCACAATACCACAGTCGACAGACTCGCGAAGGAAGCCTGCCGTTTGCCTCCTCGTGGTGATTGTCGCCCTCTCTCCCTGACTTGTTACCTCTCCAGAGTTCGCACCGCTGCTTTCCTCCCTGTGCGACGCCGCAGAGATGCAGAGAGGCCCTACAGCGTGTCCATCAACCATTACGAGTCTGTCTGCCGCCTCAAGTATTCCTACCGTCGCCGGGGTCTCATGGTTCGGAGGCACAATGTCGTCTCTGCTCGTCTGAGGCTGGGCTACCGGCAACAGTGGCAGGTCGCCGGGTTGGAAGGGGAGCCTCCCTTCGCTGAGTGTCGCTTGTGCCACTCGCCTCGCTCCGACACTATAGAGCATTATTGCCTGGAGTGCCCTACCGTTCGACACCTGCTGCCCCAGGGCCAGCCGCTTGATGTGGTGTGTCGACACTTATTAAACCACGAAGTTTTAGAAGAACTCTTGGTGCGTCACCCTCGTTTTGGCGGGTTTAAGTAGCTCACTGTGCCCTGTGTGGCATATACCTCCATGTAATGTTCCTACATGTTTATGAGTTTTGTCTTTATTTGTGTGTGTGTGTATATGTATATGCATATGTATGTATGTGTATATATGTGTATATATGTATATGTGTATATATGTGTATGTGTATGTATGTATATGTATACATATGTCCATAGCTGTTTCCGAGGATTCCATATGTATCATGTTTCACATGTACTGTCTGACGCTGTTGCGTAATAAATTAAATAAATAAAAATAATAATGACCCCCCCCCTCCACCATTACCACTGTCCATCCACCCTGGCGATGCACCGAACTACCACACCCACCAACTCAACATCATCAACTCTAACCACTCACCTAACTGACACACACACACACACACACACACACACACACACACACACACACACACACACACACACACACACACACAGAAACAAAACATGCATAAACAGACAGACAAACATAAACACACACACACACACACACACACACACACACACACACACACAGAAAGAGAGAGAGAGAGAGAGAGAGAGAGAGAGAGAGAGAACATGCATAAACACAGAGAGAGAGAAAAAACATGCATAAACACACACACACACACACACACACACACACACAGTAAGGGCGAGCCCACACGTGTGCTCGAGCTAGTGCTGGCAACATGTAAGCAACACAGTAACGACTCTGCAGCAAATATGTTGAGAACAGCAGCGTCCAGATCATGTTGGCAACATCTTGAAGTCTCAACTGCCTGGTATGGATACACTTATCCCATCGCCTCTCCTGCAAGTCTTCGAAGCTGCACTGAAACATGTTTGCATACATCTGTCCCAATACTGCTGCAAACATGTTCCCGAACATGTTGCCTGCCGTGTTGCCAATATATGTTCGAGAGCACGTGTGGACTCGCCCTAAGAGAAACAAAACACGCACACACACATACACACACACACACACACACACACACACACACACACACACACACAGGGAGAGAGTAGTTCACAACAACTTCACTCACTAATCATCCTCAGTGAAACCCCTGAGGAAGATTGGCCCCACGTCTTACGAATTACTGTTTGATGGTTGACTGTATAATCATTGAACAGTATGAACAGCATGTAATACTGAAATTAGCATAGTTATGATATTTAATATTTTACTATGGCCAATTGGATGGCATATCATGGAATCCTAATGGAAATACATCCAAAATATAGCTGAATTAAAAGGTGTATATCGGAGATACGAGTCATTGTACTGTGCAAGCTGCCATTAGAACTACTAGACACTCACATCATATCCCTCCCATTCACTGTACCCAAATCCTCCCTCCCTCCTTTCCCATCCTTCCGCGTGTGTGTGTGTGTGTGTGTGTGTGTGTGTGTGTGTGCATATATCTGTTCTTATCTAATTGTTCATACCTAATTGTATCTTTACAGGAATGAGTCAAGCTCGTACTGTCCCGTGTATTAAACCATTTTTATCATACATATCGTTAAATTAATGAATAGTTTTGCACGCAGTATTTCATTCGGTAGCGCATTCCACTGATCAATTGCCCTATTTGGGAAACCGAATTTCCTTACGTCTTTCTCACCTCTCTTTTTATGCGTTTTTTTTTTTTTCATTGTCCTCTTGCTGTTGCTTCCCCATAGGTTATATTCTCATTGATGTCTATTCTTTCTTTTCCTGAGATGTATTGATATAGCGTCATCATGTTTCCTCTTCCTTCTCTCTTGTAGTATTGGTAGGTTCAGTTTTTCTAGTCTTTCTTCATAGCTTAGATCCTGTACGCTTGGAACCCATCTTGTACCAGCCCATTGTTCTTTTTCAATCTTATCTATGTGTTTTTTGAGATAATGATTCCAGACCAATGATGCAAATTCGAGGGTTGGTCTGATGAATGAGGTAATTATCTTTCTCGGCATGCCTTCATTTATATATGTGAATGCTATTCTCATATTAGCAAGCAGTGTGTGCATGTTTCGTTCCTTCTCATTTATGTGGTCTGCCGGAGAAAAAGTCTGCTATTGATAATCACTCCTAGGTCCTTCTTCTTTTCTGATATGTGTAGGGTTGAACTTCCTATCTTATACTCCCGATCTGATCCTTTTCCACTTTTACCAAACTTAATTACGTGGCATTTGTCCACACTGACTTCCATTTGACATCTATTGCTCCATTTATAAAGCTTGTTGAATTCTTCTTGTAGCTCTCTGCAAGAGTCTGTAATTCTTTGTATTTTTGCATCATCAGCAAACATATTTAGATAGCATCCCATTCAGATGTTCCTGTTTATATCATTAATATATACTAAAAACATAATTGGTGCCATCACTGAGCCATGTGGAACTCTCCTAGTCACTTCCCTCCATGATGAGTAATTACTCCTTAGTAGTGTTCTCATTTCCCTTTTCTGAGAAAATCCTACATCCAACAGAACAGATTATCTTGGATTCCTCCTTGATGGTACAGCTTCCATAGAAGTCTTTGGTGCGGTATGCCGTCAAATGCTTCCTTAATACCAAAATAGATACCGTCCACCCATCCTTCTCACTTCCGTAGTGTTTCTGCAACTGTATCATAGTAGCTTAATAGATCTGTAACACATGATTTACCTTTTCTAAAACCGAACTGTCTTTCTCTTATCATATTGTATTATTGCAGTTGGTTTACCTAAACTTATCTCATTAGTTTTTCTAGTACCTTGCATACAACACTTGTCACAGCTACTGGTCTATAGTTGAGTGGATTCTGTTTATTCCCTTTCTTGAATAGGGGAACAATGTTTGTGTTTGCATGTATCTGTGTGTGTGTGTGTGTGTGTGTGTGTGTGTGTGTGTGTGTTTAT
Source organism: Coenobita brevimanus (assembly GCF_032717465.1). Lineage (NCBI taxonomy): Eukaryota > Metazoa > Arthropoda > Malacostraca > Decapoda > Coenobitidae > Coenobita > Coenobita brevimanus. The sequence goes on along the minus strand of NC_136961.1, from coordinate 26,980,814 downwards.
GCGTGTTTTGTTTGTCTTACTGAGTCAATTTCTCTCTCTCTCTCTCTCTCTCTCTCTCTCTCTGTATGCGCCAGTGTGTGTGTGTGTGTGTGTGTGTGTGTGTGTGTGTGTGTGTGTGTGTGTGTATTTATGCGTGTTTTGTTTGTGGTACTGACTAGGAAATGTTGAGGAAACAATATATATAGGCCGTCCTTATCCTGCCGCCTCCCAGCCTATTTTTCACTAATGACCCCCACCAATCCTGGCAGATTTTCGAAGTATTTTTAAATTTTTTTTTTGCTCAAATCTCCGCTTTTTATGAGAAACATTGGAAAATACCAAAAAAGTGCTCACCTGAGCTTACAGGTGAGTTATACAGGTGTCCCTTTGAACACCTGGTACCGTCTTCTCTGGAGACGTGCTACTGCTGTCACGTTTTTCAAGGTAATGGTAACTATTGCAAACCACTCAGAATAGGTACACATTTGTTCATTTGGTACGAATATATATGTAGTACAAGAATATACTGATTTTCACACAATAATATAGGGGATATAAGTGTTGTTTCACACACTGAACATATCAACATACTGCACCTTCCTTGGTGATGTTACCTCCTCATCACTTCTGCTCATTTCCTCCTCTGGCGCCACGTTATCATTGTCTTCCACATCATCATCGATTGGGGAATCATTCTTGCCTTGAATTTCGTCATCAGAGAGACTGTGGCACAACATGTCTTTACTGGCCAGATCATTGCTAACAGGTGAGTTGCCGAGACAATTGTGTGCAGGGGAGGGGGTGTCACGGAGGGTCAGGCAGTGTCGCCTCCGGGCAGTGGGAAGAGGAAGGTCTCACACATATGCCTACCAAAAATTACACACAAAACATGAAAAATGTGCAATGACGGACCTTGCAATTGCGGAACATACTGGTATGTCGATGGGTGTCAGTGTGAAAAAAAATTCTGACGTATGAAGGCACAATGCATGTGTATACAAAAAGAAGCCATGCATAGTACCTGAATATAGTTTCATGTTATATTTCATTTTAAGAGTACGTGATCAGTGGGGGCACCCATCACCAATCACTCAGTGCAGTGATATTCTATTTCAGGGTAACTTTACACTGAAAACCAAAAGATTTCCTGTAAACCAGGAAATAATTTAAAACGTTCAGTCGTAACCTAATAAACAGCCAACATGTGTTCCCTACATGCCAACAGGTGGGTTGGTGGAGGGTTAGTGCCCCTCCCCGGAAAACAACTAATTAAAATTTCAAACAAAATACCTTAGACCAGGACAGACCAACAGGTTATGACCAAGGACCGGACAAAGGACATGGTACAGATTACAACATGGAATGTAAGGGGTGTGAATGATGAGGGGAAAGAAAGATTGTCCAGGTGCTTGAGGGTCGAAAAGTGGACATATGCAGATTGACTCAGGCTAAATGGGGAGGTAAGAGTGTGAGAGAGAGAGAGATTATGGATGGGGTATATGCGCATGAGTTGATGATAATGGGAGGGCAAAATATTGTGTATTTATTGCTGTGTGCAAGAGATGGAAGATGAATAAAAGAGAATATGGTTCAATTTGTTCAAAGATTGTGAAGGTTGGGTTGAAAGTAGGAGTATAGACATGTGTGTGTGTGTGTGTGTGTGTGTGTGTGTGTGGATGAGAGAATGAAAATGTATATAATGGATGGAAGAGCATACAGAGGTTGGGGGAGTGGACTTCCTGATCACCACTTGGTGGTGGTGAAAGTCAAGGTACAAATGCAAAGGATGAACAGAAAGAGGAAAGGACAGCAGGAAGTACACCATGCAATGAGGATAGAAAGATTACAAGGGGATGGGAAAAAAAGCAGAGTATAAGAGGGAAGTAGAGAGCGATTGGGTAAATATGATTTGGTGCAGATGGAGGATGTGGAAGGTGAATGCAAGATATTCACAGAAGAAATTTGTGCAGCATGTGAGGTGATGTGTGGGGAGAAGGGAACACAAAAAGGGGTGTAAGGAACAGCATGATGGAATAAAGAGTGAGACAAGCTGTGGCAAAAAAGAAGAAAGCATATAATGAGAGGTTGGGAAGCAGAGGCATGGAGGAAGTTGAGAGACGGAAGAGACAGTTATAAGTAGAGAGGAAGAGAAAGTGAAAAGATTAGTAAGATAGAGTAAAAAGAGAACGGATATGGAATTTGAAAGGTGTGAATGTGAGAAAATGATCTGGGAGGAGTTAAAGAGAGTTAGATAGGGTGATAAAGAAGTTAGTAGGGGAGTGAAAGATAAAAATGGAAGACTGATAGTGGACAATGGCGAATAAGTGAGGTGGTTGTGAAAACACTTTATGGAACTGTTAAACATAAAGAATGAACGTAATGTGAGTATTAGTGGGTGAGAAATGACTGGGAGAAGGAGAGAAGTGAAAAGGGAGGAAGAGATCAGTATGAATGAAGGAGTGGATGCAGTGAGAGAAGTCAAAATGCACAAAGTCCCAGGAATTGATGGAGTGTGTGGTGAAATGTGAAGCCTGGGGGAGAGGTAGTAGTAGAATGGATATAGAATGTGAAGATTGGCCTGGGAGGTAGGTAGAGTCCTGGAGGATTGGAAGTCAGGTATAATTATTCCCATGTACAAAGGGAAAGGGGAAAATGAAGTGTGCGGTAATCATAGGGTCACTTGTCTTCTTAACCCGCCCAGTCCCGGCCCCTTTTTGACCACTGGTACCCCCCAATCCCGGGCAATTTTTGACCTTTTTTTTTTTGCTAAAACTTTCGCTTTTGGTGAGAAACATCGAAAATTCATAGAGAAATCGCTCACCTGAGGTATGTAAAATACTCATTACAGGTAGGAGAGCCTTCCCTTACTTTACTGGGTTTTCTATCAGGCTGGCGCCAAAGAAAACGAGTTCTATGGGAGGATAACTATTTCACACCACTCATAAACGGTATTTATTTATTTACTGTTACGAATTTATATGTAGTACAAAAGTATATTGGTTTTCAAGCAGTAATATAGGCATTATAAGCATTGTTTCACTCGCTAATACCTGACCTTTTTTTGCCACATTACCTGATCATCATTTCTAACTGTTTCTTGCTCTAATGCTATGTAAAGTTTGTCCTCCACATTGTCATTGATTGGGGAATCACTCTGGCCCTGAATTTCGTACTGTGGCATGACATGGCTATACTGGTCAGGTCACTGATAACAGGTGAATTGCTGAGAAAAGGGCATGCAGGGGGGGGGAGGAGGTCATGCTGGGTAAGGCATTGTCTCTGCCTGGCATCTTGTTGAGGCAGGTGTCCCGTGTATACGTACCAAAAATGACTCGCGAAAATTGAAAATTGTGGAAATTATGAACCTTGCAATTGCAGGACGTTGAAGTACGTCCTCGGGATTAGCTGTGACAAAACGTGAGGACGTGGAAGTACGTCCTCGGGACGGCACGGGTTAAACCGCCCCGTCCTGTCAACGTATGGGTACGTTGCAACGATTTGCATTTGCCAGTCCCGGCGACGTACCGCTACGTCGTGCAATTGCAATGTGCATAATTTCGACAATTTTCAAATTTTGCGCTTGATTTGCGGTATGTATCCTCGCATGACCTTCCCCTACCTGCCACCAGGCGGGGACACTCGGCAACCCCACGCGATCCGCACTAACCCGCCACTCGTCCACTCACCTGGTAGCAACGGTCTTGCTCAGACATGGCTAAGAGAGGTCTCTCAGACGGCGAAATTCAAGCCGCCCTGGACGCCTTTACAGGCGACAGTGATTCCCCACTGGACGACGAGGTTGTTAATAAAGATTATGTGCAGCCAGAGGAGGAAGAAACCACCAGCAGTGATGAGGAAGTTCCGACTCCCAGGAAGCGGCAGTATGTGACTTACCGTGCTGCTAGAGAGGGGCAGCAGGCAAAGAAGGCACGTGCAACATCCTATCCCTATCCCCAACGTGATTTGGAACCAGAATTCGAGGACGAGGATGAGGATGATGACGATGACAGAGCCGTGGGACGTGCTGCCACGTGGTATGGACGTGAAGTCATCACTCATCGTGGCCCAGAGCGCACACCGTGTCTGATGAGCAGGTATGGGCCTAGCATTTTGTTTGGGGAGTTAGGAAGTGCCGTGGAGGGAGTGAGGAGTGAAAGGGAAAGTACAGGGAGGATTAGGGAAAGTGGGAGTGACGTGAGTGAGTCATTGCTCTCCCTACGTAGTGTGAGGCGGCATAGTGTATCACGTGGGCGAGTGCGGGTGTGTTCATTATCACGTGGGGTTGTGAGGGAGGAGGAAGGTGGGGAGGAACCACTCCCCAGCAAGTCTTCTGCTCCCCAATATTCCCCTACTTCATCCCCACAGCCCCCTAATGTTCCTCAAGGCCGTAAGGGAAAGGGAAAGGGTAAAGGGAGAGGGAAGAGGAGTGACAGTGGGGAAGCCCTCCACACTCCTTCTCCCCCACCTCCCCAACCAGGATCTCCTCCCCACCTAGACGAAGGCGGTGATGGGGATGATGGGGACGAGGGATTTGTGGCGTGGAATTGGGAGGATGGGAGTGATTTTTCTCCCCTCATTCACCCCTTCACTGAGCAGGGGCACTCTGTCTGCATTGCTCCAGGAATTCGCCGTAATTCCACCAGGTTGGATTTTTTCCACCTGTTTTTTAGTGAGGCATTTGTGGAGCAGATTGTATACCATACCAACCTGTTTGCAAGCACCCAGCGCCTAGAGAGTGAAAGATTGGAAACAAGGAGTAGGCATTCTATCATCTATGATTACCCTGTCCCTCTTCCAGAAATGTTCTTATTTTTTGCCCTGGTCCTTTTGATGGGTATTATACGAAAGAACAGAATTCCTGCTTACTGGACTAGGGACCCTGTTATGTTTACCCCAATATTTGGTCAAGTGATGAGCCGTAATCGGTTTCAACAAATTCTAAGTCGCCTCCATTTCTATGATGCTCATGATCCTGCAAATTCGAACAACACTGATAAAATGAAGCGAATTAGGTTGATCTTTGATCACCTGAGGTAAACCTTTCGTTCCTCATTCTATCCCTATAAAGACCTTGTCATAGACGAGAGTCTCGTGTTGTGGAGAGGCAATATTTCATTTAGGCAGTATATACCCAGCAAAAGGCACCGTTTAAAGTTCAAGATCTTTGTTATGTGCGACTGTAGGACTGGATACGTGCAAGACATAGTCTTGTACACCGGTGCACAGACAGACATAATAGAAGATCGAAGTATTGGACTGTCGGGAGCAGTGGTAAAGACGATGATAGAAGACTACCTTCATCGTGGTCACATCCTCTACCTGGACAATTGGTACACTAACCCTCTTCTCGCTCGTTATCTTCACACACATGAAACTGGAGTCTGTGGAACCGTGAAGGTGAACCGGCGTCACATCGCCAAGGTAGGGCAGAAACTTGCAAGGAATGAGGTTGTCTTCTTCAAAGCCAACAACATCCTTGCAGCTGTGTGGAATCACAATAGAGAGGTAAGCCTATTGTCAACGGTTCACCGCCCCTTGATGCACCATACTGATTCAGTTGATTACCGTAGCAAGAACAGGCATCGTATTTGGAAACCTGAGTGTGTCATGGACTATAATATAAACATGTGCCTCGTGGACCAGTCAGACTCCATGATATCGACGGTAGAGTGTGCCAGGACCACGATGAAGTGGTATAAGAAACTGTTCTTCACTTGCTAGATATCACTGCTCTGAATTGCCACCACCTTCACGCCACGACAACAGGAGTTCAGGAAACCTTTGAAGGGTTTGTGAGGGAGCTCACAAGAGAAATGTTTGCACGATATGCTGTAGAAAGGCCCCAACATCGCACCCGCACTGCCCCTATTGCACAAACTCTCCTGAGAATATCCGGCCGCCCTTTCCCCACTCCTATCCCTCCCCAGCCAAGCAGACCAAGGCCCCAACGCAGGTGTCACGTGTGCAGCAATTCCCGGGTGAGACTCACGACACAGAGGAAGGACACCCGCTATGAGTGCGTGCAGTGTGACGTGGGTCTCTGTATTCACCCATGTTTCAGCGAATTTCACACGTTGATGCAATTCTGATATGGTGTGAATGCGACAGGACGCTGAAACTATGAGGTAAATGCGACAGACAGACGCTCAGTGAAATTATCAGTCATGTTGATCTCCAAATATTAGTATAAATTGCATACGGGTATAACATAAGTGTAAAAATTGTATGTAAGTGTAAAAATATGCTGTAAGCGGAAACATACATAGCGAGGGTTTTATGATGCGATATTCTGTCGCTCAGTGCAATAAATACGGCCCGTAATTATATAATTATTATTATTGGAAATGCTTACAGGTATAATATAAGTTCAAATTATTGTAAGTGCTGAAATATATTCTAAGTTAAATATTCATAGCGTGTGTATAGAGATGCGATATCCTGACTCTCAGTTGAATGAATAAGGCACGTAATAGTGAAAATAGAAGTCAACAAGTGGTAAAGTGTGTAATATATGTGAAGAATTAGTATATAAGTGTGTGAGTATTATGTTGGTCGAAACATTCATTGCGAGGGTATTTTCATGCCATATTCTCACGCTCACTTGAATAAATAATGCCAGTAAGTATGTACAGTGCAGTATAGGGGTGTAAACGTGTGTACTGTAATGTAAGTGGGAAATTATAATTGGAGTGAATAAATAAAGTAGGTGATGAAACACGAGTGTTTGAGATTGTGGTTGCTACGTGAATATGCGCTAGCATATCGCTAAATGCCCTCGTAATGAATGAAAATAATTGAAAACATTTACAGTGGTGGAGGAAAGGTTCTATGTAAAGGGAAAAATAATAGGAAAGTGATAAAACAATTGGGTATGTTGAAATACGAGTCATAGCGAGTGCGCTTAATAAGCTGATGTGCGCTAGACTTATGCTGCATGTCATCATAATGAATGAAAACATCTGAAAACACTTACAAACAATTGTAATTGGTAAAATGTCATTGAAACAGAAGTATACAAGTAGAAAAAATGATATGTTGACTGATACAAGAAACTTAGCATATAGCATGTGACGACTCGGACCAAACTCGCTATGCTCGCGCAATGGTACAATGCTTATTTTTCCACATATATGTGTCTGAAATCCATTATATTGTTACTGTTATTGTTTATTAGTTCAAATTCAATAAATATAGAGGTGTTGTGTGTTGTTTCTCCCAGTATTCCTCACCATAGAAAACGGAAGCACCTGGCACGTCCATTACAGAATACGCTACCTGGCTCGGGGGACCTCACCTGTATGGACCACTTATAGACCGCGGTAAGCCCTTTCTTCGTGATCTTCCTTCGTTTCTCAACCTAAGCGGAAGTTTAAGCCAAAAAAAAATTTTTCCAAAAAGGCTCGGGACTGGGTGATGTCGGAGGGGTGGAAAACCTCGGGACGTGACGAGTTAATGCAATAGGAAAAGTAAATGGTAGGATACTTATTGACAGAGTTAGGGGAATAACTGAAGAATTAGTTGGCGAAGAACTGGGAGGTTTTAGGAAGGGAAGAGGTTGTGTAGATCTGATGGTCATCGTTACTCTTAAGGGGGAAAGTTTGTAGAGAAGGGATAGAAGCTGTATGCAGCCTTCATGGATCTGGAGAAAGCATATGACAGAATGCATAGGCAAGGAATGTGGAAAATATTAAGTATATATGGAGTAAATGGAAAGCTGTTGAATGCTGTGAAGAGTGCTGAGGCTGCAATGCGAATGGATAGTGAACTGCTTGAATTTTTCTATCTGAATTGTGTATTGAGACAGGGATGTCATATCCTCATACTTGTTCAATCTGTATATGGATGGGGTTATAAATGAGATACCAGTTGGGGCAGTGGATGTTGGAGCTGTGCTAATGAGAGAGGTCAGCATTAGGAAACTTCCTGTAGGCTAGTGTTATTACCTTCTCCAAGAAGGTTATGTTTCACCCCACATTGATTTGTGTGTCTGCCTGGTTGTCCGTTAGCCGGATTACTCAAAAGATTTTGATGAAGTTTTGTGGATGGGTGGGCCATGGCCCAATGAAGAAATTATTAAATTTTGGGCAACATCAGGAGTGTTCTGCACAATACCTCAGAAAGTTAGCAATGAAATTCAGTGAAAAGGTACACCATGGACAAAGAAAGAATTGAAGAAATTTTGAGGTAGATCCGGATCCGGATCCTAAATCCATGGATCTGGATCTGAGATTACTCAAAAAGTGGTGAATGGATATTTGATGAAATTTTGTGGAACAGTGAGCCATGGCCCAGGGAATAAACAATTAAATTTGGGCCGGATCCGGATCCTGATTCGGAGCATCATGCACAATATCTTCAAAAGCCAATGAATTTCAATAAAATTTTGTGAAATGGTGGGCCATGTACCAAGAGAAAATTGATTAAATCTCTAGCGGATCCGGATCCGGATCCTATATCCACGGATCCGGATCCAGAACCTTTTTAATGGCAATGTCATTGGCGGAGGTACACCTCCGGACAGAAATTCGTGATACTCCATAATCTGCCACCAGAGGTCAGGTTAATCACACACGTCTGGGCCCCCAACTCCCCTCCTTCCCCCACCAAAACACTGATCTGTTAGGCGGATGGATCGGAGATATGAAGCTTCGCTCACTCTCACGTCTTGCCGCATGTAATGTTACTTTCATTTATCTTACTATTAGGTGTATTATCAAGTGCATAGATCCGTCTTCAGGTCCATGAGAAGTGATTATATTGAAGTTTTAGCAGATTTCAATCCAATGACCCTAATGTATTGAGTCTGGTTTCCAGATAGTTATCTAACGTGTTCTAAGCGATAGACTAAAATCCAAGTAACAGTTAAAAGTTATATGGCCAGATAAGTCCCTCTCCTGCCTTGTCATGTGGACAGCCACATATACACTCACCTACTTATCCACCTACCCATTCAACCCATCCAACACAACCCATCGACCTCACCCCTGCCACCCACCCAGCCCATCGAACCCTGCTATCCACCCTGCTAACCCACGAATGCCACACACGAAGTTCATCCAACAAAGCCACTCAACTCATTTACTCATTCACTTCTCCACCCTGAACCCATCCAGCCACCCAACCCAACCACCCACTTAGATCATCCTGACCACGTAATCTTCTCAGCCACCCTGGCGACCAACGGTGCCCACTCACCCTGGCGACTCACTTTGCCCACACATCCCGACAACCTATCTTGGCCACCGACCTCTACCACCTACCCTCACCACTCACAAATTCCACCTACCCTTCCCACTCACGAATTCCACCCACCCTGGTCACCCAACAATGCCATCCATCTCATCCATCCACACAACCCTCCCACCTCTCCCTGAACACTCCAAGCTCACCTCACCCTGCCCATCCACCCATCCTGTCCACCCACTCCTCCCACCGACCCACCCGCCCATCCACCCTTTTTACCCAACCCCACTCACTCTGCCACCCCATTCACCCATTTGGACCCGACTTATCCATCAAATTCATCTTATCCAAACGTAACTTACCGACCTCTCCCCGACCACCCACATATCCAGCCACCTACCCACCCAGACCACCAAACGCATCCACTCACTAACACAATTACCCCTACAACCCACCCAAAACCACTCCACACACCACACCCAACAACTGACCCCCCCCGGAGTCCCACTTCAGCCTGCGTTGAGTGCGGACGTTCTCTGCTCCTCCTGGAGCTTGCTTGTGTATTTCGAAGCTGTTTCTTTGTGTTCGGATTTTTGATATAGTCACCGGCTGCTGTGAGTGTGGGCTGAGTGCTTCGCTAGTGTTCTGTCGAGGCCTTGCCTGGCCCGATGGAGTGTTCGGGGTCGGACGCTGGTTCACTCCTGGAAAATGATTTAGCCATGTCTGACGACGATGCCTCTCCTACCGTGAACCACTGGCCTGAACTGCCTGTGCCTGCCACCTCACAGCCCCTTCAGTCTTTGATCACTCATCATGGGATACAGCCTTCCACCCCGTCCACTTCTAACAAGCGGCCTGTGGAGGACTCTCCTGACGGTGAATGTGTGCCTCCTGTCACCAAGACTGCCAAAGGTGACTCATCTGTGCGTGATGTGCCTGTCTGTCTGCCTCCTCAGCTTCTTGCTGTTATTTCTCCCTCTTCCCACTCCCGGCCCTTGTCTCACCGCCCTGCATTTGCCCCGAGAGATGCCTACGTCAAGCTCTGCTTCAGTGGCGACCCTTCCACGGATACGAAGCTGCGATGGTTGTCTTCGGTTAACAGGGCCTTCCAACTACAGCGTGACAAGGCAGAAGTCAAGATGGCTGCAGTCACCTCCCGGTTTGTCTACATTTCTAGACAAAGAGAGGACGTCATTAACAGAGTCTTATCTGGTGAGTTTTGCTCGCTGCCACTCGTTCTTCAGGACTCACCGGAGAGGCCACGTAAGTACCCCAGCTACATCCTCACCCGTTTCCCTGTTGACGTTGACCCAAATCTTGCCAAGAGATATCCTGGAGTGTACTCTGCCCGTCGTTTCATGCAGGATGGTTCTCCCATTAACCGGATTGTTGTCGTCTGGAGCCTTCCCGACCCACCTCCATCAGTTATTAGTTTTGACTTCCTCCCCTGTCTTCCACAGTGTGAGGTGCAAAAACTCCATAATGACCAGCCTTGGTGCTACAGATGCTGGGGCGTGGGACACATTTCCCGGTACTGCTCTGCTTCGCCGAAGTGTGCCTGGTGTGCGGCTGGCCACGAATCCAGGATGTGTCCTGTCAAGGGTGAGCCGTCACGTCCTGCTGCCTCCGCATCCACCTCAAAACCCCCACCTCCTCGGGACACGTCTCTGTGGAAGTGTCCACGCTGTTTTCAGCCAGGGGTCAACGTGTGGCATGGTTGTGCTCGGCGCCGGGCCCCAGTTCGGGCTGTCACTCCCGGGCCACCCCCACCACCACCTCAGCCTGTTCCTCCCACCAGCACTGCTTCGGCTCCTGACCTGACCCTCCGCAAGGCTGTTGCCTCCCTCATGGCACGATGTACGGCTCTCGAGGACCGCTTTTCTGCTCTTGAAGCCAGGATTGACGGGCTGGTTGCAGCTCATGCCTCTTCGGATAACAAACTCTCCACCTTGGTTGAGGCTCAGCAGTGCATCATCTCCACCGTCACCACCCTCACCGACAAGATGGGTACTATCGCCTCTCGCCTTGAAAAACTCTGTGAGTCGTTCCCTTCTGGTTCGTTCTCTAACCCAGGTCGTTCATCTGCCTCCACTCCCCGGTCACCTTCTTTCAAGCATAAGGTTCGCTCCTGATTACCAGCTAGATGTCATCTCCTGGAACGTCTGTGGTATCACCAATTATGCTAAGCTCGCTCAACTCAAGACCTTTGTTTTTCGACACCACCCTAGTGTTATTTTTCTCCAGGAAGCGTTCCCAGGCCGGCCAATTGCCGCTGGGCAAGCTCCCCCCCTTACAGGTTATATTCCGTACGTCCATCTGGTAAGGAATGGCCTGTTGACTTACATACACAGCTCCTTACCACACCGCCTTCTCCGCAACTCCACCGACCCTGACATGACTTTCCAGCTCTTTGAGGTCACACTTGGGGATGGCGTGCTCCAGCTGTGTAATGTCTATTCCGCCCCTGCCAGACTCTCTCTTGAGGCTCTTCCTCCTCCTACAGTGCGTGGGGTGGTGTATATGGGAGATTTCAATGCTCGGCATCCTGACTTAGGTGATCGTTCTGGCTCTCACAATCGTAATGGTCTTCATCTCATTTCTTACGTCCGCAGGCATCACCTTGCACGCTGGGATACTGGCGGCGCCACTCACTCCCGGGGAGGCACTCTGGATCACGTCATCACGTCCGGCTTGATAGCGTCTCGGGTCCAATGCTCCTCAGTGCCAGCCTTATTCTCTGATCATGTCGCACTTCGATTTCGTTATTCTCTGCCTGCGGCTTCTACTGCTCCTGCTGCTCGTTTGCGCATTACTGTGCCCCCTAAGTATTGTCCGACGTACATATCATATATGGCCCAGATGGTACCTACTTTTAATCTTTCTTCACCTGACCAGTTATACTCTGATCTTGTCTCTGCCACTCATGATTTTTACAGGCAGTATGTCTCCCGCCCACATCTGCAGCGCCGCTGTACCGCCCACTCCTGGACGCTTGATGCACGTATACAAGAGGCGAAGAAGAAGGCTGAACGTGATGGGCTCTTGTTTCAAGCCAACCCGAATCCTGGCACACTCCATCGTTATCAAACGTCCAGGGATGCACTAGTCGCACTGCAGGAGTGTGTCCTTACTGAGTCCTGGCAGCGGTTTATGGACAGTATTAACCAACAGACAAGTGTGGCTTCCATGTGGCACCTCATCCGTCGAGTTGTCAAGAAGACGCCCGCCACTGCTCGCCATCACACTCCCGCTGTCTACGCTCAAAACCTTGTCGATGCCTGGTCGGAACAGTCTGCCCCAGCAAGTCTTCCCAACCACATACAAGATGCACTCTCTTCCTGTGCTCCTGCCCGTCAGCTTCGTTTGATGTCTGCTTTGCTGCAGGATGATGATGATGATGCAGAGGAGATAACCGAGTCGGAGCTGCGTCGTGCTCTCTCTCGAGGTAAGGCTTCATCCCCTGGTGATGACGGTATCACCTATGCTGTGCTACGTCTGCTCCAACAAGTTCCTGGTAACCCTTTACTTAAATTGTACAATCTTTGTTTCAGAGACGGTTGTGTACCACAAGCCTGGACCAGCAGTACAATTGTCCCCATCCCCAAGCCTGGCACGGCGAAGTTCAGGCCGATTTCCCTTACTTCTTGTTTCTGCAAGGTGATGGAGAGGATCTTACTCAACCGTCTCATGTACAGGCTTCAGGACCGCCTTTCTCCACATCTGTATGGTTTCCTTCCTCAGCGCAGCACGCACCACTGCCTCGTTGACTTGTATTCTCGCCTCTCCCGGGACAGTGTGGTGGCCTTCGTCGACCTTCAGAGTGCCTTCGATATAGCTAACAGAGACATCATTTTGGATCAACTTGTCAACTTTGGGATAAAGGGTAATCTCTTGCGGTGGATTCGGGGCTATCTCAGTAATAGGACCTCTCGAGTGTTTTTCAGTGGTGTGTACAGTCCTCGACGCAGTTTTCATCTTGGTACGCCACAAGGGGGTGTTCTTAGCCCATTTTTGTTTAATGTACTGATGCATCGGTTGCTCACTTCTCTCCCTAATATTCCTGGAACTACGATTACATGCTATGCCGATGATATTTGTGTTCACTCTTCCTCGCCAAGGGATCTCCAGCGGTTTCTTGACTCCTTCTATGTGGCTTCCTCTCATTGTGGCATTATTCTTTCCCCAGATAAGAGCAGAATATTCTCCTGCCGCCCTCCTCAAGCTCTGCCTGACTTCACCATCGGAGGGACTGTCATTCCCTTGTGTTTCCAGTACCGCTACCTGGGGGCACCTGTTAAGATCTCAGCTGTTCCCTCCGCCAGGCGCCAGGGCCATCCCTTCGTCCGTGACCTGTTGGATCGCCTCCAGCACCGACTCGCACCACTTCAGTGGCTCACCAACAACTCTTCGGGAATCTCCATCCATGTGGCCAGGACAGTCTATATTACTTTCATTCGCTCTGTTGTTGACTATCTCTCCCCTGCCTTGATTCAGCTTTCTAGGACTGCTCTGGAGCCTTTAGAAAAATTTCAGAATAGAGCAATGAGAGTAATTCTGGGCTGTCCCATGTCTACCAGGATAGTGAACATGCAGCGTGAGCTGGGGCTTCCGCCTTTAATAGAAAGAATTTATTCTAATGTCACTCGCCTCACTGTCAAGTGCCTCCATTTCCCACAACTTTCACCCCACTACTCTCAGTTAGTCAGGACTTCTCTGAGACCAAACTCCCCAGTTCCTCCTATTCTGCGCGGTGGACGTGCTCTTATTAAATCTGTTTCCTCTATGCTCCGCAGCCTTAATTTGGATGTTCTTGTTGCAGAAGTACCCCCAACCCCCCACCCTGGGTGCTGCCTATGCCAGAGGTGAGCTTCACTCCCACCTCCAGGTCTGACCCACCTTATCTACAGCTGCAGCTGGCTCTGGAACACGTGGCGACAGTGACGTCCTCTATCACAGCACCATATCACCTCTATACTGACGGGTCACTGCAATCGGATGGTGCTGCTGGTGGTGCTGTCTACTCACCCGACTTGGAACCACCCCCAGGGGGTTGGGTTGGCCGACGTCTCCGTGATCACTCCAGCTCCACACTGTGTGAACTGTTTGCCATTCTGGATGCTGTTAGTCTTGTCTGCCAACGGGGAGTAAATGCTGTCATCATATGCGACTCCAAGCCTGCCCTTCAGTCCCTATCCAGTGTTCGGCCCACACAATCTACAGTTGTTCAACTGATCTTATCTTTTCTGGCTTTACTGCTTCATCGTAACTTGACTGTCATATTTATATGGGTGCCATCTCATGTTGGTTTACGCCACAATACCACAGTCGACAGACTCGCGAAGGAAGCCTGCCGTTTGCCTCCTCGTGGTGATTGTCGCCCTCTCTCCCTGACTTGTTACCTCTCCAGAGTTCGCACCGCTGCTTTCCTCCCTGTGCGACGCCGCAGAGATGCAGAGAGGCCCTACAGCGTGTCCATCAACCATTACGAGTCTGTCTGCCGCCTCAAGTATTCCTACCGTCGCCGGGGTCTCATGGTTCGGAGGCACAATGTCGTCTCTGCTCGTCTGAGGCTGGGCTACCGGCAACAGTGGCAGGTCGCCGGGTTGGAAGGGGAGCCTCCCTTCGCTGAGTGTCGCTTGTGCCACTCGCCTCGCTCCGACACTATAGAGCATTATTGCCTGGAGTGCCCTACCGTTCGACACCTGCTGCCCCAGGGCCAGCCGCTTGATGTGGTGTGTCGACACTTATTAAACCACGAAGTTTTAGAAGAACTCTTGGTGCGTCACCCTCGTTTTGGCGGGTTTAAGTAGCTCACTGTGCCCTGTGTGGCATATACCTCCATGTAATGTTCCTACATGTTTATGAGTTTTGTCTTTATTTGTGTGTGTGTGTGTATATGTATATGCATATGTATGTATGTGTGTATATGTGTATATATGTATATGTGTATATATGTGTATGTGTATGTATGTATATGTATACATATGTCCATAGCTGTTTCCGAGGATTCCATATGTATCATGTTTCACATGTACTGTCTGACGCTGTTGCGTAATAAATTAAATAAATAAAAATAATAATGACCCCCCCCTCCACCATTACCACTGTCCATCCACCCTGACGATGCACCGAACTACCACACCCACCAACTCAACATCATCAACTCTAACCACTCACCTAACTGACACACACACACACACACACACACACACACACTCACACACACACACACACACACACACACACACAGAAACAAAACATGCATAAACAGACAGACAGACATAAACACACACACACACACACACACACACACACAGAAAGAGAGAGAGAGAGAGAGAGAGAGAGAGAGAGAGAGAGAGAGAGAGAGAACATGCATAAACACAGAGAGAGAGAAAAAACATGCATAAACACACACACACACACACACACACACACACACACACAGTAAGGGCGAGCCCACACGTGTGCTCGAGCTAGTGCTGGCAACATGTAAGCAACACAGTAACGACTCTGCAGCAAATATGTTGAGAACAGCAGCGTCCAGATCATGTTGGCAACATCTTGAAGTCTCAACTGCCTGGTATGGATACACTTATCCCATCGCCTCTCCTGCAAGTCTTCGAAGCTGCACTGAAACATGTTTGCATACATCTGTCCCAATACTGCTGCAAACATGTTCCCGAACATGTTGCCTGCCGTGTTGCCAATATATGTTCGAGAGCACGTGTGGACTCGCCCTAAGAGAAACAAAACACGCACACACACATACACACACACACACACACACACACACACACACACACACACAGGGAGAGAGTAGTTCACAACAACTTCACTCACTAATCATCCTCAGTGAAACCCCTGAGGAAGATTGGCCCCACGTCTTACGAATTACTGTTTGATGGTTGACTGTATAATCATTGAACAGTATGAACAGCATGTAATACTGAAATTAGCATAGTTATGATATTTAATATTTTACTATGGCCAATTGGATGGCATATCATGGAATCCTAATGGAAATACATCCAAAATATAGCTGAATTAAAAGGTGTATATCGGAGATACGAGTCATTGTACTGTGCAAGCTGCCATTAGAACTACTAGACACTCACATCATATCCCTCCCATTCACTGTACCCAAATCCTCCCTCCCTCCTTTCCCATCCTTCCGCGTGTGTGTGTGTGTGTGTGTGTGTGTGTGTGTGTGTGTGTGTGTGTGTGTGTGCATATATCTGTTCTTATCTAATTTTTCATACCTAATTGTATCTTTACAGGAATGAGTCAAGCTCGTACTGTCCCGTGTATTAAACCATTTTTATCATACATATCGTTAAATTAATGAATAGTTTTGCACGCAGTATTTCATTCGGTAGCGCATTCCACTGATCAATTGCCCTATTTGGGAAACCGAATTTCCTTACGTCTTTCTCACCTCTCTTTTTATGCGTTTTTTTTTTTTTCATTGTCCTCTTGCTGTTGCTTCCCCATAGGTTATATTCTCATTGATGTCTATTCTTTCTTTTCCTGAGATGTATTGATATAGCGTCATCATGTTTCCTCTTCCTTCTCTCTTGTAGTATTGGTAGGTTCAGTTTTTCTAGTCTTTCTTCATAGCTTAGATCCTGTACGCTTGGAACCCATCTTGTACCAGCCCATTGTTCTTTTTCAATCTTATCTATGTGTTTTTTGAGATAATGATTCCAGACCAATGATGCAAATTCGAGGGTTGGTCTGATGAATGAGGTAATTATCTTTCTCGGCATGCCTTCATTTATATATGTGAATGCTATTCTCATATTAGCAAGCAGTGTGTGCATGTTTCGTTCCTTCTCATTTATGTGGTCTGCCGGAGAAAAAGTCTGCTATTGATAATCACTCCTAGGTCCTTCTTCTTTTCTGATATGTGTAGGGTTGAACTTCCTATCTTATACTCCCGATCTGATCCTTTTCCACTTTTACCAAACTTAATTACGTGGCATTTGTCCACACTGACTTCCATTTGACATCTATTGCTCCATTTATAAAGCTTGTTGAATTCTTCTTGTAGCTCTCTGCAAGAGTCTGTAATTCTTTGTATTTTTGCATCATCAGCAAACATATTTAGATAGCATCCCATTCAGATGTTCCTGTTTATATCATTAATATATACTAAAAACATAATTGGTGCCATCACTGAGCCATGTGGAACTCTCCTAGTCACTTCCTCCATGATGAGTAATTACTCCTTAGTAGTGTTCTCATTTCCCTTTTCTGAGAAAATCCTACATCCAACAGAACAGATTATCTTGGATTCCTCCTTGATGGTACAGCTTCCATAGAAGTCTTTGGTGCGGTATGCCGTCAAATGCTTCCTTAATACCAAAATAGATACCGTCCACCCATCCTTCTCACTTCCGTAGTGTTTCTGCAACTGTATCATAGTAGCTTAATAGATCTGTAACACATGATTTACCTTTTCTAAAACCGAACTGTCTTTCTCTTATCATATTGTATTATTGCAGTTGGTTTACCTAAACTTATCTCATTAGTTTTTCTAGTACCTTGCATACAACACTTGTCACAGCTACTGGTCTATAGTTGAGTGGATTCTGTTTATTCCCTTTCTTGAATAGGGGAACAATGTTTGTGTTTGCATGTATCTGTGTGTGTGTGTGTGTGTGTGTGTGTGTGTGTGTGTGTGTGTGTGTGTGTGTGTGTGTTTATGCGTGTTTTGTTTGTCTTACTGAGTCAATTTCTCTCTCTCTCTCTCTCTCTCTCTCTCTCTCTCTCTCTCTCTCTCTGTATGCGCCAGTGTGTGTGTGTGTGTGTCTGTGTGTGTGTGTGTGTGTGTGTGTGTGTGTATTTATGCGTGTTTTGTTTGTGTCTTACTGAGTCAGTCTCTCTCTCTCTCTCTCTCTCTCTCTCTCTCTCTCTCAAACTCCTTAGGTGGCTGTCAGTACAACACACACACACACACACATTATCGGTTTGTTCTAATGAGTAATGACGTTGCATATGTTTACCTAAAATTTAATATTGTGTCAAAATACAAGTGTAATACATAACCATCTCACATTACGGATTACGTTAACCAATAATCAATACTTATTTGCATAGTCTATGTTTCAGTAATAGTCATGGGGTAGCCATACTCACAGTGATATTTTCGTTAATGTAGAAGATAATCATGTGTTCAGTGGTAGATGCCAGTTAGAGGAGAGGAGGCCGCTGACACCCCCGATCCTCATAGGTACGCTGGTGAGCTGGTCCCAGCAGAGGTTCTTGTTCCTCCAGTTATGACAGTAATTAAAGTTAACATACTGCTAAATAGCGATTTCTTATGAAAAATAGAAACAGCCTATATGGAACTCTCAAAATACATTATGGAGCATATTGTGGGAGCTTTGCAGCTCTCACGCACCAGTCACAGTTGGTCCTTTGTTTCAGTATTGCCAGCCTGACAGTGTGTAATGTTAATGAACATGCTATTAATGTTAGTTCTGTATGCTTATTTACACTTGGAACAACAGAATTCAAAGCAGGATTTCATTCAGTACACAGAATGCCAAATACAGTATGTGTGTATGCGTGTGGGACAATACTTGTGGTGGGGGGGGGGTGGAGTATGATATGAAATGTGTAATAATGGTAATATAGGTGTGTGCATGCATGGGTAAGGACGTCCAAGACTGATATGTAATCTCCGCCTTTAACACTTGATGACACACACCTCAGTATTTATTTAGGTTCTGTTTATAAGCTTGTAGCATGTTACATAATTATATTATTATGATTATGTTTTGGGGTGGCACCTGAAATATCATATAAAGAAAAACACTGAAGTATTATAATACTGTAATATGAAATCCATATAACATGAATAACTATTTCTTCCAGGAGAAAATAATGTTATTTTAATGTTCATTACAAAATTACACTGTAGGAGCATCTGTTTTTAATGTTAGCTTACCGGATTCCCTGCAATCAGTTTATTAAGTAATGCTGTAGTACAGATTTATGCAATATATCCATTATATATTGTATTAACCATGTCATGAAGGCTCACATAATGGACGTTCACGTAAACTACTTCGAACAGGCACCATGTTCAGTTTTTAGTAGTTTGCGAAGTTCACGTATTTTTTGGTGTGGTTAAAAGTCCAGCTGTCCTTTGGTGGCCAAAGTAATTCCTTACAAAATGAGATTGGCCAAGTGTAAAACCAATACCGTGTGTAGCATAGTACAGTAGTCTGAAAATGATCACTGATAATAATATATGATTACTACATAACCCTCCCGAATGACCACACCCAGATTCTTTTTTATTTATTTAATGTTGGGTGACATGGAATGGATATGCGTAAATGACACGATAGCCCACGTGGATTTATTGAATATAACCTAGCCAGTATAAAGTTTCTTGATTAACATGATGTGTGGGTGTATGGTTATCAGGTAAAAGTGAGAACCTACACACACACACACACACACACACACACACACACACACACACACACACACACACACACACACACACACGCGCGCGCGCGCGAGCGTGCAGAAAGAGAGGGAGAGAGAGAGAGAGAGAGAGAGAGAGAGAGAATATATATATAAATATGGTGGGAAATTGTAAGAATTATGCTAAACAGACAGGTTGAAAAACTGATTTGAGAGTGTGGAAGAGCAGTAGGTGGATAAAGGCCAGAGGATAGACATGTGTTAATCGTATGCCTGACACTTCTTTATACGACTTACCAGGTATTTTGTATTCGTAAAATTTAATGATAGAGAACAGATTTTTGGAGGCGATACTGCATATGTATAACTTTACTGACGATATGTACAACAAACATATTTTTATTATGTGTCACTAAACAACTTTAATATTATTAAGAACATTTAGAGATCAATTGATATAGTAATAATACGTCTGGATGAACGCATATTACCAACACTTGCACCACTGCTTATTAAGCCTTACAATCCCCATAAAAAATACTATACAAGTAGTGGACAATGAACTATAACATGAAGACCGGTGGCTTTTCTCGAAGAGTCAGAGATATTAGAAATGAAACTATATGAGCGATGTGTTAATATTCTACTCACGTGCTGATACGACCATAGGAACATCTACGAGGAGGAAAGAAGTGGACACGTCACCGTCAATGTCTGGGGGTGGGTGTGCATCCACAGCATGGGTGACGTCACCAGGATAGAGGGCAGGTTCACTGCTGAAAACTACATTGAAACTTTGCAGGATATTTTCATCCCCTCTGTCCAGGAGCGGAACTATCCGTTTCCTCCCGGCCCTATAATTTTTATTCAGGACCTCTGCCCCATCCACACGGCGAGAAGAGTCTCAGAATGGTTTGGAGGTCGAGAGGACTTGCAGCTGCTCGACTGGCTCAGTAAGGGAGCAGACATGAACTCCTTCAAAATGTGTGGGGGAATATGGTTAACTGTTGGGAGCCTGAGAGGGGTCGGACACCAGATGAACTACTGGTCCACATCCATGCCTAATGGGAACTGCTCAGAAACCAGCAACAACTCATAAGGAACCATGTCACCTCTATGCCAAACAGACTGGGAGGTGAACGAGAAAGAGAGTAGGTTGACTTCCTACTAATGAATGAGTTCCATACAAATCATATATTATTCCATGCAGTATAACTATCTAACAGTAACTTTGATAACTTACTATAACTTATCTGACAATATACAGTAACTGATACGAAACTATCTTATATATTTTGCTCACTGACATGATTTTTATTACGGGTCACTTATACAGGAATTAGTGACGTTTATGTGCATTTCTTAACGTAACTCTCCTGTTACAGTAGCAGGTTCTCTCCATTAAAATATGATGTTTACTTGATTGGCACAATGACAACTCTCTAGACATTTTGCCAACTCGCTACACATCTTGCCACCTTCTGACATGGCCGAGGTGCTGTTTTCCAATCGTGATATAGATTTTTAAAAATTACCCAGGAATAAGTTGGTAAGTGTGTGATCAATAACAAATACCTGTAAACTACTAACAACTGCACTTTCTGTCTGTTCGACGTAGTTTTAAGTGAACGTCCACCATGACCTCACTTACAGTACACTATATAACATATTACTTAACTCAAAGCTACAGTATAACGTAACACACTGATCAAAGGAAATCCGATAATCTAAACTTAAGAAACGCTGCACTTACAACGTATTTAAATGGATGTTATAATACAGTAATTTTTTTTCCTGAAATATTGCTGTTCATGTATTCTGCCACACATAATGCATTTTTCTAATATTTCAGTGTTTGTCTTTATATGGTGT
The DNA here is from genome assembly GCF_032717465.1 of Coenobita brevimanus. Classification (NCBI taxonomy): domain Eukaryota; kingdom Metazoa; phylum Arthropoda; class Malacostraca; order Decapoda; family Coenobitidae; genus Coenobita; species Coenobita brevimanus. The sequence continues at coordinate 26,959,340 of NC_136961.1, read as the reverse complement.
TTCATGTTTCACCCCCGAAACATAATCATATAAAATATAATAATGTAACATGCTACAAACTTATGAAGAGAACATAATAAATACTGAGGTGTGTGAAGCAAAAAATTGCGTATCAGTCTTGGACGTCCGTAGCCACGTATGCACACACCCATATTACCATTATGATACACATTTCATACTCACTATACTCCCCCACCTACACAATACGTATTGTCCCACACCCACACCCACACGCATACACACATACTGTATTTGGCATTCTGTGTACTGAATGAAATCCTGCTTTGAATTCTGTTGTTCCAAGTGTAAATAAGCATACAGAACTAATATTAATAGCATGTTCATTAACATTACACACTGTCAGGCAGGCAATACTGAAACAAGGACCAACTGTGACTGGTGCGTGAGAGCTGCAAAGCTCCCACAATATGCTCCATAATGTACTTTGAGAGTTCCAGATAGGCTATTTCTATTTTTCATAAGAAATCGCTGTTCATCAGTATGTTAACATTAATTATTTATGTAACTTGAGGAACAAGAACCTCTACAGTGACCAGCTCACCAGCGTAACTATGAGGATTGGGGGAGTCAGCGGCCACCTCCCCTCTAACTGGTATCCGCCACTGAACACATGATTACCTTCACCATTAACGAAAATATCACTGTGAGTATGGCTACCCCATGACTATTACTGAAAGATAGACTATGCAAATAAGTACTGATTATTGGTTAACGTAATCCGCAGTGTGAGATGGTTATGTATTGCACTTGTATTTTGACACAATATTAAATTTTAGGTAAACATATTAAATGCAACGTCATTACTCATTAGCACAAACTGATAATGTGTGTGTGTGTGTGTGTGTGTGTGTGTGTGTGTGTGTGTGTGTGTGTGTGTGTGTGTACTGACAGCCATCTGTGGAGTTTGAGAGAGACAGAGAGAGAGAGAGAGAGTTGAGGTGGTGGAGCAGGCTGAATGTTTTCCATTAATGAGGGAGGGGGTATCCTATCTTTGGTGTAGTTTAGTGTAATCAAGTCTATGTAGAGATAATAAAAATAAATAGTTTTTTTTTCCTATTTAGGATACAGGATATCATTGACACCCTAATAACTATACTGTACTGTACGAGGTAATAACTAAGAATGTATAACTGTCGGCAGCTCACTCCCACACTCCCCCCTTCCCCCTACATCGCGCGATTTGTTGGTGAACTTGCCCTCTGTTTCTGAATCACAACTCAACCTGTATCGTGGTTCACGCTACAAGGCAAGAGAATTTTTTTTTTTATATAACTCAGACTTTATAAACTGTATAGTGCACAGCCCATTATCCCAAACAATCAAATAATTCTTATTAGCCTATATCATAGCATAATAAATGGCCAAACAATATAATTCGGAGGATGAAGCTTAGCAATTAGGAAAATTGTCGGGCTTGTACACACACACACACACACACACACACACACACACACACACACACACACACACACACACACACACGGGCGCACGCTGTACCATGTTAGCTAAATCCCGCAACCAGGTGGTCCAGTCGGAACTCTTGCCGAGTGTACGTCCTCCAATGCCATTGCCATTAAAAAGGTTCTGGATCCGGATCCGTGGATATAGAATCCTGATCCGGATCCGCCACAGATTAAATTCTCTCTTGGTCCATGGCCCACCATTTCACAAAATTTCATTGAAAGTCATTGACTTTTGAAGATATTGCGCTGGATACTCCGAATCAGGATCCGGATCCGGCCCATAATTTAAGAGTTTATTCCCTGGGCCATGGCCCACCGTTCCACAAAATTTCATAAAAAATCCGTTCATCACTTTTTGAGTAATCCCGGATCTGGATCTACCTCAAAATTTCTTCAATTCTTTCTTTGTCCATGGTGTACCTTTTGACAGAATTTCATTGGAAACTTTCTGAGATATTCTGCAGGGCACCCCTGATCTGGCCCAAAATTTAATAATTCTCTTCCTCGGGCCATGGCCCACCCGTCCACAAAACGTCATCAAAATCCGTTTATAACTTTTTGAGTAATCTGGCTAACAGACAAACAAACCAATGCGGGGTAAAACATAACCCCCTTGGCGAAGGTAACAACAGTAGCCTACAGGAAGTTTCCAAATGTTGCTCCAACATCCACTGCCCTACCTGGTATCTCCTTTATGACCTGATCCATATACAGACTGAACAACCATGAGGACATGACACATCCCTGTCTCAGTGCACCATTCAGGTAGAAAAATTCACTCAGTTCACTATCCATTCGCATTGCAGCCTTAGCATTCTTCACGGCATTCAACAGCTTTCCATTTACTCCATATATTCTTAATATTTTCCACATTCCTTGCCTATCCACTCTGTCATATGCTTTCTCTAGATCCATGAAGGCTGCATACAGCTTCTATCCCTTCTCTACAAACTTTCCCGCTTAAGACTAAGGATGACCATCTGATCTACACAACCTCTTCCCTTGCTAAAACCTCCCGGTTCTTCACCAACTAATTCTTCTATTATTTCCCTAACTCTGTCAATAAGTATCCTAACATTTGCCTTTCCTATTGCATTAAGAAGACAAATGCCCCAATGATTACCACACACTTCATTTTCCCCTTTTTCTTTGTACATGAGAATAATTATACCTGACTTCCAATCCTCCAGGACTCTACCTACCTCCCAGACCAATCTGCACATCCTCCATATCCATTCTGCTACTACCTCTCCCCCATGCTTCACATTTCACCACACACTCCATCAATTCCTGAGACTTTGTGCATTTTGACTTGTCTCATCTCATCCACTCCTTCCATCATACTGATCTCATCCTCCCTTCTCACCTCCCTCCTTCTCCCAGTCATTTCTCACCCACTAATTCTCACATTACTTTCATTCTCTATGTTTAACAGTTCCTTAAAGTGTTTTCTCAACCAGCTCATTATTCTTCATTCTCCACTATCAGTCTTCCTATTGGGCAGTTTAAGATTTCTCACAATATCATCCAGTTCACCTTATGTTATGGCGTATGTTCAGTGGAAGAGGATGGGGTAAAAACAGAGTCAAGTGACCTTGATGGTTCAGAACTAGATGTTTCGTAGTTCCCCTTGTCCTGGTCTGATTCATTTGAGAATGATTCTGGTGCTTTGGGAACAGGCAAACCATCCCCTTGGTGTACTGGGCGAATAACTGATGAAATGTTTGCAAATTGCACAGTCAGCTTTCTCTCCTTTAACAAAGCTTTCCCGACTGGGTCACCATACAGAAGTATTTTGCTGTAAATATCTGTTGATATTCTCCAAATCACTGGTATAGCAAACGACAAGGATTTCCTTTTCTTAATTCACCACTGGCGGAGATTTCTTGTACAAATGTTGTTGTAGCATATATATTGTTACGTCCCCACCCCACACTGCCACAGGCTCCAACAGCAGTGGTTTAGTACCGAAAGGACGTTGCCCAGTGAGTTGTTCTTATTTTCAGCCTTTAGGTGTATAGTACATAAGATCAGCTGAGGTGTTGTAAATAGACACTGGCTTCTTAAGTTCATTGTCTTTATTTTCCAGAAAATCACACTTAATGCTTTCCGACTTCACTATTTTCACAAGCACCGAAGATACACATATTTTACCAACTGCAGTTATACTTAATGCTTGACAACAACACTTCACTGTTTTTGCAAGTACCGAAAATATACAAACTTCACTGCCCTGACACTGCAGTACACTCCAACTGAACTGAAACCTGACTAAAACATGTTCCAGTCTTATCCATCATTATATACACTTGCATTGTTCGAAAATGATCTACTCCATATGTCTGGTGTATCCTAGAGAGAGAAATACCACAGTTACCAACTCGGAGACAACCAAAACATTGCAAGAGTTTTCTTACCTTACATAACACTGTAAATTATCTATCATACGAACTTTAATTACATAATTTAACAAGCAGTCACATAAATACAACATTATAAAGAAATAGAGCAGAAAAAATAATGCATAACCTACGAAATAACTACGCTCACAAACAGCAGGCAAACTGGCAACTCTGACTCGTACCTGAGCTGGCTACCACAAACATCGGGAAACATCCAGAAACATTTCGGCTACCTAACTGGCAAATCTCGCTTCTTAACAATATGGAGTCCAGCACGTGTCTGGATCTCCTATTTTGCAGGCAAAATATAGGTGGTAGGCCTCTTTAATCACAGTGGTAATACTGTGCTTTTGTGACACAATGTCACTTCATCAAAAATATGGCAGAAATTATCTGCTCTGTTCATACAAGGCATGACTGTGTGCTTTGGCTAGGAAGGAATATGTAAGTCAGCAAAATCAAACAGTAATATACAAATGAGACTGACAACACGTGATTTGCAGGGTTTATACAGTATAAGGCTAAATGGTCAGTGATGTAACCCGACTAATGATTGCATTACCAGTGACGTATGAGAATGATATAGTGCAGTGCATGACACATCAACAATTTCAGACTGCATCATGCATTATTTTGGAAAAATTACTAAAACTGTCCAAACACAGTAAAAATTTATTTATACATTCAGTTAAATATCTGTCCGTGTTTTGATCATTTCTGGTTAGAAAAAAGAATCAAGTTCAGTTAAAACTAAATTAACAAACGCTATTAAGAAGTCAATGGTGGTAGATACTGAGCAAATTGAACATCTTAAAAACGAGCCAATCAGACATTTTAAGCATAATTAGTAAAGATTGACAATTTTTGTCTCGGAAGCATTTTGGCTGCAGACCATACTAACATAACACTGACATACACTGTATTACAGTATTATTTAAATATTAAGTGACATAGTCTACTAAAGGTTTATCTGAGGCATGAATCGGAACATAAAGACATCACAAAAAACATGCGGCATTGTCATAGCCTTTCACGAAATGGACTTACACCTACTGATATGTTTTGCTATCTTATTGTATTACTCAACTAAAGATGGCCACTATGACGCACAGTAATTAAAGCATGTATCTGTCTAATAACATACTAGGATTGGCAGGCCTACCAATATAATCTCGGGGCATACAGTTATTGTTCGGAAGACTGTATCATTGTGTCACATTGTCGCAATGCGAAAAGTGACCAGTATTATTATGTGAGGTTTTACACCTATCCCATTTTGGCTTACTTTTATTCTTTTTGTTTTCTTCTTTCCTCAGTGACCAACTTTGGTTTATGTTAGAATTTTTCACCTTCAGATACATGGACTGCGATGCATGCATGCGAGTACACTAATGTTCTTTGTCAGAGGTGTCGGCTGGGCATGTAGCATTAGTGTGTATGAAGTGGGAAGAATGGTTGTAGGTAAAACTGGGTTATGTCAGCGAAGTTTCATGTGTGCAAATAATATTTTGATTATCTTTAACCATTTTTTTTTTATTTACCTTTGAAAAGTGGAAGTTTTTTCTGGGTCACCCGTATATCTATCTATCTATCTATCTATATCTACATCTATCTATATATATATATATATATATATATATATATATATATATATATATATATATATATCATATTTACCTCGTGTTTTCTCTCCTCCAGCAATGAGGTTTCCCATGAGATGTGGAACTAAATGTTCTCTCATCAGAGAAAACTACTCTCCCCCAGTGGTCCTAGCCTTCCTCCACATAACACTGGACAAACTGGAGCCGTAATTCTCGATGATGCTCCGTAAACCTGGATTGACCACTGGTGTTCAGTGGTGATAGCGCATTTCCTTCATCCACTGCCGTATACTGTAGTCTCTCCAGACACATCCAGATGTAACTGTTCTCTAACTGCCACCACATTGCTGAATGGATGGATTTCAAAATACTCTGTTACGCGCTGATCCTCTTCAGCCGTGGTTTTCCTTACCTGACTTGGTTTAGGGTGATCTCTCAGGTTGCCTTCTGCCTCCCACCTCTTGAGCCAGCCATACACAGTGGTGCGGTGAATGCCAAGTTCTTCTACTATATAGGCTATCGCATGTTGATAGACTACTCCCTCTCATTCCCATCATCCTCCCTTCCAGGGTAAGTTTGTCACCTTGGCGCTGCTCTTTATTTGCTGCCATGATGCGCTGTGATGGTGTCAGTGAGATCTATGGGTCCTTCATCACATCAGTTTATGATGTGACGCAATGAACGAGTCTTCATGGCAGCACGCTCTTATTATCTCAGCTATTGATTCAACATCCCCATCTACTCAGGACCAACATATTTATGATAATTTAATTAATTACTTTCATTAATAAGCATTACAGACTCACGCAATACAGACTGGACTATATTCCATGGTTTTGATGCTTGGTAAAATTACTTGTGTTTCACTGTCTAGAGGAACCATGATACGAAACCATTATGCTACCGCTAGACTTCTCTTGTGTGTTATGATGCCAACTACCATGATTATGAACTGATATTAAAGCACTTTTCGTTCCCCGTAGGTTTTCCTATCACATATTTGAACATAGTCCAATCGTTACTGATGAACGTATTGGTGTTTTTTTTATAACTCAGATTTTCTCGGTCGCAGTATTATTAGGCACAGACTCCTATTTGATGATATCAGTTTATCCAGCCTTATATAAACAACAGTACGCAACATACATGTGTCGGTATAATGTAAGGTTAAATGCCGAACATTCCCCTCTTCTCTATTTCGCCATTTTACAGTTTCTTACCTGGTTCTTCCTACCCTCCATTTCATAAAGCAGTTACTGTATCCTGAACTACATAGAAATACGTGATGGTTGACAAATATATATATATATATATGTATATATATATATATATATATATATATATATATATATATATGTATTATATATATATATATATATATATATATATATATATATATATATGTAGTATGTATATATATATATTGATGCCCGGCAGCAGTACATACGGGTGTAATGACAGGCATGAGGATACGTAATTATTAAAAGTATCCCTCCTATCCACACCATAGTGGGATGAGAAGGGAGGAAGGATCCATGGGAACAATGTGTGGTGTAGAGAGGTATGCCGAGCATGGATTTTACGCCCCTCCAATTGCTATGTTCGACTGGAGCAATCTCGTCATAGTAAACATCCTATGAATTTAACCCCTACACCGCGGGCTTGTTTACCAATGACTTGCGTGTCCCGCGGGGTTATTTGGGCTCCGACAGACTCTCAAAAAATATTTGCCAAAAATCAGTTATTAGTCCTAGAATAATAAAATTACATATGCTTATGGCACATACCTTCAGCTTTCTCCTGGAATGATTGTTGAGCCTTCGTCGGTTACCGTAGGATTTGTGGAGACCTCTGAAGTAGGGTAACGAAGTCTCCACTTTACACTTCCCGACAACCCGTAAAATGATTACCACAGCCATATACAAACACTATAAACACTATTCTACAATTTTCAAGTAGTTTGGGATCCATACTAAAAAAAAAACACTGTGAAAGCAATGGAAATTACGAGCGCGTCTGATCGTCGCACTTGCGCTAGTTTGCTCTAGGCACTCTGTCATTTATTATTCATAAAACCCCTCACACTTTATATTTCTATTTCTATATCACACTTATATATATCTGGAGTCTTTCTCCATAAGTTTCCTTCAGTCGTATTAGTTTATTGTCACTGAAGTCATTCAATTTTTCAGTCAGTAAAATACGTAGAGAGCCACGGATTCACTCTCACTGTTATAACATAAATTATTTGTACTCATATTCTTATATTACTAATTACTTACATTACTATTTACATTTTCTATTCTATTTTCAATATTTACCCTGCTATTTTACTTACACTATGTTATTCACTGTCACTTTCAGTAAGATAAAACTATAATACACTGTTCAATCATATGAACTGAACATCCATTGCTTTCACCTGCTATTTACACATTATTTACACATTACTTACACATTATTTCCAAATAATTCTGCTTCCACACTTGCACTGTTAGAACTGCTTCTGGCTGTGGTAATCGAAGAAGCAGGTAACACAGAGGGGAACCTGGCACTCAGCGCACTGCCAAGAGGTGCGTTTATGCTCAGGTGTGCGGCGTGTGGTATGCGCACATACCTGACACCTGCGAATCGCAGCCTTCCTTTTCCCTGTGGCAGGCATTAGCTCAAGTCTGTGCCGATCCATATACGCCCTCTGCTCAAGTCAGTCGGGAAGTGTTACTGGATGGCGCCTTGGAGTTGCTACTGTTACCCTACTATATCTTTCCAGCAGCTGCTGGACACAAGTCCTTGCGAACAACCTCAGGGAGAAGGACTTGGGTGGCTTTACCTTCATCTTGTACAGGATGAAGGCGTTCAGCATCGTCATATCTATGAGATGCAGAAAAACTTTCCTGTACCACCTAGTAATCTTCCTGAGGCAGTCGATCTCACCAATCATCATGTTGGACTTGTCCACCAGCCGCATGTTGATATTATAGTCCAACACAGCATCAGGTTTCATCACAGGTTCGCCTGTCCTACGGTCGACCTTCCCACTGTCTCTCATCTCCCCCTTATGTACGGTAGTGAGCATGTGCACGACTCTCTTGTCATGCCACCGTATTGCCAGCATCTTCTCACACTTGCGTAGGTGCACGTCTCCTCGCTGCGAGGTTCCTGCCTCTGGGAATTTGGGGAAGTTGGCACGATTACTTTTCACAGTGCCGCAGGAGCCAATGCCATGCTCAGAAAGGTATTTGGCAAGTTTCGGTGCTGTATAGTAGTTGTCTGTATACAGCACATGATTCCCACCAAAATACTTTTCTAGGAGCACTTTCACTACACAGCCTGAGAAGCCAAGGGGGTGTGTTTTATCGAGATCGACAGTGCTGGCTGAATATATGACGAAGTCAAGAATGTACCCCGTCTTACAGTCGCACAGTACAAAGAACTTAATTCCAAAGCGATGGCGTTTGCTTGGAATGTACTGAAGAAACTGAAGACGTCCTCTGAACAAAACCAAGGATTCATCAATGACAACCTTCTGAAATGGGTGGAAGAATGACATGAACTTATCCTTCATTCTGCTCAGAATCTCCCGGATCTTCCAGAGTGGGTCGGTTTGGGAAGGTACATCGTTGTCGGCAAAGTGCAGGTTTCCCATGATGTTCCGGAAGCGATCTCTGGCCATGTACTTATTGAAGGTGGGTGAGGGTAGTAAGGGGTCCATGGACCAGTATTCTTCCAATTCATGCTTCTTGGAGTGTGGCATGAGAAGCATGAGGGCAAAGAACACATACAGCTCCTGCACTCCCAGCATGGACCACTGTTGCATGTTGGCTGCACCTGTACCACTTGCAGCATGTTGTGATTCATACCTGTTGGTCTCATCACATATGTGCTGCATGACTTTGTCATCTAGGAAGGCCAAAAGGTAGTCGACACACTCAGCATTTTCGTCCATAGTGAAGGCAGGCTGAACTCCTGAGGAGCTCTCATCGAAAACAAGATTTTGGGGGACTAAATCTGACCCTTCCATCCACGCGAAGGCGTCCAGGATTCCCTGTCGTGGCGGTGTAGGGCGGGTGGTGGTGGTGGTGGTGGTGGAGGTTGGCTGTGAGGGAGGCTTATCTCTGTCAAGGTCACTCTCACTGACCCTAGGTTGCTGTACAGAACTAGCAGCCCTTACCCTACTAGCTACACTACTTTTCACTCTCCTAGATCTACCTCTACCTCTACGGCCTGCCTTCACTGTTGATGCTGGTGGTGACTCCGACGACGAAGACTCCGGAGGTAACTCAGCTGACGATGATGACGAGATGAGTAAAGCGGGGCTTGGGGAATGGGGAGGTGAATGCACTCGTGACTCATGGCAGGCTGGGTCATGTGGGGGCATTGTTCTGGGGCTAACATGCCGCCTTTTCACTCCCTTCCCAAATTCTTGTCCTTCCTGCACTAAAGGCTCCTTTCCCTTGGAGCTAGACACTGATTCACTTATTGAAGCACTCGTTGTCGCTGTTTCTGGCGTGATAACCTCACCCGGCTCATCACACGATTCACCCGAATCGTCATAGTCACTGTCCATCATTATCATGGACAATTCTGCCAGTTCTCGTGCCACTGCAGAGTCACTGAGGCCTTTCCTGCTTGCCTCACCACTTTTCTTTGGAGTAGAGGTCACGGGGCCCTTTGCAATGGGCGCAGAAGCGGCAGGAATGGCAGGGCATGAGTGCGACATGTTTTCTCTACAGCGGAGGACAAGGAACTAAATGCCGCGGCTTATCTGAGAAGGGAAGGGTTGACAATGACACTTTAGGCTGACTGCTGCTAACTTACAGGCTAATTTTTTATAGGTAGAAAATCTCGGCAATAAATAAAGAAATAGATAGTTCCAGGTGAATGTAAATGTCAGTTAGGATTCTCCCTTCCTTTCTGATATATATTTTTATTACAGACATCGATTACAAGGCATAAATCAAAGGGGAAATTACCGTGGTAATGTAGCGAATGAATGCACGTGAGGTTTTGTCAGGTGATAATTAGCCAATTTCTGGAGTATAACACTATCACTTACCTGTTTTTTTTTGGTATATAGTATTTGGTATAAATATAGGGCATAGGGCTTTTTTCAATGAATGAAATCTGTGGAAAAATCAGGGGGAAATTTCCGTAGCGCAGCGCGGCGTGGGAGGTGAGAGGAGAGGGTAATGGAGGGCAGGTAGGGAGGGGAGTCATGAAGGGGGTAAAATCGCTAAAATGTCAACAATGGATGGGAGTACAGATGAAATTTGGAGTGCTGACTAGTGTTGGACATTGGCAGTACTGATAGATGATACAAGCCACCACTTGAGAGCCCGGCATAATTCAAAATAACACAGAATCACAAAAGTGACGCCCCGCGGTATGATCCATTGTGGCCGAGCGTCACTTTCGTGACGCCCCGCGGTTAAGGGGTTAAGCAAACAACACTGGATCATATCGAAATCCAAACATTTAGTCGATGTTTATAGTTTCTACATGAACATCCTAATATGCAAGGTAGTTAGGCCATATCTGTTGTCACATGGACGTTGATGCGGCAGGGTGCACTGACATAGTGAAATGGAGGGGAGATGAATGGCTGCGGGTTTAGGGTAGCGAGTTTGATCCCTGGTTGACTCACTAGAGCATTGCAGCCCACCTAAACTTATTTTTATATTCTAAATACTTTTGGATCGTTGGCCATACTATACACAAACAATACATCCGTTTATGTAGACACTGGACCTAGCGTATATATGACGAAGAATGTATATACATGCTGAATGGCTGCAATGACTGTACTGCGGGTAATTTAACTGAGGTTGAGATCCCCTATTAACAGGTGGAGCTCTACAAGTGGCGTGCTACCAGACACATAGTGTGGACAATCGCTGCTGTCAGTATCACTTTGCAGTGAAGTAGTTAAACTGCATCGTGTATTCAGTTACGAATCATGATACTAGGGGGATTAGTTAAGGCAGTTTCTTTACCTGAGCAGCCAGTTATTCTCTCTCAGTTGAATTTAATTTCCTGTAACGGAAATTAATTAATTATAAATTTCTTATCGTACTGAGGGAATAATATTAGACGTGCATAAACGATTTACAAAATTTGCATTGCTAGTGATGTTGAACTGGAATGCCTAATCTTATGTCACTTATATATTAGACTAAAGTATTCCAGAGAGTGTGTAATTACCTGACCTCTCATATTAGCCCATTTCGTCAGGAAACTTTGCATCTCGATAGATACCGACACCAGTTAGACAATTATTTGCCTCGGACAGGTTCCGCTGCTTCAAAGGTAAAAGCCATTCGAAACTAACCCCTGAGACACTTCTCTGTATGCTAACATTTTACCGTAAGTTAATCGGTGCTCATTGCTACGTGTTATTCCTACAATAACTGCAATTATATCTAGCTTATTTAGTGCTTGGACATCATCTGTATATATATTACTTCCTGCCACGTAAATACTATATTCAGTGATATACAAGGGACAAAATACTTGTTCCCATCCTTAACTCTTTAGCTAATCACATCCATCCTTGCAAAGGTTGTAGGTTCTGGGTGATCCATTGATAAAATACGAGTGTTTACTACGAAGCAGCTGCCAGATATCGCCAAACACCAGCATATTTGGTTGCACTTTCTTCTTGGCCAACTGTACATATACATTAGAGTACTGTAGCCTCTATCATTAAATTTTATGAATACAAAATACGTGGTAAGTCATATAGAGAAGTGTCAGGCATACGATCAACACATATCTATACTCTGGTCTTTTTCCACGTGTTGCTCTTCCACACTCTAAAATCATTTTTTCAACCTGTCTGTTTAGCATAATTCTAACAATTCCCCACCATATTTATGTACTGTGTGTGTGTGTGTGTGTGTGTGTGTGTGTGTGTGTGTGTGTGTGTGCGTGTAGGTTCTCACTTTTACCTGATTAACCATGCACCCACACATCATGTTAATCAAGAAACTTTATACTGGCTAGGTTATATTCAACAAATCCACGTGGGCTATCGTGTCATTTACGCATATCCATTCCATGTCACCCAACACTAAAATAAATAAATAAAAAGAATCTGGGTGTGGTCATTCGGGAGGGTTATGTAGTAATCATATATTATTATCAGTGATCATTTTCAAACTACTGTTCTCTGCTACACACGGTATTGGTTTTACACTTGGCCAATCTCATTTTGTAAGGAATTGCTTTGGCCACCAAAGGACAGCTGGACTTACAACCACACCAAAAAATACGTGAACTTCGCAAACTACTAAAAACTGAACATGGTGCCTGTTCGAAGTAGTTTATGTGAACGTCCACTATGTGAGCCTTCATGACATAGTTAATACAATATATAATGGATATATTGCATAAATCTGTACTACAGTATTTCTTAATAAACTGATTGCAGGGAATCCGGTAAGCTAACATTAAAAACAGATGCTCCTACAGTGTAATTTTGTAATGAACATTAAAATAACATTTTTTTCTCCCAGAAGAAAGAGTTATATATGTTATATGGATTCTATATTACAGTATCAAAATATTTCAGTGTTATTTATATCGTATTTCATGTTCCACCCACAAAACATAATCATAATAATATAATTATGTAACATGCTACAAGCTTATAAACAGAACCTAAATAAATACTGAGGTGTGTGTCATCAAGTGTTAAAGGCGGAGATTACACATCAGTCTTGGACGTCCTTAGCCATGCATGCACACACCTATATTACCATCATGATACACATTTCATACCATACTCCACCCCCCCCCCACCACAAGTATTGTCCCACACCCACACCCACACGCATACACACATACTGTATTTGGCATTCTGTGTACTGAATGAAATCCTGCTTTGAATTCTGTTGTTCCAAGTGTAAATAAACATACAGAACTAACATTAATAGCATGTTCATTAACATTGCACACTGTCAGGCTGGTAATACTGAAGCAAAGTGCCAAGATTGTGACTGGTGCGTGAGAGCTGCAAAGCTCCGACAATGTGCTCCATAATGCATTTTGAGAGTTCCAGATAGGCTGTTTCTATTTTTCATAAGAAATCGCTGTTCATCAGTATGTTAACATTAATTATTTACATAACTGGAGGAACAAGAACCTCTGCAGTGACCAGCTCACCAGCGTAACTATGAGGATTGGGGGAGTCAGCGGCCACCTCCCCTCTAACTGGTATCCGCCACTGAACACATGATTACCTTAACCATCAACGAAAATATCACTGTGAGTATGGCTACCCCGTGACTATTACTGAAACATATACTGTGCATATAAGCACTGATTATTGGTTAATATAATCCGTAATGTGAGATGGTTATGTATTGCACTTGTATTTTGACACAATATTAAATTTTAGGTAAATTTTATAAATGGAACGTCATTACCCATTAGCACAAACTGATAATGTGTGTGTGTGTGTGTGTGTGTGTGTGTGTGTGTGTGTGTGTGTTTGTGTGTGTGTGTGTGTGTGTGTGTGTGTGTGTGTGTGTGTACCGACAGCCACCTGAGGAGTTTGAGAGAGAGAGAGAGAGACAGAGTTGAGGTGGTGGAGCAGGCTGAATGTTTTCCATTAATGAGGGAGGGGGTATCCTATCTTTGGTGTAGTTTAGTGTAATCAAGTCTATGTAAAGATAATAAAAATAAATATTTTTTTTTTCCTATTTAGGATACAGGATAACATTGACACCTTAATAACTATACTGTATTGTAATAACTAAGAATGTATAACTGTCGGCAGCTCACTCCCATACTCCCCCCTTCCCCCTACATTGCATCATTTGTTGGTGAACTTGCTCTCTGTTTCTGAATCACAACTCAACCTGTATCGTGGTTCACGCTAAAAGGCAAAAGAATTTTTTTTCTTATATAACTCAGACTTTATAAATTGTATAGTGCACAGCCCATTATCCCAAACAATCACATAATTCTTATTAGCTTATATCATAGCTTAATACAATGGCCACATAATATAATTCGAAGGATGAAGCTTAGCGATTCGAACAATTGTCGGGCATGTACACACACACACACACACACACACACACACACACACACACACACACACAACCAACCAAAGCTGTTTTACAGCTATATCAGAAGCAAAACCAAAGTAAAATAATACAATCAATTACGGACGAGGGAATCACTTATACACAAGAGAAAGATATTTGTGAAGCACTAAATAAGAATTTCCAATTAGTTTTTACAAAAGGAAAAAATTTTGAGAGGGACTATGTGGAACATGCATCTTCACACATACTACCAGATATACAAATAGCAGAAAAAGTAATACAGGAGTTAAGTAGATTAGACAGAGGAAAAGCAAGTGGTCCTGATGAAATTTCATGTTGGGTACTACGAGAATGTGCAAAGGAGTTAAGTAAACCATTATTTTTAGTTTTCAAGAAATCCTTGAGTCAAGGTAAACTACCTGATATTTGGAAAAAAGCAAATATTGTCCCCTTATTCAAGAAATGAAATAGACAAAATCCACTCAACTACCGACCAGTATCACTGACCAGTGTTGTAAGCAAGGTATTAGAGAAGCTTATAAGAAAAGCTTGAGTAAATCATCTAGAACACAGTATGATAACAGAAAGACAGTTTGGTTTCAGAAAAGGAAAATCATGTGTTACTAATCTGTTGAGCTATATGACAGAGTAACAGACACAATACAGGAAAGAGAAGGATGGGTGGACAGTATCTATTTAGATTTCAAGAAAGCTTTTGACACAGTACCACACCAAAGACTTTTATGGAAACTGTACCATCAAGGAGGAATTTGAGGCAAACTGTTTTGTTGGATGCAAGACTTTCTCATAAAAAGAGAAATGAGAACAGTACTAAGAGGAAACTACTCATCACGGAAAGAAGTGACTAGTGGAGTACCACAGGGTTCAGTGCTGGCACCAATCATGTTTTTAGTGTATATAAATGATATAAACAGTAACACTGGAAATGAGAGCTATCTGAATATGTTTGCAGATGATGCAAAAATACAAAGGAGAATTACTAACACAGACTCTTGTAAAGAGCTACAAGAAGAATTAAATAAACTTCATGAATGGAGTAGTACATGACAAATGGAATTCAATGTGGACAAGTGTCATGTAATCAAGTTTGGTAAAAGTGGAAAAAGACCTGATTGAGATTATAAGTTAGGAAATAAAACCCTATACACATCAGAAAGAGAGAAAGACCTAGGTGTGGTCATCAATAACAGACTATCTCCGGCTGACCACATCAGCGAGAAGGTACGGAACATGTATACACTGCTTGCAAATATGAGAATAGCATTCACATACATAAATGAAGACATGCTAAGAAGGATAATAACATCATTCATTAGACCAACCCTGGAATATGCATCAGTAGTCTGGAGTCCTCATCTCAAAAAGCACATAGACAAGATTGAAAAAGTTCAAAGGGCCGCTACAAGATGGATACCAAGCTTAAGGGACCTAAGCTACGAAGAAAGACTAAATAAACTGAATCTACCAACACTACAAGAGAGAAGGAAAAGAGGTGACATGATAATGCTATATAAGTGCATATCAGGGAAGGAGAAAATAGACATTAATGATTACTTAACATATGGAGAAGCATCAGCAAGAGGACACTGCAAAAAACTGCATAAGAAGAGAGGTGATAAAGATGTAAGGAAATTCAGTTTCCCAAACAGAGTAATTGATCAATGGAATGCACGACAGAATGAAGTAGTGTGTGCCAAAACAATTCACAAATTTAAGGATATGTACGATAAATATGGTTTAAGACACGGGAGAGTAGTAGCTTGACTCATTCCTGTAAGGATACAATTAGGTAAGAACAATTAGGTAAGAACACACACACACACACACACACACACACACACACACACGGCCGCGTTCTGGTGCCACGTTAGCCAAATCCTGCAACCAGGTGGTCCACTCTTGCCAAGTGTGCGTGCTGTCTGAGCGCTTTCTAGTTTGCAGATGATACTGTCTCACACAACTCTGCCCCCAGTGTTAACACTTCTCACTTTTACACACCAACACTCATTCTCCATTCTCTGTACGTCCCCAAACCAATCTCAGTCTACCCCTCCTCAACACAAACCCAATACACTCTAATCCTTCCATTCTGGCTACTCTTCAATCGTAACCCTAGCCCCAACCAAGCCTCGCATTCAAGGATGCATTACACATCCATTTAATCATAGTCATTTCTGTATCTTTGAGTCTACGAATATCCTCTTCCTTTGTTGCCCAGATCTCACTACCGTACAACATTACACTCGTAACACATGCTGCATACAAATATCCTTTAGCACGGAGGGAGAGCCCTCTCAATGCTAGGAAAGGCATCTCCCTGAACTTCTTCCAAACAATCCTTGTCCTAGCCACACAGCTAGCTGCAGCCCCCCTCCAGCACATTACTTGAATCTGATATAACAAAATTCTTCCACACACTCAAGACATTCACCAGGATGATCAATCCTTTCATGCCTGACATTCTTTACACGCTCTCCCCGACACACCAAACACGAAATCAGCATTATTTCTGTCTACCTCTAATACCATTTCATGTCTTATGCACCCACTTATCACAAATACTGCTCGATATGGAGTTACTTCACATACCCTTGCGGCAAACCGCACATAGAGACTCCCTCTGCCTTGACAGTACTGCCACCAGCCTTAGAGACAGTATCAACACTTTTGTATTATCTGCATTTACTGTCAAACCCTTGTGCCCCATTACGTTTTTCCATTTCCTAAACCTTTCCTCCGCCCCCCTTTCATTCTCAGTAATTAACATCTAGTCATCAGCACACAAAATCTCCCATGGGAATCAGGTCTTGTGAGAGAGCTTCAAGCACCATGACAAACAATAAGGAGCTTAAGACTGACCCCCTGATGAACGTCAACATTCACGGAAAACTAATCACTCAAATCTCTGTTCACTGTCATCTGAGTGCGAGCACCCATATACATAGACATAACCACTCCAACTTGCCAGTCCTCGATACCAAGTTTTCTCATTGCCCATATCACAAAAAACAAACTACAGCTCCCTTTCATTCCTTATGCATTTTCCCTGAAGCTTTCAAACAGTGAATAAGGCATCAGCAGTCCCTTTGCCTGGCATAAACGCGAACTGCATTTCATCAGCATTCACTCTTCCCTAATCACCTTCTAGGACTTCCTCCATTACCTTCATTATCCTGCCCAAAAGTTCTGTCTTTATAACTTCTCTTTACAGGACATCAACTTCCCTTTGTACACATTTACAATCACTCACTTCAGCCAGTCATCTGAGACAACACACATATAATCGTAGTTATCAAATTAGTAAGTAAACCCACTCCTGTATCCCCTGAGGCCTCCTGAGGCCTTCAGCATTTCAGCAGTCAACACAGACACACCTGTCACCTTCCCCAACTGCATCCTGCTTATTGCACTGCTCACAGTAGCAGCATCAATCAAAGGTCACGGGACAAAACACTGGATCTGTTGACTCAGCACCCTCTCTGTTCCAGTCAAACTCCTCATTCAGCAACCTTTTATAATGCCTTCTCTAGATGTCTTTACTCTCGCCAGTGTCCACCACTCCCTTTACTTCATCATTCTTCACATTTTGCTCACTTATATCCCTGTTTTCCCTCCTCATCTGATTTACCACCTTACGTACCGTGTTCTTTTTTTCAATGGAATATGGGTTATTCCAGTAAGTCTTTGAGACTCTGATTTTCCCCTATATGCCTTTTTTCTAGCTCTTTGCTTGGCAGCCATGTATTCCTGTTTGTTACCAATCCTTTTCCATTCCTAGAAAAGCATTCTTTGCTTTTGACTCAGTAATATTCTGTTACTGATGCAATTATGTAAGTTTTAAAAGTGATACAGAAACCATATGCAAGAATGTATAAAAGACAAGAGTGGATAAAAGTATGTATAAAAGATAAAAGCAGCTACAAGAAATTATTATAAGAACAAAAGTGCACACAAGAATGAATAAAAGATAAGAGAGCACAGATGAATATTTAAAAGATAACAAAAGAGGCCACAAGAATGTATAAGGATAAAAGTTGCCACAAGAATATATAAGGATAAAAGTTGCCACAAGAATGTATAAGGATAAAAGTTGCCACAAGAATGTATAGGGATAAAAGTTGCCACAAG
This sequence comes from Coenobita brevimanus, assembly GCF_032717465.1. Taxonomy (NCBI): domain Eukaryota; kingdom Metazoa; phylum Arthropoda; class Malacostraca; order Decapoda; family Coenobitidae; genus Coenobita; species Coenobita brevimanus. The sequence continues at coordinate 26,940,651 of NC_136961.1, read as the reverse complement.
AATGTATAAGGATAAAAGTTGCTGCAAGAATGTATAAGGATAAAAGTTGCCACAAGAATGTATAAGGATAAAAGTTGCCATAAGAATGTATAAGGATAAAAGTTGCCACAAGAATGTATAAGGATAAAAGTTGCCACAAGAATGCATGAAAGATAACAAAAGCGGTTACTTGAATTTAACAATGATAACAGATGTCTGTATAAAAGATAACGAAAGCACACATAAAAACGTATAAAAGATAACAAAAGAACAGAAAATTTTTGTAAAGGCCAACAAAAGTGGTCATGAGAATAGTGATATTTAATATGGCATTCAAAAGTTGCAAACGGACTAGGTGAGGGGAGCATGCTTTGAAAAAATGATCACATGCCCTATTGTGACTTATTATTCTCTGATTCTGTAATCCAGTAGGATGGTTTGTTACCCTAAAGTTGCTGAGAGAGAGGACGTTGGTGACGGTGATGGTTCTGGGCGCATTGAGGCAGGACGAGGTGTTAGGCAGCGAGAACTTTACCCATCTGTCATAGAGTCCGAATTCCACCAATGCTCTGCACCTGCAACAAAATTGCTAAGTAGGTTTAATCTATTCGTCGGCAATTTACCCTCAGTGTATGCCCGATGGCCATTTCGTTCGAATTCTAGAGTGTATGTAAATTTACGTGATGAAAAGTCATCAGGTTTCCAAAATATAGATTCCACAAGATGTGATGAATGTGTTAAGAAAAAGAAAACAGGAAAGTAAAAATTCCATCACATAATGTGGAACTCAAACTCAAATCAAAGTTTGTGGGAGTGTTGAGGGGCAGATAAAGGTGCATTTTTAACGACAGGTTAAAAAAGGTCAAGATAACAAGGATAAGACAAAAACTGACCTGGCATGGTCAATTAAAAAATTATTAAAAGTCTGTTTAAACGTAATGGAAATATTGAGGGTGATACAAGAAGAAATGCATTAAATTTTGAGAACACTCGATCAGATGTTAAGGTCACAGGGTTTGGTCAAATTTTAGTCCACATGTTTCTGAATGAACAATGTAACTAAAACACTTTTGATCAGATTTCGACTATAGTCTACTTTGTAGAGGGTTAGATGGCAAGGTCAACTTGAATTGTTTTCATCCGATATAGACCAAATTCAAAGCGGGGGAATCAGGGTTAGGCACGGATAAAGTGATTCGATTTTAGGAAGAATCAGTCAAATGATGAGGTCACAGAAGAGATCAGTAGAAACAATTAAGGGCCAGGCATGCAAGATTTTGTTAAATTTTAAGAGCAATAGGATATGGGGCAAGTCTAAGACTTGGTTCTTAGGCAGATTGGTGGGTGTGGGTTTTGTACTCTCCAAGTACTGCTTCTGATTATGCACTGCTGAATATTTTTTTGTAAGATTTCATCAAGATTTTCTTTTCATCAATAAATTATGATAGGAGTGAAATATACAGAGGAATTTGAAGTACAAAGAAAGTGAATGGGATGGGGGTTTAAAAAGAAGACTGAGGGCTTTTGTGTGAAAACTTCTGGTAGGTGTAGGCAAGGAATATGGACTAGGGAGGTTAAAATAATTCTTGTATGGTATATGATGCATGAATGTCATTTAACCCCATCGTACACAATGATGCGTTTGGCGTCATTAGGGTCTTTCTTCATAAATGCACAGTGATGAATTTTGCATCAGAAAACCATTTAAAAATTCACGCACAAAAAAAAAAATCAGTTGATTTGCATCATTTCTGGAGGCATCATAGCTTGCCCGGCTCTTGTCAAAAGTAATGAGCTAGCAAAAGTGGGTCCCGATACCTGCTACAGTGCATGAAGGTTTTTCAGTACCACACGAACTGTCAGCAGGAAGGTAGCGCACAGTCCCTTGTCTCTTTAGCTCCTCTGTTACCCCTGTCCCGGTCATGCAACATAATTCACTATACCAGTAGTGCTTATGTTTAGACTTGGGGCAGTACTGTGATTAGAGATGGTGTTTGCAATAGGAAATTAGGTGTTTGTGTTCCTGGCTGTTATCAGCCATTGGGCCAGCAAAGATTGTGCTACTGTTTCTAACCCTTGCCCCAGAAGCACACTGCCTCTACCCTGCACCAAATGTGAGCATTCAACAATTAACCCCTAAACAGCAGGCTTGTTTTGACTTGCATGTTCTGCGGGCATATTTGCGTTCCGACAGACTCTAAAAATATTTGCCGAAAATCAGTTATTAGACTTAGAATATTAAAATTATATATGCCTATGGCAAATACCTTCAACTTTCTCCTGGGATGTTTGTCGAGCCTTCGTTGAGTACCATAGAACTTGTGGAGACCTCTGAAGTTGGGTAATGAAGTCTCCACTTTACACTTCCCGACAACCCGTACTATGATTACCACAGCCTGATATTATCACTAGAAACACTATTCTATGATTCTCAAATAGTTTGGAATCCATACTCCAAAAAAAAAAAACTGTGAAAGCAATGAAAATTACGAGCGCGTATGACCTTCCCACTTGCGATCGTTCGCCGCTGGTGTTCTGTCATTTATTACTCATAAAAACACTCACACTTTAGATTTCTATTACTATATAACACTTATATATATCTACAGTCTTTATCCATAAGTTTCCTTCAGTAATAGTAGTTAATTATCACTGTAGGCATTCAATTTATTTTTCGGTAAAATAAGTAGCATTCACTTTCTCGTCCTGTATACTAGCGTTGAGAGTGAATTTGTCACTTTCACCTTCACTTTCATAACTCATAGGATTCATACATGCTAGAGTGAAACTTTCACTTTCATTACTCCTAGTATATATACTCGTATTATATTACTACTCATTTACATTTCTATTTACATTCTCTGTTTTATTTACATTATTTACATTTCTATTTTATTTACACTGTGTTATCACTGTCACTTGCAGTAACTTATAAAACTATTTTCCACTGTTCATTATATATACATTCATTGCTTTCACTTGCTGTTTACACATTATTTACATTTTCACTTGCACTGTTTTACTCACCAGAAAGATCATATTCACTGTCTATCATTTTCATTGACAAATTAGCCAGTTCACGTTCCACAGGAGTCACTTAGCCCTTTACCCCTTTCCACACGAGGTTTAGTAGGGGGTAGAGGTCACAGGGCCCTTTGCATGGGGCAAAAAAGCAGCAGAATTGGACAGGCGCGATTCCGACGTGCTGTCACCTTGAAAGATGACAGTAAACTGAATACAGTGCGCTGGCCTGCCAAGGGGGAGTACACTGCTGCCAATGTCAGCATGGTGACAGCTGCTAATATATACACTATGAAATGATTGGCAGGAAATCTAGACAATACATAATAAATTAGGTAGTTCCAGGTGAATGTAAATATCAATTAGGCTTCTCCCTTCCTTTCTTATATATATTTTTATGACGAGAATAGATTATACAGCATATTTCAAGGGAGAATAAACAGCGAAAATTAGCGAACGAGTGCACATGAGGTGTTGTCAGGTGATAATTAGCCAATTCCAGGTGTATGGGACTATCACTTACCTTATTTCTTTTTTGTATATATTATTTGATATAAGAAGAGAGCATAGGGCTTATTTCAATGGATGAAATCATTGTAAAATTCCAGGGAAGATTTACTTAGCACAGAATACAGTGTGGTGGCCTGCCTAGGGGGAGTGCAATGCTGCCAATGTCAGCTTGGTGATAGCTGCTAATATATATGCTATGAAATGATTGGCAGGAAATCTAGACAATACATAATAAATTAGGTAGTTCCAGGTGAATGTAAATATCACTTAGGCTTCTCCCTTCCTTTCTTATATATATTTTTATTACGAGAATAGATTATACGGCATATTTCAAGGGGAAATAAACAGCGAAAATTAGCGAACGAGTGCACGTGAGGTGTTGTCAGGTGATAATTAGCCAATTCCATGTGTATGGCATTATCACTTACCTTATTTCTTTTTTGTACATATTATTTGGTATAAGAATAGGACATAGAGCTTATTTAAATGGATGAAATCAGTGAAAAATTCCAGGGAAGATTTACTTAGCGTAGCACGGCCAGGCAGGCGAGAGGAGAGGGTAATGGAGGAGAGGTAGGGAGGGGAGTCAAGAACAGGGAGAAATGACTAAATTGTCAACAATGGACGGGAGTACAGATGAGATTGGGAGTGCTGACTACTGTTCGACATTGGCAGTACTGATAGATGATACAAGCCACCACTTGAAAGCCCGGGTGAATTCAAAATAACACAGAATCACAAAAGTGACGCCCCGCGGTATGATCCCTTGCTCCCAAGCATCATGAAACTGACGCCCTGCGGTTAAGGGGTTAAAATAGTGGCAGTGAATCATGTGAATACAGTGTACAATATCTAGTGTGCAAGGAAATGGTGAAACACATGCAGCAGCTTAGGGGGAGCCGGGAAACTGCCATATAGTCACGACATGACGTTGTCATGAATGGAATAATTACCGAGGTGTTGATGAAATCATTGTTTTATACTGATATATCTTTGATGGTGTTATAGTGCAATAAATAGGATTACAGTGCAACGAGTGTACATAACAAAATATTGGCTAGGGCATGTGTCACGTATGTCCTACTGCCATGGCACGCTGATGTCAGGAATGGAATAAAATGGAGGAGTTTTGGGATTGTCATTATTATTGTTATATTTATTCCGTATGCTTGTTGTGTGAAATAAATAAATATGAGTATTATATTGATATATACTGTATTTATCATGTGCTTGTGTGAAATAACGTAAACAATGCATCAAGTCTTCGTAACAAATTATTGTCTGCAAGACGTGAGGTAGTGCACACGTGACCTACAGAGCATGTTCATATACCATAGTGCAGAGAATATAATGTGTATCTCACAAATTGATAGATTGAGTTATGTCTCCTGAAATAAACAACATAAAAAGTGCACCATGTGCTCGTCAGAAAATATCGTCTGCGATACCTGAGATATTGTACATGTGACCTACAGAGCATGTTCTTGTACTGTAGTGGTGAAATATACTGTGTCTCTCATAAACTGATAATTTGATTTTGTCTAATGTGAAAATAATAAAAACGTAAAAAGTCCAGCAGCGTGTCCTCGTAATAAGAATATTGTCTGCTAACCCTGAGTTAGCACACATGTAACGAACATGTACATGACCTACAGAACACATGCATGTACTGTTGTGTGAAAGTATATTGGTTTACTCATAAATTGATAGCTTTGGTTATGTCTAACATGAAAGAAAAGGACACAGTGCACCATGTGGTCGTAATAAAACTATCGTCTGCTAGACCTGAGTTAACACACAGGTAGCGAACTCCTACGTGACCTGCAGAATATGTGCATGTACTGTTGTGTGAAAGTATATTGGTTTACTAATAAATTAATAGATGTTTTTTTGTCTAATGTGAGAAAAAAGGGATACAGTGCACTGTATGCTTGTGATAAAAATATTCTTTTCTAGACCTGACTTAGTGCACAGGTAGTGAACTCCTACGTGAACACGTGCATGTACTGTTGTATGAAAGTATATTGGTGTACTCATAAATTGATAGATTTGGTTATGTCTCATGTGAAAAAAAAAAAAAAAGAAACAGCGCACCACATCCTTATAATGAAAATATCGTCTGCTATACCCGAGTTAGTGCAAAGGTAGTGCTACCTGTCTTGCACACGAGAATTTGTTATGAGCATGCAGTGCACTGTTTACGTTTTTCTTTTTTTCACATGAGACATAACCAAATCTTTCAATTTATGAGAAAAACAATATACTTTCACACAACAGTACATGCATGTGTTCCATAGGTCATGTAGCTGTTCGCTACCTGTGTGCTAACTCAGGTCTAGCCTGCCGCGTGCCAGTGCCATTTTGAAACAGTCTGACTTAATGCTGCGGCCAGTGCCAGTGCCGTTTTAAAATGGTCTAAAATAAAAAACTTCACTGTGACCGCATTTTTCAAGATTCGCGGGTAAAAACTGGCAGGTATGAGGGTAACTGTTCCTCTACCATCCCCCAGGTTGTCAAGGCCATACATGCACTTGCCCCCCCCTTTACGCTTGCTTTGCCTCATTCTGCCTGTGTGCCTCACCCAGTGCTGTACATAGTGAAGGCATTTTGTAAATATTTTCATGTAAGTGTAAGTTGTAAGTAGTTTCTTGTAAGTGTCAGGACTATATAGTGAAATCAAGTTGTAAAAACTTTCTTGTAAGTGCCAAGACTTTTTCGTAATGAAGTCAGGTTGTACCTATCTTCAAGTAAGTGTAAGATAATGCATTCACAGCAAGAAAGACACGCAAATTGTGATAGATGCTGAAGTTATAAGTGATTAGAAAAGTGTATTGAACATTGCTATACCTTCCCAGCATAAATACCTGAGTATACCTTACATAGAAAAGGTCTTTCTCTCACGGACGTGGTGAGCGTGAGAGAGCAGCTATACCTGTACACGAGTATGCAGGACTCAATAAAACTCATTTTTGAGCCTCAATGAGCATTTTAATGGCGAAATTCGTTGTTTCCACGTCAAAATCTATCATTTTAGCCAAAAAAAGGTCAAAAAATGGCCGGCACTGGGGTGACCCAGAGGGCCAAAAATAGCCGGCACGTGGCAGGCTAGCAGACGATAATTTAATTACGAGCATGCAGTGCACTGTTTACGTTTTTTTTTTTCTTATGAGACATAAGCAAATCTATCAATTTATGAGGAAAACAACATACTTTCACACAACAGTACATGCACGTGTTCCATAGGTCACGTAGGTGTTCGCTACCTGTGTGCTAACTCAGGTCTAGCAGATGATGTTTGTCAAGGACATCCTTGTATATCATGAATCCTTTGCATTATGCCATTGTCAAGCAAAGTTCTTGGCTGGCAGTGAATACAATATATTGATTGCTTTATTTCAGCACACAACCCTAGCACAACAAAGTTGTTCTCCAGTTTTCTTGCTACAAAACGAATTTGACACTTGCAGTGGGGGTTGGCACCAAAGCAGTGGCAGAAGCTCCCAGACAAGATTGAGATGGAGAGTGAGAGTGATAGCGACAGGTCAGGGGTGGAGGAATGAATTGAGATCCCGCCCCCCTGCTTTCCAGTGGAGCTGCCCCGGTGTCTTCCAATGATGGGGTAAACACCACCATCGGTGGTGGGACCGATTGCGGAGCACTCGTTACCTTTAGGACGTATCAGTCCTAGTGCTGTCTTCTTCCACTCTCCATCTCCAGGCTTCTCTCACCTCTTTGCCGAGCCAGTGTCACCAGAAGCTGGGCCATCATGTGTGTTGCCGGCCCCTCCACCCAAGTCTGCTGTGCAGGATGATATGGTGACATCTTCGCTGCCAGGCCGAGGAGAATGGTGTCCCCAGAGCCATCTGTCTTGTCCTCAGCCTTGTCCAAGCCGTCCCCTCCTAGACTAGGCTCCCATGGTCTGCTGCCTGGCAACAGGGGATGGCCAAGGGGTTGGAGGGCAGGATGAAGGGTGTCAGAAGGCCGACCCAGTGTCTCTGCCATCACCGTCGCCGAAGATGATCCCAGGTGGAGTAGTGGCCCATTCACACCGAACAACAGCCCATTCACTGGCTCCCCAGGAATCAAGGTGGATATCCCAACAACTCTGTTGCAGTTTTTCCAGATCTTCTTCAGTCGCAAGTTGTTGTCCTATCTGACCGTGGAGACCAACCAGTATGCCACATTCCTGGAAACTCAGTTGGATGCTTGGTTCTCCTGCAATGAAGAGGAGATGGCCATGTCTCTAGGGTTATGCCTATTCATGGGGGATGTGCACATCCCAACCATCAGGCACTAATGGAGGAGCAACGACCTGCACGGCTGAGTTGTCCCCGGGGTACATCTAGAACCTCGAGGTCTACACTGGGGTGTAGCGGACCCTCAAGAACACCATGAGGGGCCTTGTGGAACCACTGAAGGACCAGGGCTACAAGTTGTTCATGGACAACTACTTCAATTCTGTAGCCCTGTGCGAACAACTTTCCACTGCAGGCATCTATGTGTGTGGGATCCTACGGATGCCTAGAGGAGTGCCACACCAGCTGCAGGCCATTGCCAGGGCTAAGAGCCTGTCCGAGAGGAGCATGTTATACAGGCATAAGGACAATGTGCTCATGTTGCTGTGGAAGGACAAGCACATCGTCAACATAGTCTCCACTTTCCACAACACCGACACTATTCCAAAGAGGGTTTGAGGGAAGCTGCGGGGTCATGATGGGAGGACAACCTATGCAGAGAAGGTTGTCAACATGGCCGTCATTGTGGAGGACTACAGCAGGTACATGGGTTGAGTGGATCATTTCGATCAGATGATCCAGTACTACCCCATCCAACAGCGAACCGTCAATTGGATGAAGAAGATCACCTATTTCTTCTATGTGGCACACTTTAATGTGTTCGCCTTGTACAAGAAGTACAGACGCAGGACAGTAACTCTTCTCGAATTTGTGGAGCAGATCATCTATGATCTTCTGCATTTCCGTGAAGAGGATTGGCCCGCATCTGGTCATGTAATCCACCATGCCCCAGACCTTCCAACCTGATGGCCAGCACCACAAAGACCTGGCACCAGGAGGCGCTGGTACCAGCACCAGGACAGGTGCAACCACAACCACCACCACCACTGCCTGCAGGAGGACCACAATGGGTGCCAGCACTGCCACAAGCACTGCCTGCAGGAGGACCACCACGGGTGCCAGCACCAGCTCCACCTGCATGAGGACCACCACGGGTGCCAGCAATGCCACCAACTCCAGTTGCTGGTCCGTCGGGAGAACCCGTGCCTGGGCCTGCAGCTGCCCTTCATGCACAGCAGGACCAGGAAGCGACAGGGCAACCGACCAAGAGTCGTATTGTGATTGACGATGGTGTCAGGTTGGACCACACTCTGGCCCACCAGCGGGTGAGGATCCCCAATGGGAAGAGGCTCAGGTGTACCCTGTGCTTCAGGTTGGAAGTGAGGAAGGACACAAGAAACATGTGTCCTGTATGTGATGTGCAGCTTTGCATGGGTGATTGTTTTGAGCAGCACCTTGCTGACCGATATCTTCAATAGTGGAGCACACACACACACACACACACACACACACACACACACACACACACACATATATACAGACACCCCCCACACACAGATACACACACATACTCAAACACTCTCACCCACACCCACACACAGTACAAAACTCCTCACATCTGGTTCTGCAGGAACAGCATCGCCACTGGAGCAAGTAAGTGATTTATTTATTTTTTTCAACTATTTACCTATCTTTATATCAGTATATTTATACATATATATATATATATATATATATATATATATATATATATATAGATATATTTGTTATTTACATAAACACAAATGGCAGGGAAATAAGTACAGTTTCAGTTTCAGTTGCTAGCAACAGGTGTAGTGTTCATGTGTGGTTTCTGAGAGGACTATAAAGAAAACCGGATATAATTTTACAATAGTAATTGGAATAAAACCAAGAAATGCATACCTAGCAAGCATAAAAATGTTTGTGCGCTATGGGAAAATACCATAAGTGACCATGGCTTACGGCGGTTCAGCGTGTGGGTGGGTACACCGTAGTTTTTTGCATGTTTCTCGATAACTATGAGGTGTAGGAGAACTCTGATTATATCCTGTGAAAGCTCCTGAAAATCTGCATAAGATGATGAAATAAAAGCATGACACTGCAGAGAGAAGTTTATCGCTAGAGCTCCCCGAATAAAAACTGTTGTCTGTCAGAAAAAGGTTTTACTTTTTCGCTTATTACTCGAATACCATACCTAGTATCAAAGTGCCAACCAGACCATTCGAAAGCTAATAAAATTCTCTTCCAAACTGTGAATAACATGTAGAGGTATGTTAGGAAACATTCAAACTATGATGTTGGGAAGTGAGATGAATGTTCCCAAATGTTTATTCACACTGCCCTAATGTATGTATAGTGTGTTTTTTGTGTTTTTTTTCTTTTTTTGGTAACCGTGTAGAACAAACATCGACGAATAGGAATATGTAAGTTTTGTGGCAAAATAAATATATTTGGGTGGCGAAAATAAGCCGAGAATGCACTTTTTTGGAGTGTGCAGTGGGTGGGTAGGAGAGGAGAAGGCCGATGTGTTGTGGAACAAGAAACTTATTGAAACTTACTGTGAGTGAGAGGTTTAATTAATTTACTTTGCTTTTGATGTCAGCATTCTTTGAAAATATTGCTTAGTTCCTTATATTTGCTGCCTCTGGTCAATAACCACATTAACTTATTGTAGTCACTATAATCACCGCACAGGTGGTCCAATTGGCAATGGTCGGAAAAGAAAGCTCAGATTACTGCTCATTGACTGTATGAGAATCATTATGGCAAACAATCAGTTTTTGCTAAGTCTCAATCTTCCACAAGGCGATGGTCTGTAAGACCCAAATTATAGGTCCGAATAGACAAGGACAGGAAAAAAAAAAAAAAATCATCCAAAAGTGTGACTAGCCCCTGTCTTAAGCCTGGGCTCTTCCAACTGTTGGCCAAAGATGCTAACCACTGCGCCACTGGCTCCTCCATTAGTGAAAAGAGGGAGGAGATGCAAGGTACGCGAGGGTCAGTGTGGAAGGAGGGTGTAAGCATAACTGGGAAGGGTAAGATGCTAATTTTTACATGACCCCAAATTCATAAGTCACAAAATTTAGTTATGATATTGACGACATTTCAGTTACATTTATCCAACTAAATCTATGAAGGTAATGTACTAGTGGCTCAACATTAAAATCTATAAGTTATACTTCGCTACCTCACGCCACCTGTGAAAAACAACTGATTGAACTGATTGTGTTGTGTGCTGTCACTGACACATTTCAGTTGTCTGATATCGGGTTATTAATTCTAAGCTGAACTGCATACTTCTGATACACAGCTTCTCATTACATCCAGATGTATTGAAAGTGATAATTAGCATATGTTATTATCTTCGTTATTACTTAAGAAGCTATAACAAATTTGTTTACTTTCACCTAAAACTCACTAGGCCTACTCAGATTGCTGGAATGCCTGCCTGATGAACTGGTGGGAACGGATGGCAGGGAGTATTATGTCTGGTTTTGCCCAGGGTCAATCAAAGTCCGTGACTAACTCGCCAGTTGTGAAACAGACGATGATGCCTACAAAGGAGTGCATCCACAGCTGTTATTGCTGACAGGACAGGTTGCTGAGATTAAGCTGGGATCGAAGGTCAAGTGGAGACGAAAGATTGACAGTGTACGTGGGTGGCTTACTAGTAAGAAAAAGGTCAGGTATGTTGGAGCTCTCTCCAATGCAGTCATGGGCAGTGATAATGAGTTTTACAAGCTGTTTGTTTTAAGGCTGGAAAAGAAGTGGGACTGCGCATTAGTTGGATAAGTTAATGGAGAAATGAGCCAAAGGTAGTGGCAATCACTAAGCTTAAAATAAAGGAGAAATTCGTCTAAAGTGTGAAAATAACGTTTTGCATTCTCCAGATATGATAAGAGATTTTTAGATAGGCAGCTGAGTTAAAAAAAAAAAATACTAATGGACAAATTACACACACACACACACACACACACACACACACACACATATATATATATATATATATATATATATATATATATATATATATATATATATATACACACAGTAGACCCTGTTAATCCGCGGAATTTGCATCCTCGGATTTAAGTTTCCGCGGATCAAACTTATTTTAATACCGCACTATGCACTGTAGCTTAATTTGAAATTGGCCCAAAATGCACACTTCTTTTATTGCTACAGTTAGCATACTCTCACAGTGCTTCCACTTTTCGGGTAATTACCCTATTTTAGGGTAATCAAGCCTATGTTGGGGTAGAATTTGGGGTAATGAGTTTTTAAGGTAACTGGGCAAAGTTTGGGGTAAGATTATAGAATCTAGGGTAATCAGACACATTCACATTCCTTTAGAACAACACTTACCTGCAAAGAAGCTTCAGCTCTAAGGAGAGAACCGAGTTCCAGTACTTCATTAAATAGCATGTTGCACCTATTTGGAAACTGGAGTTCTGCCTTCCATCTCTGGATTACTGTTAAATTAATAGTAGCATAATACACTCTTTGTTCTATGAAATATGCATGCAACCATAATATGAAAACTTCTGTCTTTACTTGCATGGTAGATTGGGTATAAGGACTTCCGGTTTTATTGCTGTGAACGAGACACAACAGTGTATTTCACAAAGAAAAATGTTTCGTTTCTGTTGCTGTAGAACAGCCATTAAGTCTTACAAATGAAATGTGTTCCCATTAGTATCACTGATTAACAGAGGTGTCATGAAGAAAAATTAAGCTTCACATTCATTGTCACGGGTTATGTCATTCTTCATATGGAGTTTCTGTTGATACCAAAATGTTGCAGTATCTTTTTCCTACAAACATGTTCAGTATTGTTTTTTGTTATTTTTATGGAAATGCCTAAATATTAACATGAAGGTAACTTTGACTTACATAATACTGTTCTTATGCAGTTCCATTATTTGTCAGCCAATAATAATAATAATAATAATAGAAAAATAGAAATCATTTCTCTCTCTCTCTCTCTCTCGAATTGCTGAATGAAGTAATGATTTAGGGTAATCTAGGGTAATTCACAGAACTGTCTGGGGTAAAGAAAATTTTTGTTGTGGAAGCACTGTACCCACACTCACGGACCAGTGTTGCCACTCCTTGGGTTTTTCTACTAGATCTTGGGTTTTTTGCTTCGACCTTGGAGTCTTGGAGTTTTTTCCTAAGAATCTAATAAATCTTGGAGTTTTTGTTATGTGTATCAAAACAAAATATTTTGATGTGAATACTGTAATAATATAGTGCTGTATATCATTAAACGTAAAAATCTGTATGCTTAATCAATTGGAAAGGAAAACAATTATGTTCGGTGACGATAAAATATGAGTCATGGACTTGTTTTTCATCACTGAAGTTCAACGAGGTATGGCCGGGAGTGGACACGTACACACGACTGTACTGACTCTGGACAGGTTCAGTTCGCGGCCAGTATCTGGGAAACACTGCGTTTTTAACGACAGCCGTTCAGTTTGCTGTAGATCGCGGAGGTGTATACATGTCGCATGGTAAGGATCAAGCCAATTGAAGAACAATGACTTGGAGAATCCTAGCTGCAGTGGTGATAAAACTCCACCAAAAAAGAGAAGAAAGTTGTGGTACCACCAACCATTTAATAGTGAGTGGTTAACTGACCCTGAGTTAAAAGACTGGATTAAGCAGGATCCAAATGATAAATATGTTGTACATTGCAAGGTTTGTGATTCGAAGTTGAAGAATTGCAACAGAACTGGGTTAATGAACCACAAAGCTACACCTAAGCATGTGAAAAACTATGAATCAAAGAAAAATGTGTGAATATTCAACAATTCATGAAGAAACCAGTGGAAGATTCGCAGAATAAAGTGCATAATGCAGAGTTATTGTTGTCTGCATATATGGCAGAACATGGAATGGCATTTTCCCAAGCAGATCATCTAATTGAGGTAATGAAAAGGATGTTTCCCGAATGTGACACTGCCAAGAAAATGACTATGAAAAAAACAAAGGCCTCATATGTGATGCAGGATGGACTAGCATGGGAAGAACGCAAAGAAATTGCAGAAATCTGCAAGAAGAATAAGTTTTCTTTAATTATTGACGAAAGCACCGACGTATCAGTGGCCCAGATACTTGCAGTCATGGTAAGATACTTTGACAAAAACAAGTGCAAAGTGACAGATGCGTTATTAGACATTCTGGAAGTTGAAGATGCCAGTGCAGAGGGTCTGTACATGGCTGTAAAAAAACTGTTTCAAAGCAAAGACATACCACTTACAAACATTATTGGTTTTGCCAGCGATAATTGCTCTACAATGATGGGTGTACGCAATGGATTTCAGGCACTCTTGAAGAGAGATATACCATCTGTATTCATTCTTGGTTGTGTATGCCATTCTTTCGCACTGTGTGCTAACCATGCATGTGCGCATTTGCCGTCCTTCCTTGAAACCTTCCTCAAGGACGTTTGCTGTTACCTTTCACGAAGTAGTAAGCGTCAGCATCAATTTGAACTGATTCAAGAGGTCGTTCAGAGTCCCAAGCATAAGATGATAAAACTTTCACAGACTCGGTGGTTATCAAGAGGTCAAGTAATATCACGAGTGCTGGAGCAGTGGGATGCCCTCCTGCTATTTTTTCAATCGGAATCTACTTCAGATCAAGTTGATGGGGCATCACAAATATATAAAACTATGGCAAATCGGGGAACTAGACACATGTTGTTATTCCTGAACTACATTCTTGGAAAAGTGGATAAAATGAACAAAGAATTCCAAGCAGAATACTTTAGGCTTAGCACACTGTACTCTTCGATTGCTGATGAATATCGAAGCATCCTTAGTATGTTTGTTAACCATGAAGTGTTAGAGAGTCAAAAGCTGTCTGTGATTAACCCTCATGATGTATCAGTATACCTTGACATGGACAGTATAAATCTCGGTGGAAGATGTCAATCTCTGCTACTGAAAGAACCACTTGGTGAAAGTAAAAAAAGGTTCCTTGTTGACTGTCAGAAAGTTTTAGTAGAACTGTGTGCGCAGATAAAGAAGAGATTTCCCCTAGAAGAAGATGGTGTCCTAGCACAGCTTACTATTATTGACCCAAAAGTTGCTCTATCTCCGCTGCAAAATGCTAAATCAATTGTACAATTGGCTGTTCATTTCCCCACACTCGTGAAAGAGCCAGACCTTGATGACTTACAAGAGCAGTGGCAAGATCTGTTGCATGCCAAGGCTAGTCTTCGAAATTTGAACCTGTCACCAACCTCTTTTTGGCAAGAATTACTTGAAGTAAAAGATGGAAACAATGAAGCAAAGTTTTCTACTATTGCAACATTCATGCGAGATTTATTGGCCTTGCCACATTCATCTGCCGCAGTTGAGCGGATGTTTTCTAAGATAAACATTGTTAAAACCAAGCATTCTAACAGGTTATTAACCGAAACTGTTGCAAACCGTATGCTTGCAAAGCAAGCAGTCGCTCGGCAGGGAGGGTCTTGCTGCAATTGGAATCCATCTAAATCTCTACTAAGTGACATGAAAAGTGGAAAATGTCACATGCGCTATATAGAGAGGTGTTCCAAGTCAGAAGTGGCAACTCTGCACCCAGAAGATGCCAGCAGTGATTCGGAAGAACTTCCACTACAAGTATACATGCATTAAATACGTACTGTACTGTATAAATCCCAGGTAAGACGTTGAAAGTATATACATATTTTCGAGACTTTAACACAAGGTAAATGTTCGGGTACGGTGAGAATGAACATCTTGGGTTTTTTAGGTCAATCTTGGAGTTTTCTGAGGTGCAATCTTGGATCTTTTTAAATTCTGGAGTGGCAACACTGTCACGGACATTCCCGCCACTCCCCCAGTCTTATTGTAAACACCAGTCGGTTGGCTACTTTCGTTGACGTCGTCCTTCTCGTGTATACAACTCTACTGTACTTTTATTGTGTAAGTGAAAAATGGCTCCCAAGAAACAAGTAAAGGATAAAAGCAATCCTTCTAAATCAAACAGAGAGTGTAAGGTGTTATCATTGGCAGAGAAAATAGAGATTTTAGATATGCTGAAAAGTGGAATGTCGTTGACTGAAGTCGGGCGCAAAGGCGGTAAAAATGAATCTAGCATTCAAACACTGAAGCACAAAGAAACAGAAATTCGTAGAAGTGTTACTGCTGATCCAACAACGGCAAAAATGCTCTCTAGGTGAGGGATAAAGTGCTTGCAAAGACAGAGAAAGCGCTAAGCGTGTGGCTACAGGACGTGACACAGAAACATGTCCCACTTGATGGGAAAATTTTGAGGGATTTTTTTTTTTTTTTTTTTTTTGCCTATCAACCATTGGGGCCGAAGCCCCTGGTTATTAAGGCCGGATATATATATATATATATATATATATATATATATATATATATATATATATATATATGTATATACATTTAAACATGTATACATATATATACAAACATATATATACACACACACACACACACACACACACACACACACACACACACTTCCATGCATACATACAGACACACTTTCATGCAAACGTACATATATATATATATATATATATATATATATATATATATATATATATATATATATATATATATATATATATATATATATATATTTTATTTATTTTTTTGGTATTTTTATTTTTTAAATTTTTTCTTGGCTTTATATTTTTATACCTTATATTATAAAGAAAAACTAATCTAAAGACCCTAAAACTAATCACCTAACAGACAAATCGCTAACCTATACTAAATCCTACAGAGACAAATAGCTAGGCTTTAAACTAATGATAAAAATACCTTGACTAACAGAGCACCATCGACTGCAGATATGTTATGCCTTTCTACATGACATACCTGCACTCATCACCTGGTGACTGTCAGTCGAGGCACAACATAATATAGGGAACATCGATATATGAAAGGGAACCAGACAAGTCAGGAACATTTCCATATACGTCAGCTGTCGTCCCTAATTAGAATAACTTAAGCAGGATAGTATAATGTATTTACATAATTTATACAATAAGTGAAGAACCTCTCCCAGCAGACCACCATCGACTGCAAGTGCCCAATACCTTCCTATATTGCACACTGGCACTCATCAGCTGGTGACTGTCAGGCGAGGAACTTGGCTTAATGTAGGGGACATCTATATTAGAAATAGATCACTGGGAGGAGGAACTATTTAAAATATGTCAACTGTCAACCCTAATTAATATTACAATATATACATATTTACCGTTGATAAAAACCATAACCACACAGTAAAAAAGTCACATCACTCTGATCAGTCCGGTCTCTCTCAAGAAAGCCATCAATTTATCAGTCATAACAATGTCCCCATCACCCAGGATGGTGGAAAGGGTGAAGGGGACGTCTGCTGCGCCGCAGTAATTTATAAGTGAAGCACGTTCACGAATAAATCGCCGACAACGCAGGATGATATGACTGATAGATAACACCGGATCACAGATGTCACAGTGCGGTGGGAAGCGTCTTTCCATATAAGGTTTCATATGTGTTAAAATGGTGGCATTGAGCCGTAACCGTGCCAACACTTTTTCTTCCAGGCGACTGGGGGGATTGGCGGTGTCCCAGTAGCCCAGGTACGGTTTACAGGTCGGAATATTTAGTCTGGTCCACTGACCTTGCCACAGAAGATTTATTGATTTCTTTCCGAGAGAGAGACTCGACCGTAGATCACGAGGAACGTCCCAAGTCTCCTCGAGCTCTACAGCTCGAGGAGAAAAGCGCTAAGCCTCTATCAGCACTACAGCGAGGGAGTTGAGGGTGAACAGAATGAATTTAAGGCAAGAAAAGGATGGCTTGCTAGTTACGTGAAGCAGTACAGTTTGAAGAACTTAAAGATCACTGGTGAATCGACGAATGTTGCTGCAGCTAAGGTATTCCCACATGAATTTAAGACGTTCATAGAAGATAAGGGATACCTCCCTGAACAAGTTTTCAACCGTGATGAGATCTCTTTATTTTGGAAGATGCCCAATCGTACTTACATTCATAAGAGTGCTAAGCAAGCACCAGGATTCAAGGCATATAAAGATCGTTTGACTCTGGTGTTGTGTTGTAATGTAGCAGGCTATGTGATGAAGCCAGAAGTAGTCTATCGTGGTAACAATCCCCGGGCCCTTAAGAACAAAAACAAAAATTGCTTGCCAGAGTTCTGGCAACACAATCCAAAGGCTTGGGTAACAGCTATTTTATTCTTCGAATGTATTCATAAGTGTTTCATTCCTGAAGCAAAGAAATACCTGGAGGAGAAAATTTAATGATTACCATTCAAGGTCCTTCTCATAACAGATAATGCTCCTGGGCATCCCCAGTCAGTCTGCTTCGCCGATGAGAAGGTGGAAGATATGTTTCTTCCTCCTATCACCACAGCGTTATTGCAGCCGCTTGATCAAGGAATAATAAAGTGCATTAAGGCCACATGTACCCACCTCACCTTCGGGAGACTACGTGCTGCACTGGATACTGACCCTGACTGCAACATCACAGTGGAAGAAGTTCACAATTGCATGTGCAATTATGCTTATTGTTTAGGCTGTAGATAGCGTAAAGCCCGAGACAGTCAGTGCATGTTGGAAACCATTATGGGGTGAGGTAGTGATCGATTTTAAGGGCTTCCCCATTATTGATAAAGAAATCAAGGATATCTTGAATGTTGCAAGGGATGCTGGTGGGTAAGGCTTCTCTGACATGAGAGAGGAGGGAGTAGAGGAACACATAGAAGGGCAGGGAGCATCCCTTTGCAACGAGGAACTCACTGATATGCTGAAATCATCATCATCAACTGATCATGATGATAACGGTGAAGACTTAGAAGAGGCAGAACCAGCATCTTGGACACTTGAGGAATTTGCAGCAGTTTTTCAGCAGGCTCAGGTGTTAAAGGATGTGATCCTGGAATACGATCCTTCGATGGAACGAAGCATTCGTGTCACAAGAGGAATAACAACCTGCCTTCAACATCTGCAGCATGTGTTTGATGATGCCAAGAAAAAGAAGAAACCGCTTCCTATAACAAAGTTTTCTGCCAAAACATCAATGAAGCGACAACCATCAACACTTGAAGATCCTCAGCCCTCGACCTGCAAAGCAGACATTACTGCGCCTCCTGCAAAGTGTCAACGTCTGTGTCTTGATTCAGATTCTTCCGACGTACATGAACCTTCTGGCGTCCTATCAGAGGGGTCAGACTAGACTCACTGCTTACCTACAGTGCCGCCAAATATCTCGTTGCCACACCACATTGGCACTGTAGGAGCTGCACTACAATCATCGTCGTCATTATACAGCAATCATCGTCATCTATACAGCAATCATCATCATTGTACGAGGTTATGAAGAGAAAACAAAGTCTTTTGATAAGTGTTAATATGTATTTGTAATATTTTAAGTATGTTTTTACTTTTTCAGGGATGTCGTTAGCTAATGTGAAAATAACATGCCATTTTGTGATTACTTGAGTATCTGCGGAATTTGCCTCTATTAGTTTTTCTTTTATTACCCTGTTGCCAAAACTTTTTGAAAACCCATCGTGTGTGTGTGTGTGTGTGTGTGTATATATATATATATATATATATATATATATATATGTGGCGTGTTGCTAGGTGATAATAAGCCCATTCCAGGCATATGGCAGTATCAATTATCTTTTCTCTTTCTTTTATGTATTATTATGTATAAGAATAGGGCATAGGGCACATTTTAATCGATAAAATGAATGGAAAAATCCGTCCAGGATTTGTGTAGCACAGCACAGCTGGACAGGCGGGAGGAGAGGGTAATGGAAAGGAGGTAAGGAGGCGAGTCAAGGACAGGGGAAAAATGACTAAATTGTCAACAGTGGACAGGAGTGCAGATGACACTGGCAGATCTGAGTATAGCTGGACACTGGTAGTACTGATAGATGATACTAGCCATCACTTGAAAGCCCAAGTGAATTCAAAATAACACAGAATAACAAAAGTGACACCCCGCGGTATGATCCCTTGCTCCCGAGCGTCACGAAAGTGATGCCCCGCGGTTAAGGGGTTAAGCATTACTTAAGTTTTACTCTGATACATCTTCAGTCCTGCTTTAAGACTTTCTCATTTCAGGTCATTTACCATTTCTTGCAATGCCTCCACTGTTTCTGAGATTAGGACAATGTCATCTGCAAATCTTAAATGGTTTAGCTTTTCTTCATCTATGTTCACTCCTTTGTTTTCCCAATTTGGCTTTATGAAAAAACTTTCTTGGGATGCTGTAAATAATTTTGGTGAAACAGTACCTCCCTGATGCACGCCCTCCTCAATCTTAATTCTTTCTGAGTCCTCATATAATTTAACTGTAGCCGTTCTATATGTTCTCGAGCAGTTTTAGAATGTTCTCATTCACTCCTTGTTCTCGCAATGAATTTATGATTGATATGTGCTCCACTGAATCAAAAGCCTTTTCGTAATCAACAAAATCTAAGCACAGTGGTTTATTATATATATATATATATATATATATGGTGGTGGGTTAGTGCCCCACCCTGTAAAAAGAACTAACTAAACAAACGAATAAACCGCCTCAGAACAGGACGGACCATACGTCGACAACTAAGGAACAGACAGAGGACATTCTGAGGGTGAGGACATGGAATGTGAGAGTCTGAGGGTGAGGACATGGAATGTGAGAGGAGTGAATGATGAAGTGAAAGAGAGAGCGATTGTGCAGGTGCTTGAGGATGCAAGAGTGGATGTATGTGGAGTGACAAACTAAATGGAAAGGTGAATGGGTGAGAGAATGGGAATACGGTTTAGGTATATGTGCAGGAGTTAATGAGAATGAGAGGGGCAAGAGAGGGAGTATGTATAATGATAAGCAAGAAGTGGAAGGAGAATATAAAAGAGTATGGAACACTGGGTGCAAGGATTGTATGGGTGAGGATGAAAGTAGGGATACAAACGTGGGCGATTGTGTGTGCGTATGCTCCGACAGAGGACCAAGTGGCATGAGTGAATGGTGAGTTTTGGGTGAGTGTAGAAGCATGTATGGACAACTTTAAGAGGAGTGAGAGAGAGTTTTTGATTGGAGACATGAATGACAAAGTTGAGAATGTACGAGTGGATGGAGTGGTTGGTCAGTGGGGTGTGCCAGCTGAAGTAGATGGGAATGGCAGTGCTTTGTTGGATATCTGTGCTGGTAAGGGATTAACAATAGCTAACACCTACTTTCGGCATAAGATGATCCACAGGTAAACATGGAGAGTTATGAAGAGGATGGATGGTGAACTTGTTGAACGAAAGGCAATGATAGACTGTGTGTGTGTGGATGAGCGAATGAGAAGACAAGTGGTGGATGCAAGAGTGTCGAGAGGGTGGGGGAATGGAATCTCGGACCATCACTTAGTGATGGCCAAGGTAAGGCTGCAAAGAAAATGGTTGAGCAGACGAGGGGGAAGACAGGAGGAAATAGTTCCTGTGAGAAGAGTGGAGAAATTGCAAGACAGTGAGAAAATGGCAGAGTATAAGAGCATAGTGGAAGAAAGATTGGGAAGGTATGAGTTAGAGCAAATGGAAGGGGTGGAAGACATATGTAAGATATTCACGGAAGAGATAGGCGCAGCGTGTGAGGTGATTTGTGGAGTGAGGAGGAGATTTAGGGGTGTGCAAGGGACAGCATGGTGGAATGATGAGGTGAAACGAGCTGTGAAACAAAAGAAGAAGGCATATAGTGAATGGCTAGCGAATAGAGGTAGGGGAGAAGATGAGAGAGAGAAGA
Source organism: Coenobita brevimanus (assembly GCF_032717465.1). NCBI lineage: Eukaryota > Metazoa > Arthropoda > Malacostraca > Decapoda > Coenobitidae > Coenobita > Coenobita brevimanus. Next base: position 26,919,260 of record NC_136961.1, on the reverse strand, counting down.
GAGAGGTATATGTGAGCAGCAGAAGGGAGGTGAAGAGATTGGTGAAGGAGAGTAAGAAGTAAGTGGATGAAGAGTTTGGGAGGAATCTGAGTGTGAAATGGAGGGAGAGTAAGAAATTGTTTTGGAAGGAGGTAAAGAAAGTAAGGCAGTGTGAAAGGGGTAATAGTAGGGGAGTGAAAGATAGGAATAATAGATTGTTGGTGGAGAAGAGAGAGAAATTGAGGAGATAGAAGGAGCACCTTGAGGATTTGTTTAATGTAGAGAGTGAGAGCAGTGTGAGTATAAGTGGTTGGGGAATGGCTGGGAGAAGGAGAGATGAAAGGAGGGCAGAAGAGATCAGTAGGACGGAAATAGTGGAAGTAATGAAGAAGATCAAGATGGGAAAGCCCCAGGAATTGATGGAGTGTGTGGTGACATGCTGAGGTACGGGTGTGAGATTGTAGTGGAGTGGATATGGAAGTTATGTAGATTGGCTTGGGAAGAGGGAAGGGTTCTGGAGGACTGGAAGTCAGGTATAATTGTTCCTTTATACAAAGGAAAAGGGGAGTGAGAAGTATGTAATAACCATAGGGGTATTTGCCTTCTTAGTGCGACTGGAAAAATATATGGTAGAATACTCATTGATAGGGTTAGGCATATAACAGAGGAGCTAGTTGGAGAACAAGGGGGATTTAGGAAGGGAAAAGGCTGTGTAGATCAGATATTTGTTCTAAGATGTTTAGTGGAGAAGTGTCTAGAGAAGGGAAAGAAAGTGTATGCTGCCTTCATGGACTTGGAGAAAGCTTATGACAGAATAGAGAGACAAGGTATATGGAAGGTATTGAGAATATATGGAGTGGAGGGGAAATTGTTGAGTGCTGTGAAAAGTATGTACGAAGGAGCTAGGGCTACGGTGCGAGTGGATGGTGAGCTGAGTGAGTTCTTTGATCTCCATGTGGGACTGAAACAGGGCTGTGTGATGTCCCCATGGCTGTTTAATATATACGTGGATGGGGTTGTAAAGGAGGTGCAATTTAGGGCAGTGGATGTGGGGGTGGCTCTAATGAATGAGGGTGAGATTTGGAAGATTGCGGTGTTGTTGTTTGCTGATGATACAGTATTGTTGAGAGAAGATGAATGAGAGTTGCGAGGTTTGGTGAATGAATATGGGACAGTGTGTAGGAAGAGGAATCTGAAAGTTAATGTAAACAAGAGTAAAGTTATGGTGTTTGGGAGGAATGAAGTTACAGAATGCACAGTGAGGTTGGATGACGAGGATATGGAGAATGTGAATGCATTCAAGTACTTGGGTACTGTGATGAGTAAGGATGGAACTTTGGGGGATGAAGTGCGTGAAAGGGTACAGCAGAGAAGAAAGGTAGTTGGTTCACTGAAAGCAGTGATGATAAATAGGGAGGTGAGTACGGAAGTTAAGAAGTCACTGCATGATAGTATTGTGATCTCCACCCTGATGTATGGAAGCGAGGCATGGACCTTTGCAAGAGAGGAACAAGTCAAGAGTGAGAGCAGTGGAAATGAGTTACTTGAGAGGAGCGTGTGGAGTGACATGGAGGGACAGGTTGATGAACAAAGAAGTGAATGAACGTCGTGGGGTGGATGTGGATGTGGTTGAGAAGATTAGGAGAAATATACTGAGGTGGTTTGGACATATGGAGAGAATGGAGAATGATGCTGACTAAGAGGGTGTATGTAGGTGAGGTGGAGGGAGGGAAAGGGAGGGGAAGACCGAGGATGAGGTGAAGGGATGGAGTTGAGAGATATATGAGGGAAGGAGGAGTGAGTTGGGAGGAGGGTAGTCTAAATGGTGGGTGACGGAGCAACTTCGAGGCGTTTTGTCTGCGGCCACCCTTTGCCAGATTAGGGCGTCGGGCTATAGATAGATAGACAGATATATATATATATATCTATATATATATCTGTATCTATCTACTCTATCTATCTATATAATATATATATATATATATATATATATATATATATATATATATATATATATATATATATATATATATATATAGGCTATATGTAGCCTCTGTGGTACAGTGATACAGTGTGCGTTTTCATATACTGAAGAATGAGAGTTCGCGCCCCGCCAGGGTAATAAACTTTGGGAGCATTCTTCTGGCCAAGTACTGCATTGGCGGACACATGGGGTGCTGTGGTTCAACCAGTGTCGCGTACTATAAGCTATGCTTGCACCCAATCGGCTTGTGCGGGCCGATTACACTTTGTTCACAGACTACAAACACATCCAAAGCCACTCCAACACAGCAATTACACTTACAAGCATTTCTCACCCTACATACACTCTCTGCTAGACAGCCTAAGCCACTTGGTAGAAATACATTGGCTGTATCGTCCCCACTTTGGTAGGGATAGGCCTGTCTTGCAATGGACACTCAAACGGCTCATGAGATGAGAGATATATATATATATATATATATATATATATATATATATATATATATATATATATATATATATATATATATATATATATATATATATATATATATTTATTACAGGAATTTTGTATAACCATTGATTTCATGAAATCCTTAGGGACAGTTAGTTTCGACATTAAAGATTGTACAAGATGTCCCAGGACTTGGTGTAATAACTTTAGGAGGTGGGTCTTGAAGTCGTTCTGAGAAATAAAATTAATGCTCTATGAATTATGCGGAATCGTTGTGATTAATGTATTATGGATATAATTTAATGACGGTTACGGGATTTTTTTTTTTTCCATTTCCCTTCTGCTTCTGAGCAATTTACTGTTTCTCATTACATTTTTTTTCTTTGCTCGTCATAGAGTACTTGTTTATTACTGCTTGCTAGTTTCGGTAAAAATAAAGCAATGCTGAGTCGAAAGGCTGGCAGCAAAGGTTGAAAATTGAAAGTTTTATCGGTATCTTCATTTATATTTAAGTACCCTTTACTCCACAGACACTGCAAATCCGATATATGTTCGCACAATATTTGTGTCTTAGAATAATCACAGGAATTGCACCCTGAATTTAATAGGTCAATTCCTGGGACACCTGTATATTCTCTTGTTCTACAGCATTTCCTCGTACTTTACCCTTCATCAACGACAGGAGTTAAAGGACTGTTCTTCTGTGCTATCATGGCCAGTTGGTAGGGTAGGTAAGTGTCCCTTCCAAGGTAGAAGTCGCATTTACCTGTTCAGGAAGAGACCGATTTTGTACTTCAATTAAATAATTTCAGGCTTAAAATGGTGCTGGAAATGGGCACCTTTGCGCAGTTGCACTAATAAAGCTGGGCGGCTCAGTTGTCTGGTTATGCAAACGCCCCTCAGCTCCTTCCTTATCCCCTGAAGGGGGGATGGTGGACTGCAGGAGGGTGACAACTTCAGCCTGCAGTCTACTGGGTTCACATAGCTCAACAAATGAACCTGGGGTTACAGAAAGTACTATTACTACTACTACTACTACTGCTGCCACTACTAATACTACCATTAATACTAATATCATTGCTAATACTACTACTAACTGTAAAGCTTAAAACAGAGGCTCTGATTTTGCTAAAAGAAAACGATCTCTGACTCATTCAACACCATACTAACATTTACAGACTTATTGTTGTTTTCGTGAAAGGATAATATTTAGTCCAGGTTAGACGCTTCCTATTGAAGGAGTGAAAATTATTCTGTTAACCTATTCAGTACTGTCACATTATTATTATTATTATTATTATTATTATTATTATTGTTGTTGTTGTTGTTGTTGTTGTTAAAATTATTATTGTTATTAAAATTATTATTAGAGCGAATTTGCAGGAGGAAGGAGGCGAGGTAGGCCATGGAAAAGATGGAGGGATATGATGGATGAGTGTGTGAGGAGGAGAGGTATGGAAGTTGGTGAAGCTAGGGGAGTCACAAGAGATCGAGCTGGCTGGATGAATGTTGTGAGAAGTGCATGATCAAGGATCTGGAATCCCTCTTTAACGTGGCAGCGTTCGAACTGACTCTATCGGATACGTTTATGTGAAGATACGATATATGGAGGTAGTTTTAGGCGTATCAGATAGAACCAGGATTCCTGGAGCTTGAGTGATGAGTGAATGGAAGTGTGGTCCATTGGACTGGGCAAATTTGGGCTGTCTGGACGTCGCAACTCACCCAGCCCTAGGGTGGGAAACGAGGTCTCGATGATGATGATGATGATGATGATGATTACTACTACTACTACTGCTACTACTACTACTACTACTACTGCTGCTGCTGCTGCTGCTGCTGCTATTTGGTTTTAGCTTTTCCTCTTAAACCCAGGTGACAACATCTGAATTTTTCAGTCATGGCGTGCTATAATATATATCTATCAATCTGTCTATCTATTGCCAGACGTCTTAATCCTGTAAGGGGTGGCCACAAATAAATCACTTTTATGTAGCCCTTTCCCCCGCCATTTCACTGCCCTCCCCCCAGCTCACATTCCCCTCCCTCATAGACCTCTCCTCTCCATTCCCCCATCTCATCCTCGGTCTCCCCTTCCCTCCCCTCCCCTTCCACCTCACTCACATACACTCTTCTCTTTAGTTTCCCGCTCTCCATCCTCTCCATATGGCCAAACCACCTCGATGCATTTCTCCTAACGCAGTCAATCATATCCACATTCGTCATCCATAAAAATAATTTTTTGTAAAACATCAGTCAATCACACGCCTTTCTTCATAATGAATCTCCTGAAATTTCGTTAAATATAATGTGCCACAGCAAAGGAAAAATTGCTGTTGGCTTTAGGAAGACGATGGTCACTTCATATCTATATTTCCAAACATGTTGGAAAGACGAAAACGTTTATCCATCCACCCATCCATCTATTTGTCTATTTATGTACTTCTATATATGAATCAAACACCGGTGATCGTTAACAGCATGATTTCTTCACTGAATTTGGGTACCTGAAGCACTTCTATGTTTTTTGGATCATTGAAATACTCTCTGAATAAGTAGCAAGTTAACATACGAGATTTTTCTTATCTTAGCTATAAATCTGTAAAATAACCTGTCACTGAGAAGTCTTCAGCCATCATATTCCAAAAGTTGACGTCGATATCAAAGATGGCATGGGTGCCGGCCCTCACCAACTTGTCCATACTACCTGGCAACTCGCTAAACGTTTTGAAGGTCACTCTATCTGTGTCCAACAGGTCCCCAAGCTCGCGAAATATTCCAGATTCCACGGCCTGCAAGGGAGGCATTCAGTTAAACAGCTTTGCATTATTCAAACATACTAATATGTCCCTGGCAATATTGTTTATTCAGTAGTATGTCGAAGGTCACTAGTTTCTTTAGTTAGGATGCTTAACTAACTACTAATGTTTAAATGTGTCATTATAAAATCATACACAGCATACTCTCAGAGGCACAAATATCTCCCAGTTATTATCTGAAGAAAATTTACAACTCATGAAGCACAACGAAAATCCCTTTTCAGCTTATGGATCTGGAATGATTCAACGTTTCCGCTATGTATTTATCAGACCTAGGGGAGTTGCTTGTTTCTCAGACTGTACACTCCTAAAATTGTTATAATAATATCCATTAAGGATCTCCAAAATTTCTATCACCCGCCTCCTGTAACCGTGAATGTCGCTGAAACCTTTCAGTACTATGACCTACCATCTTCGTCGCTCCCACCACAGCTCCACACCGCTAACCACCTTTGCCATCTTCATACTGTTCTAAATATTCAGCACCTCGTGTACCTGCATTTCACGAACCTACTTGGTTTTCATTTACATGCGATTATCACCTGGCCATAACAAACCTTATCATCATAGGTCAGCCTCTTGTTTCCTGATTTCCAACAAATACTAGTATACGTAGCTTACTTGACATACCTGATATAATTTTATCATCAGCTGTTTCATACTTAGCCTCTTCGTTGTGCTTCTTGTCTTCCTCGGCTCTTTATTTTCCGTTCTGTATTTTTCTTGCAACCCATTTGTATTTCGGTATTTTAATATTTTCACTTTATAACTAGTTCCATCTTAATGACGCTCACTATCAGGTTCACAAGTAAAGCATAGTTTTTTTTTTTTTTCCTAGCTTATTAGGACGAGCATATTGTTAATTTCACTCAGTAGAGGTATACTGTAGTGAGGCCTATATTGTACATGAGGGCAGTTGCCTGAGATGCACTTAACCGTGGCATCAGTCAGTGCTCAGTGCTCGATGAACTTCCATCTATCCAGGTTCGTCCAATTGTTACACAGACTCATACACAGGCACACAAGACAGAGAATTTCCGTCATGTGTGCTATTTATTCATCTTGTAGATATTTTTGTATCCATGTTTGGGTGGCTTGCTGACGATTTCAAGAGACCAACCTTTGTATCACTTTGTGTCACTGAGATTATGCTACTGTGTATTGTGTTCCCTCAGTATACATGTGAAATACTGGTGCTAGAAAGGAAGCATCTCGATTATCTTTCCTTGATAGATTACACTGCACTTATTCATTTAGTCTAAGTTTAAGTGATTAAAAATAACTCACATTCTCTACACTCTACAAATGCTGTAAATGGATGCAAGTAATACAAGTTACTGAAGAGCAAAGACGTAAGTGAACAAGACATTTTTGCGTTTTTAATACAGTTAACGAATATTATGCACGTATCATTCAGGAATTATCATGAAGACTGGCATTTTCGAGCTGTGGACTGGGAGGCCCTCAGGCAGGATTTCTTTGATTTTCCCTGTAATGATTATTGCTTCCATGGCCGGAAGCCATCTGAGTGTGCTTTTGCGCATTGCGGAAGTTATTCTCTCGGGCATGGAAGCATACATTCCCTTCTCATATCCTTTGACTAATGTAAGAAAGCCTTGATTTAATCACTCTTGTTTTAATGCTGTTCACTACAAGGAGAGGGCCTATAAAAGGTACCAGAGCCAACCCACCCCTGAATCACATCATGTGTATGTGTGTGCCCGGCCCGGAATCGTGCTAAGTCTGTTCTTCGCTCTGCCAAAAATAATTTCATCCGTACTAAATTCTCTCAACTCTCCAAGTTGTATTCTTCCCACTCCTTCTAGCACCTTGCCAAAATCCTTTCTAACAACTTTACCTTATCATCCTTCTCTTATCTTTTGTACTCTGTTGGCTCTGATAAAGCAAATCTCTTTGCTCAGACTTTCTCCTTCAATTTCACCTTAGACGATTCCGGTGCTGTTCCTCCATCACTTCCCTCCTCTGACTTCCTCATAGCTGACATTAAAATATTTTTCAGCAGGTGTTTTTTCTGCCATCACTGGCCTTAGTGAAAACAAAGCACATGGGCCTGATGGGATTCCTCCTCTTCTTCTCAAGAACTGTGATTCTGTGCTTACACACTGCCTAGGCAAACTTTTTCGCCTTTGTCAACTTGTACCTATCCTTCTTTTTGCTGGAAGTTTGCTCACATTCAGCCAGTCCAAAAGAAGAGTGACCATTCCCAGCCCTCTAACTATCGACCAATTGCTTTAACATCATGTGTCTCAGAAGTTTTTGTGTCAATTCTTAACAGAAAATTCTTAAAGTATCTTTCCTATCACAACTTCTTTCTGATCGTCAGTATGGATTCTGTCATGGATGCTCCACTGGCGATCTTCTCACCTACCTTTGAAACTCCTTGTCATCCTCCTTTTGGGCCTTTGGCGAAAGCTTTGCCATTGCACTTGACATCTCTAAGGCTTTCGATCGAGTCTGGCATAAATCTATAATTTCCAAACTGCCGTGTTACAGTTTCTATCCTTCTATCTGTGCCTTCATCTATAGCTTCCTTTCTGGTCGTTCTGTAGCCGCTGTTGTAGACGTTCATCGTTCTTCTAGACCTATCAACAGTGGTTTTCCTCAGGGTTCTGTCCTATCACCAACTCTCTTCCTTTTATTCATCACTGACCTAAGCTGTACATCTAACCCTATCCACCCGTACGCTGATGATTCCACCATTCACCTTTCCATTCGGTTCTCGCATCGTCCATCTCAGCAGTTACTTCAACAAACAAGGGATGAAGCTATGGCACACCTAATGTCAGGCTTGACTCGTATCTCTGAGTGGGGTAAAAATAATCTTGTTGTTTTTAATGCATAGAAAACTTAGTTTTTACACCTATCAACCGAACACAATCTTCCACAGGAGTACCCACTGTTTAATAATATCCAGCTCAATGCTGCATCATCCTTGAACATACTTGGGATTTCATCCACTCAGGACTTATCTTGGAAAGATCATATTGCATCTGTTGTAAAATCTGCTTGCAAGAGATTGGGCGTGCTAAGCCGACTCCGTACCTTCTTTACCACTGCACTACTGTTGACTTTATACCTGGGTAATATTCGTCCGTGTGTAGCGTACCACTCTCATGTATGGGGAGGCTCCCCACATACAGCTCTTCTTAATAGGGTAGAGTCAAAGGCTTATCGACTCATCAGCTCTCCTCGTCTTACTGGCTCCCTTCAACCTCTGTCTTTTCGCCACACTGTCGCCTCTTTATCTCTTTCCTATCGATACTTCAATGGTCACTGCTCCTCTGAACTGTCTGCTTGCTTCCCTCCACCTCTACGACGGGTGCGTAACACCCGTCTAGCAACAAACTCTCATCCCTTTTCTGTCCAGCTCTCTAATGCAAGAGTTAACCGTTACTCCCAGTCCTTCATTTATGCAACAGGTCAACTAAGGAACTATCTCCCTCTGTCCTCATTTCCTACTTCCTATGATCACCAGTCTTTCAAACGCAGTGTGTCCAGGAATCTCGAAATAACGGATCTTCAATTTGGCTCTTTTTTATTGTTTTTGTTTTTTCTTGGACGGAACGGTTTGCGGGCTCCTGGCCTTTGGTTTCTTCTTTCTTGCATTAAAAAAAAAAAAAAAACATTCCAGTGAGCAATTATCACTTACCTCCTTCACCCTTTTTTCTCCCACTACATTGTGTGGGAAGGATCCAGAAACAGGAAAAGAGAAGTATAAATATAGAAAGACCTACAGAGTGTTCAATAAAAATGAACCACACATCCATTTACTAACCATTAAAGCTTTTAATATTTTAACTCCGTCTCACAAACCAAGCGGTCCACACAAAATGAAGCGTCATAATACGTGTGGTGTGGAGGCATTCAGTTAATTGCATAACAGTTCATATATATATATATATATATATATATATATATATATATATATATATATATATATATATATATATATATATATATATATATAGTGTATATATATATATTTTTGACATAAAGTGTGGTCTGTTGGGCTGAACACAAGATCCGTCTCCTCTCATGCTGGAGATCATTTCAAATCAATCTCACCCCACACCTTAAATGCATTCTAAGCTTAAGAGACAGAGTGCTTCACTGAGATGGTTGTTCTTGTGTCTGGTGGTTCTGTACGCTGCATTTTACACTTATGGGGGTCCAGAAAAAAAATTGCACGTGTAAAATCTGGGAAAAGTGTCTTGAGATACCAGGCTCAGGTGCTGTATATACATAGTAAATTACACTCAGTCGGCCCAGAACTAAAGTTATAAGGGCGTGGCAACGAGATGTTAAGAGCACCGAGAACATTAACACAAAGAACAAAAAGAAACAGAGGAAAATAATCCCTTTGGGAAAGGTTTAATAAGGTGTAGCCCTCATCATGTGCACCTCTTTACATAACTCATCCGATATATACCATAAAAACAGATCCATCCTTTTCTATCGTTCATCAGTTATTTTGCCTATCTCATTTCACTGCTTATTCACATACTACCTGTTATTCATTCTACATCTTTCTGGCCTTCCACTCGCCTCCAGCCTCTCAGTTCACATAATTTTAATTATAAAATACATTATTCACTACTTCATTAACAACCATTTTCCTTATGTTATTTTTTAAGGGTCTGACTCGGAGCACAGGCTTAACAGCCAGATCTCTGAGACCCAACAGACGTCCTACGTTTACCAGACGTCGTTTACATGTCATGTGACCATATTATCTAAGAATCCTCTTTCCTGTCCTTTCCAAAATAATCTTCCTTAATCCATATCTTTTAGGAATGTTTACATTCCGTTTTATGTCCAAACTAAACACCCCACTTACTGTACTGTATATTACTTAGCTGTTCTCACTCATGATTTTATACTCATGCCATTGCTGATCTCACACTCATACATTAGTTTGGGCACTAATGCACTTTCATGCACTTCGCTTCCAGCCTATGCACTCAGACGTCTGCTCGGTATCTGGGCTCCAGCTACCTTCCTTGCCCGGACACTTTTTTTTTTTTTCAAATATTTACCTCTTCTTTTTCATGTATCTACTGTAAGCATCCACTACATCCAGCCTTCCCCATTATCAGCACAGAATACTGTGTGCCAGCTTCTCTCTCTCTCTCTCGCTCTCTCTCTCTTTCTCTCTCTCAACAACAAAGAACACTTTCAACAGCTCACCCTCATCAACGCTTAGTTTTAATCTTTTCTCCCCACAAACATACAATACCGGTACGCTAAAGCAGTACACATCGCTGATATTTCACCACCGTCAAGTAACGCAGCATCACCTGCATACATCACAGGTCAAATATTCCATGCTTATTAATATATCACCAACATCATAAATGGAGAATCTCTGCGAAAATGGATGACTGACATATACAAAAAAACTGCAAGCTTTAGTTATATGATTCAAACACTTCAGCATTAGTAATACTTGCCCGAAAATATGGAATATTTACAGAATCTGCTACAATAATTATCCCCACATCAGTGTCATCCAGGACGTCCCTAAGCGTTTCGTAGGGCTGATCGATGTGCCTGACGGCCAGGAGGGACATGAGGTTGCCGGTGTAACTCTGTGTCAGCACCATCATCATCATCATCCACACCCCCTGCACCACTCGCTCCCACCACCACCACCCAATGGTTTTCGTCACGTCTGTTTCGGGAGATTGAAATACAGTTTTTTATCGTCATTTTCGAAATCTTCCTCTGCCTGTTCTGACTGTTTGAAACAAGGCGAGTTATAAAAAGGGTGAGACAACACACCTTTAACAAACCTTTCATTAACAATTAAGTTCATCTCAGTATATACGATACATTTAAGTGTTTAGTGCCTCTTTCTGTGTGTGTAGGGAGGAAGGAGTTTCTGGACATTATCCTGCTACTGAGACAGACTACACTGAGGCAGGATGTGACTATGTGAGTACACGAGTAGCACGAAAATAGGTCCATGGAGTAAATAGGTCTCTGGGATAAATAAGTCCATGGTGGTAACAGGTCCATATGGGAAAACAGGTCCATGGGGAATATGTCACTAGGCAAAACGGATTGATAGGAATGTAAAGCCAGTGGGCTAAGACAAGTCCGTCCAGGAAAGAGGTCCATAGGAGAAAACAGAAATGTGAAGGAAAATAAAAGAGGCTGTTTATATATAGTACACACAGTACAGCGGTGATCATGTGGAGTGGTATGTGAGTATAGTTCTGTTATTTTATTAACTGTAGAGAGATCTGTGAACTTTTCAGCAAACCTAACCTAACCCCACCCAGGACAAGGCTCGGGCACTTAACTCGATCACCACATAGTGCACTACCAGACACCTGTTGCCACCAGAGCAAAATTTTGTAATTTATCAAATTTTGTTGCTCATAATTATTATATTAAAGTATTTTGGTTTAAATAAATTCTAACACAAGGTTAGGTTTGGTACTAACGTGAAAATAAAAATAGATGTCATCTGTGAACAACAGCCTTCGCCCGATGGGCGAGGAGCTTGCGTGGCTGCCATGGCAACCCCCCAAATCTCGTGAATGTGAGGCAGTCCACCACAAAAATTTGGATATCATAATGCATACGCTTTTCATTCCGTTACTAAACACAAAGGCATTTGCTATTCATGACTGCTGAACAGTACTTCGCCATGAATATGTCCTAAAATAACTGATGGAGTGATGAGTTTAGCTTTTAAAATGCGTACAAAGATATTTTATAAATTGTGGAGGTCTATGAGCCTATCTGGTGCGAGGCGAGTACGTTCATGGTTGGTTCTTCCACACAACAATACTAGTCCAGTTGACACTCCTATGTATCCCATGGTCAACGTAGAAATGTTCCTTCCCACGAAGTTTTATTACGGTACCTCACACAGGACGGAGTAGGGCGAGGTATTGTTTTTGGTCAACTTCTTTGTTGCCTGATGGAACTGAAGGAATCTGCAAGAATGTTCGTCAGTTCCATATGTTTGTCTGTCTGTTTGTTTGTCTCCTCTCTCCAGGTCAAAAAATATATATATATATATATATATATATATATATATATATATATATATATATATATATATATATATATATATATATATATATATAGATAGATAGATATAGATATAGATATAGATATATATCTATATATATATACACTGTATATATATATATATATATATATATATATATATATATATATATATATATATATAGATATATATATATATATATATATATATATATATATATATATATATATATATATATGTGTGTGTGTGTGTGTGTGTGTGTGTATATACTGTATATATAAACCCTGGAAGTCTTCTGATTTTCATCAAAATGGGGCAAAGACTGTGGGCTGGATGAGGGGTTCAAACCTCGCTATTGCCGTGGGTCTAGAAATCATCGCGATCCAGTGCCCGGCCCAGGAACCATATATATATATATATATATATATATATATATATATATATATATATATATATATATATATATATATATATATATATTTCATATTTCGAAGACAGAAACGTCTGGAGCACCTGGCAATACAATTTTTAGCTTCCTAAACCTGTTCTGTGGTTTGCAATGAAGTGAGAAAAAATTCACCAAATGACTGCCTACAATGCCAGCTTCATTTGTTTGTTTCTTTGTTCCTTTGTTTGTTTCTTGTTTGCAACATTACAGAAAAACTGCTGAATGAAATTGCATGAAACTTTATGACTGTGTGGACACTGGCCCCAAAAGGAACTGACTGAATTTTGGAGGTAATCGAGTTACCCTGAAAGGTCAAAATCAAGCTCAGAGATTTTCAGTGGGATATAACTTGAATCCGGTTGAAAACAGATTTTTACTATTATCAACATACAGGAGCTCCCTAATGGGCTTTTATTTGGCACCAAGACCTGATCTTGAGTGACCTTGAAAGGTCAAACTCAAGGATCACGGATTTTAAGGAGGCTAAAACTCGAAACTGGTTACAGGTAGATATTTACTATTATCAACAGATAGGAAGTCCCATATGAGTTTTTATTGGGACCATGACCTTTGACCTTAAGTGACCTTGAAAGGTCAAACTCAAGGTCACGGATGTTCAGGGGACTATAACTCGAAACTGGTTATGATTAGTATTGTCAGAGAAGTTCCATTTCATTTGAGCCATTACCTTGTTTACCGACACTATATGACAATACCAATTCATCATTTAACAGCAATAAAATAACTGCTTTCGGGCGAGGTTTGTTCTGCCGGCACTTGTTGTTGATGTGTACTCATATGGGGTACTAAAACAAATATATCTTGGTTGCTCAACTGACATTTTTGAGCAACTCAGGTAATTAGCTTGATTCACAGTGGCTGCTGGCCACCATCTTGGAAATTGAACTTTTTAACCACATGTCAAAGAGTGATGTGTAATACCTCATTTCTATTATTTTTTTTTTTTTTTTTTTTTAATGCAGAATCCATTTCTGATGCTATTTTATCAGCTGAAGTTCAGATACAGGAGTTAAGGTCAGGTCAAGGTAAAATTTGACATTTCAGTAAACCGAAACCGAGATTTATGCAGCAACAGGTACCTTAGAGTATCAACTTTTGAATGTAAAAGGATATTCGCCAAAAACTGTCATTGGATTTTGGTCCTTGCGTAGAGAGTAACAAGATCAGTTTTTGGATGGCTCTGACACTCTCAATTTCGGAGGTGATTCTGGTGCGAGACAGGACGAATATCCACACCACAGCTGCTTCAGTGAGCAATGCAGGTCAAGTGTCTTACATCATGAAGAGAGAGAGGACTTCCTGGACTTCAAGGGTCTAACATCAGCAGTCACCATTAGGAGGGCAGCACACAAACAGTTCTCGCAGGCATCCCAGATTATAGCTTCGGGGTCGTACAAGGAGGGATACCTACTGAAGAACGACTTTTCTATGGAGGAAACAGATAAGCAGGCTGTTCATGTACGTCTGCAGCCTGGGTCCAAGCAATATAAAAGGGATTTGTTTAACTTATATAAGCTCCTTTGCAACTAAAGTACAGTGGTGTACGAGCTCTGAAGAAGGGAAAATTAAAAGACCTTGAGAGTATGCTGAGGTATATGGACACACAAACTAATAAAGATTGGTGGAGTGACCTCATACAGAAACAGAAGTTCCTAAAGGAGGATGCGCTGGAAGATGAAGGAGGTACTGAAACAGATGATGACACACAGGACTACGTGGACGAGAGCAGAGATGGTGGTGGTGGCAAGGAGCCAGATGCCACCACATAACCGTTCACACCCATGCCTCAGTATGGACCTCTTCGTTGCCGACCTTGGACTTTTATGGACTACTCGATTGGATTACACCCACAGTGTGGAAACCTACAGTTTCTTTCTACAGTTTCACTTTCTTCATTTTGGTGAGTAGCTACCGGTACTGGTAACTGACACAAGCCTAATGTCAGAAAATGGCATCCAGGTTTGCAGACTTCTATGAAAGACCATAACTTTCAAAACTGTCATAATTTTCTTATATTCTACACGTTTCTCAGTTTAATTAGGCACAAAAAACAACACTGTAGCTTGTAAACTGACTTACTTATGAATATTTTTATTTATTTCCAAATAATTTAGTTACCCATGAAAATCTATGGTATTTATTAAAATATCTGTGTAAAAATTTAACACAGAAGACAATTGCTTGATATACATAATTGGTGCAAATATCAATTCTGTAGGTAAAAAAGAAATCAAGTTATGGTTTATAGGAGTTCTCAAACTTTGAAGCCATTTTCTGACATTTTGTTTTTGGTCTATTCGCCCCTTCTCGCACTGGGCTCTTCCAATAGTCAAAGTGGAAATGTCCATCCCAATGAACTTCTCTTGTTGATCTGCATTCATATTGGTCCTTAAGCTAACTTAGCTTGGTTGCATTCAGAATAACTGGGTCACATGTAAAACTTTCAAAGTTTCAGCGTTCAGTGTAGACTCCTATGAAGGGAAGCTTCTTCCTAAATAATGTTCATGTGATGCATGACATGAATTTATGCAAATTTTCTGACAAAACAACAAATTTTCAGCATATTATGTTATTGTAGTTTGCTGTTGATGAGGTTGGATTTCCTTGAAACGTCACTGAAATAAATTGTGAACATGGCCCCAGTCCATCGCCTCCTTGTCCTGGTCTTCAGTTTTATATATATATATATATATATATATATATATATATATATATATATATATATATATTGTTACATAGCCTATGATTTCATCATCCTTTGTGTAATTTTAACACACAGTATGCTGCATGTTTGATCACGAGCGTGTTCTGCCTCCGTCCCCCCCTTCTACCGTTGTAGTAGAGTAAGTCGTCCTTTCTGTTGTTCAGAGCGGGATTGTCAACTCTTTGTCCCCATGGCTTCATTTGCGCGTCCTTCTTACAAGTTGTATCAAGCTCTGCTGGCCCCTATATAATGAGCTCAGTCTCTGCATTATTGCCACTTAGATTTGCTCCTCATTTTGTTCACATCTCTGTCCTCCCCTGTACAGTTATTATTGAGGGCTCAGGAAGTCTCCAACCATCTAGCAGCTGTGTAATTTGAGTATAAGTGTTGTTGCATTTTGTTCTTGTACTGTATAGCATAAGTTGTTAATTTGTAGGCCTAGTAAGGTTCTTTTGTGATTGATGTAGGGTTTCATGTCAGCCAATTGTTAATAAGAGTTTGTATCTGTAATAATTTATCTTGCATTAACTGAGCATTATCCAGTGTATTTTCATTTTATCAGGGCTGACTTAGATAAGTTTTCTCTTGCTGATTTCGTGTTGGTAGAGGCTATTGCAGTTAACCATATATTTAACCTGTTTTTTTGCCATTACATTATCCTTATGAGTCCTGAATGTTTTGTTGTTAGTTTGAGCATTAAACCTTAACTTGTAATTTTACCTAACTCTTTTGTTTTGAACCTGGAACTTTACGGGACAGTAGTGATTTTTTAGTATTCTCACTTGGAGTGTACATTATCTTTCTCTGTTCCGTAACATAAATTTGGCGACCTCTCATCAGGATATTCAGGATATTATCATAAGGATATTGCTTGATATTTTGTGACTATTGCTTATTCATGATGTCTACTATTACTACACTTGATGAAGCCAAAGATTTTTTGTCAAATGTGCAAACAGTGTGTGATGTAGAAAACAGAACAAAGAATGAACTTAAGCTTGTTGCTCAACAATTGGGAATTGCTGTTCGCTCTCATCATTCTAAAGATCAAATTGTTGACATGATTAATGAAAGCTTGTTTAATGTAACTCCTCCAAATGAGCAAACGCAGATTGAATTAGCTAAGTTACAGCTAGCCCTGCAGGAGGCTCAGGCTAAGGAGGCGGAGTCTCGTGCTAAGGAGGCTGAATTTCAGGCCCGTTCTAAGGAGGCTGAGGCACAAGTTGAAATTGCTAGGATTCAGGCAGACCATGCGTATCACATGAAACAAGGTGGAACTGGATCATCTAGCTCTGATGATTTTGATGTGGCTAAAAATGTTAAACTTGTCCCTCCTTTTAATGAATCTGATTTAACAAAGTATTTTCAGTTGTTTGAGAGGGTAGCTGCAGGTTTTAATTGGCCCAAAAAGTATTGGCCAGTACTCCTTCAAACTGTTCTCACCGGTAAAGCTCAAGTAACTTATGCATCTTTGCCTCAGGATCAATCTGATAATTATGATGTAGTTAAGAGCTTGATTCTTAAGGCCTATGAGCTTGTTCCTGAAGCTTATAGAGTAAAATTTAGGACAACTTACAAGCAAGATAAGCAATCCCATGTTGAGTATGCAAAAATCAAAGAAGATCTGTTAGAGCAGTGGTTAAATTCTAAGAATGTGGATTCTGATTTTGACAAATTTAAGCAGATGATTTTGCTGGAGGACTTCAAGAGGTGTGTTAATAAAGATGTAAGCCTATATCTTGATGAGAGAAGAATAGATAATTTGTCTGATGCTGCAGTTTTAGCTGATGAATATGTTCTCACTCACAAGAGATATTCTAAGGAAAAAGGGAAAGCTGAGAGTAAGTACGTTGCCTCTACTCAGAGTACAGGTAACAGGAAAGAGAATAAAGATGATGTTTCTCAGGAAGTAAATACCAGCTTCACCTCTAGATTTCAGAAAAGTAAATGTACTTATTGTAGTAAGCTTGGTCATACTACGGAGAAATGTTTCAGGAGACAGCGTGATGTGAACAAAAAGAAGTCTTTAAATATTCAGTCAATTGGTCTAATGTCCACTCTTGAGAGTTACCAGAATTCTTTAACTGAGTTAACTGAACCTGCTTTGAGGGATAACTTAAATTCTCATGATGGAGTTCCTCTTTTGAGCAGTAACGTGGGTGACACTCTCAAGAGTTCATGTGCTAATTTCCTGTCTGATGGTTTTGTCAGTCCTCTGGACAGTAATGACAGGAAATCAGTTAAAATATATCGTGACACAGGTGCTTGCCAATCCCTTATGCTGACCAGTGTTCTAGGCTCTAATGTTAATTCCTCTGATGAAATTGTAATCTTACAATGTGTAGGGAATAATTACTTCTCTGTCCCTCTGTGCAGAGTGAATTTAGAGTCTGGTTTTGTTAATGGTTCCGTTATGGTTGGGTTGGTTGAGACACTCCCAATGTCAGGTGTAACTTTCTTACTTGGAAATGATATTGGTGGAAGTCAAGTGTGTCCAGCTCCTCAGATGTCTAGTGAGCCAGTGGCTGCGACCCAGGATTGTGATGTCCCTGATGTGTTCCCTGCATGTGCTGTCACTAGGGCTAAGTCTAAAGTTACTGGTGATTTAGAGGATAATGATGATGATGATGTTATCCTAGCTGACACTTTTCTTGCTAATTTGGACCACTCACCAGATGAGGCAGTACCCCGTAGTGTTGATAATTTGTCTCGTCAAGAGTTGGTTGAGTTGCAGGTTGCTGACCCTGAGTTGAAAGGTCTAGCTAACTCTGCTTACAGTGAAGAAGAGTCAGCCGGTGCTTCTACTTGTTATTATGCAAAGTCAGGAGTACTTATGAGGAAGTGGAGACCCCCAACAGCATCAGCCGACTATGAATGGGAGGTTGTACATCAAGTTGTCATCCCTCGTGTTTGTAGGCAGAATATCATTAGAGTGGCTCAGGATTCCAGTTTGGCAGGACACCTTGGAGTGAGGAAGACTGTGGCACGCATTTTGAAACACTTCTACTGGCCAGGTATCTTCAGGGATGTTTCCTGGTATTGTAAGTCTTGTCACACCTGTCAAGTTGTGGGGAAGTGTAATCAGACCGAAAAGGTTGCACCTCTAGTTCCCATTCCTCCTTTTGAGGCGCCTTTCACCCGTGTGTTGGTGGATATTGTGGGCCCTCTTTCTAAGACTTCTTCAGGATTTTCTTATGTGTTGACCCTGATTGATATGGCTACTCGTTATCCTGAAGCCATTCCACTTAGAAATATCTCAGCAAAGAACGTGGTTAAGGAAATGCTAGGGTTCTTCGCAAAGTTTGGTCTGCCCAAGGAGGTACAGTCAGACTGGGGAAGTAATTTCATGTCAAACGTTTTCAAGCAGTCTCTGAAAGAGTTGGGCATCACCCAGATCACCTCTTCAGCTTACCATCCCCATACCCAAGGAGCGTTGGAGAGATATCATCAAACACTCAAATCGATGCTCAAGAAATACTGTTTGGAACATCAGAAAGACTGGGATAAAGGTCTTCCATTCGTTGTGTTTGCCGCAAGAGAATCTCCAAATGAATCACTGGGCTTCTCACCTTTTGAACTACTGTTTGGCCATGAAGTAAGAGGACCCCTTAAGTTACTCAAGGAATGCTGGCTGTCGGAGGAAGATGACGTCAACCTGCTGGAGTATGTGATGAAGTTCAAAAAACAGCTGTCCACTGCTTTACAGCTAGCGAGAGAGAATTTAGGAGCTGCTCAGGAGAAGATGAAGACTTGGTATGATAAGAAGTCCAGGTTACGCCACTTTCAGCCAGGAGATCAGGTTTTGATTCTGCTACTGGTTCATGGGCAACCTCTTCAAGCCAAGTTTAGTGGTCCTTATTTCGTGGAGAAGAAACTCAGTAATGTCAACTATGTCATCGCCACACCAGATCGTAGAAAGAACAAGCAACTATGTCACATCAACATGCTAAAGTTATATCACAGGCGGGACGAAAATAATCCAGTCTGCATTGTAGCTGTTCCACCCGAGCCTGCAAGTGAAGCTCTCCCATGCAGTATGAGCCTGAGTGATAGTTTGGGGAAGAATCCTGATATCATGAATGATCTCCAGACTAAGCTTTCTCATCTACCTCCCGAGGAAAGGCAGGAGTTTTCGGCATTACTGCAGGAGTACTCGCAAGTGTTCCATGCCACTCCAGGAAGAACCACTGTGTTGATGCATGATGTCGATGTTGGAGACGCAAAGCCAATTAAACTGCCTCCTTACCGTGTGAACCCAGTGAAAGTTCCTCTCATCCAGAAGGAGCTTGGCTACCTGTTGGACCACAAGATGATTGAGCCCTGTCAGAGCGAGTGGAGTTCTCCTGTCACTCTAGTCCCTAAGCCAGGTGGGTCACAGCGGCTTTGCATCGACTACAGACGTGTTAATCAGATAACCAAAACAGACACTTACCCTCTCCCTCGTGTGGAAGATTGCATAGACAAGATCGGAAAGGCTAGGTACATAAGTAAGTTTGATTTGTTAAAGGGATACTGGCAAGTACCTATGACTGAACGTGCTAGGGAGATCTCATGTTTTGTAACACTAGGAAAGACTTTTGCATGTTCCGTAATGCCATATGGTATGAAGAATGCACCAGCCACATTTCAGAAGCTCATGAATGTTGTAACAGAGGGTTTGGCAGGGTGTGTTGTTTATATTGATGATGTATTAATCTTCAGTGACAACTGGAAAGATCACCTATGCCATGTCAGTAAGTTTCTTGAGCGTTTAGTTCAGGCTAATCTTGTAGGTAATTTATCAAAGTGTGAGTTTGGTCAAGCTAAAGTTCAGTACCTTGGGTACGTAATTGGTGATGGACATGTTGCACCACCAGCAGCTAAGGTTCAGGTTATAAGTGATCTTCCCAGACCTAAAAGTAGGAAAGAGCTACAAAGATTTTTGAGAATGGTAGGTTATTACCGGAGATTTGTTCTTAACTTTTCAATTCTTGTATCACCACTTACAGACCTACTGAAAAAGGGAGTTAAATTTGTCTTGACTGATAACTGTGAATCCTCTTTCAACAAACTTAAAGCTATCCTATTAAGTCAGCCAGTGCTCGCTACTCCAAATTTTGTTAAGCCTTTTAAGATGGCTGTTGATGCAAGTGATACAGGAGCTGGGGCTGTTTTGCTACAAGAGGGTGATCAGGGTATTGAACACCCTGTATCTTATTACAGTAAGAAGTTCACTCCACCTCAAAAGAACTACTCAACTATTGAGAAAGAGCTTTTGGCCTTGATTTTGGGTTTACAGCATTTTCCATTTTGTTTGTGTTCTGGTTTTGACCCCATAGTCATTTATACCGATCATAACCCACTGAAATTCCTTAGTAAGTTTAAAGATAAAAATCAGAGATTGACAAGATGGAATCTACTTCTTCAGGAGTATTCATTAGACATACAATATGTCAAGGGGAAAGAAAATGTTATTGCAGATTGCTCATCTAGACTTTAGACAGATTGTTTTAGAGTAATAAGAAATTTCCTTTGTAAATTTCTTTTTCTTTGTGGGGAGGTGTTACATAGCCTATGATTTCATCATCCTTTGTGTAATTTTAACTCACAGTATGCTGCATGTTTGATCACGAGCGTGTTCTGCCTCCGTCCCCCCCTTCTACCGTTGTAGTAGAGTAAGTCGTCCTTTCTGTTGTTCAGAGCAGGATTGTCAGCTCTTTGTCCCCTATGGCTTCATTTGCGCGTCCTTCTTACAAGTTGTATCAAGCTCTGCTGGCCCCTATATAATGAGCTCAGTCTCTGCATCATTGCCACATAGATCTGCTCCTCATTTTGTTCACATCTCTGTCCTCTCCTGTACAGTTGTTATTGTTGTGAGTGCTCAGAGAGTCTCCAACCATCTAGCAGCTGTGTAATTTGAGTATGAGTGTTATTGCATTTTGTTCTTGTACTGTGTAGCATAGGGTGTTAATTTGTAGGCCTAGTAAGGTTCTTTTGTGATAAATGTAAAGTTTCATGTCAGCCAATTGTTAATAATAGTTTGTACCTGTAATAATTTATCTTGCATTAACTGAGCATTATCCAGTGTATTTTCATTTTATCAGGGCTGACTTAGATAAGTTTACTCTTGCTGATTTCGTGTTGGTAGAGGCTATTGCAGTTAACCATATATTTAACCTGTTTTTTTGCCATTACATTATCCTTATGAGTCCTGAATGTTTTGTTGTTAGTTTGAGCATTAAACTTTAACTTGTAATTTTACCTAACTCTTTTATTTTGAACCTGGAACTTTACGGGACAGTAGTGATTTTTTAGTATTCTCACTTGGAGTGTACATTATCTTTCGCTGTTCCGTAACAATATATATATACCAGGGCTCTCATTTTTAAGGTAATTACCTCAGATTAGCGTAATCACGCCTCCTTTATGGTATCTCTAAGGTAATGGCATTTTTAAGGTAATTCTGAGGTAGTCGAAGTATCTACAAGGTAATTCTGACATAATCAAATGTTGAGCCATAAATTAGGGTCACTAGAGGATGGAGGGTGAAAGACTGACGAAGAGAGTGTATGTGAGTGAGGTGGAGGGGGGAAGAGGGAGGGGGAGGCCGAGGATGAGATGGAGGGATGGGGTGGAGAGGTATATGAGAGAGGGGGGTGCGAGTTGGGAGCAGGGCAGTGAAATGGCGGGGGACAGGGCGACTTGGAGGCGATTTGTTTGTGGCCACCCCAAACGGGATTGAGGCGTCTGGCAATAGATAGATACATAGATAGTACCATATAAGTGGACAATATCAAATAATTGCAGTAACTGATCATTTGATAACCCTGCCTGATTTTTTTCACATACATTTTGTAATGCACACGTTGCCACACGGGGCCGGGCGGGCCATGAGTTTTCACGGTACCAATTATTTCCTTACATGAAAGAAATCTGTGGCGGTGAATATGCAGATTAGGAGTGGAGACAGCTAGGTGTGGATTCTAAGGGGATTCCAGCAGAGACCATGATGCTGTAGACTTTTACAAAAACCAGCTAAGTAAAACGAAAAGAAATGGTCAACCCAAGTACCCTTATCTAATGAAAGTGGTTGGATGTGCCTTATCTCTACCACATTCTAATACTACTGTTGAAAGAATTTTCAGTCAGGTGCATTTGGTCAAGACAGATTTAAGAAATTCCCTTAACCCCTTAACCGCAAGGCGTCACTTTAGTGACGCTTGGGAGCAAGGGATCATACCGCGGGGCGTTGCTTTTGTGATTCTGTGTTATTTTGAATTCACCGGGGCTTCCAAGTGGGGGCTTGTATCATCTATCAGTACTGCCAATGTCCAACACTAGTCAGCACTCCTAATCTCATCTGTACTCCCATCCATTGTTGACAATTTAGCCATTTCTCCCCGTTCTTGACTCCCCTCCCTACCCCCCCTCCATTACCCTATCCTCTCGCCTGCCCGGCCGTGCTACGCTAAGTAAATCTTCCCTGGAATTTTTCACTGATTTCATCCATTGAAATAAGCCCTATGTCCTATTCTTATACCAAATAATATATACAAGAAAGAAATAAGGTAAGTGAGAGTGCCATACACCTGGAATTGGCTAATTATCACCTGACAACACCTCACGTGCACTCGTTCGCTAATTTTCGCTGTTTTTTTCCCCTTGAAATATGCCCTATAATCTATTTTCGTAATAAATATACATGTAAGGAGGGAAGAGAGAAGCCTAAGTGATATTTACATTCACCTGGAACTACCTAATTCATAATGTATTGTCTAGATTTCCTGCCAATCATATCAGTGCTAGACAAAGCTGTTTCAAGATATAACATTAGTAGCTCTGAATATATATCTCCTAAGTAGGCCTCTAACCTATTTTCGTAATAAATATACATGTAAGGAGGGAAGGGAGAAGCCTAAGTGATATTTACATTCACCTGGAACTACCAAATTTATAATGTATTGTCTAGATTTCCTGCCAATCATATCAGTGCTAGACTTAGCTGTTTCAAGAAGTAATATTGGTAACTCTGAATAACCCCTAGCAGGCCTCCAGCTAGCCCTCGCTCCGTTATCAGTTTACTCTCACCTTCTGAAGCGAGAGTACGTATGTTTCTTCTTGCTGACTTCAAGGCCTTTTTTCACCCCCATGCAAATGGCCCTGTGACCTTTACCCCCTACTAAACCTCGTGTGGAAAGAGGTAAAGGGCTGACAATTGATAAAAGAGTGACTACGATCTTTCTATTGAGTAAAACAGTGAATGAAAAAAGTGTTTAAATGTCGTTCGCTTAGAATGGATGTAAAGAGAAGGCTCTATGAGGGTGTTGTGGTACCGACTGCATTATATGGGGCTGAAACATGGAATATGGGTGTAGCAGAGAGGAAAAGTTTGAATGTAATGGAGATGAGATGTCTGAGGAGTATGTGTGGAGTGACGCGTATGGATCGAGTGCGAAATGATGAAGTGCGAAGGAGAACTGGAGTTGTTCGGGAGATGGCTGGTAGAGTTGAGCAGAGGGTGTTGCAATGGTTTGGGCATATGGAGAGAATGGATAATGAGCGATTGGTGAAAAAGATAACTAGATCTGATGTGAGAGGTGTAAGACTGAGAGGAAGACCACGAATAGGATGGATGGACAGTGTGAAGAGAGCGCTGGATGCGAGAGGGATGTCTGTTGAGCAAGGAAGAGTGGCTGTGCGTGACAGAAATAAATGGAGAGAAATTGTGAATGAATAAGTGATGACGCAGCCCTGAGGGGATATTCTCCCGCTTTTGGTCTGATCAGCTAGTCAGGTCAGGTGCGGGTAAGGGGATGGGTCTGTTATGATGTGGCAGGGGTAAACCAGTTCTGCTGTCGGGCCCTGCTGTGGATGTCACTGATTGCATTGCGCAGTTGACCCTTGTGCGTTGTGATGCAGTGAGGATCTGTCCGTTCTCCCCTTTGGGACTAAGATGCGAATAAATGTGTTTGAATGGATGAGTAAATGGAGAGTGAGTCGTCCTGTCTCGGCTACCTCCCTTTCCTTGGGGGAAGCAGCCTAGGTATATAGATAGATAGATAGAAAACAGTGCAAGTGGAATTGTAAATAATGTGTAAATAATGTGTAAACAGCAAGTGAAAGTAATGAATGTAAATATACGTGAACAATGGAAAATAGTTTTATAAGTTATTTCAAGTGACAGTGCACAACACAGTGTAAATAAAATAGAAATGTAAATAACGTAAAGAAAATAGAGAACGTAAATAGAAATGTAAATGAGTAGTATTATAAGAATACGAGTATATACCCTAGGAGTAATGAAAGTGAAAGTTTCACTCTAGCATGTCTGAATGCTATGAGTTATGAGAGTGAAGATGAAAGTGACATTCACTCTCAATGCCAGTATACAGGACGAGAAAGTGAATGCTACGTATTTTACTGAAAGAAATTGAATCCCTACAGTGACAATAAACTAATACTACTGAAGGAAACTTATGGATAAAGACTGTAGATATATATAAGTGTTATATAGTAATAGAAATATAAAGTGTGAGGGGTTTTATGAATAATAAATGACAGACTACCAAGAGCGAACTAGTGCCAGTGCGACGATCAGACGCGCTCGTAATTTCCATTGCTTTCACAGTGTTTTTTTTTTTTAGTATGGATCCCAAACTACTTGAAAATTGTAGAATAGTGTTTATAGTGTTTGTATCTGGCTCTGGTAATCATATTACGGGTTGTCGGGAAGTGTAAAGTGGAGACTTCGTTACCCTACTTCAGAGGTCTCCACAAGTCTTACGGTAACCGACGAAGGCTCAACAATCATTCCAGGAGAAAGCTGAAGGTATGTGCCATAAGCATATATAATTTTATTATTCTAGGACTAATAACTGATTTTTGGCAAATATTTTTTGAGAATCTGTCGGAGCCCAAATAACCCCGCGGCACACGCAAGTCATTGGTAAACATGCCCGCGGTGTAGGGGTTAAACAGTGTAGTCTAGTGAACTTGTTTCATGTGAGAAATGGACTTCGGAAAGTTGGAATGAATGCTCATGAGCTCTCAATGGATAAGGATCTCAGAGTTGCACTTACTGTTCGCAAGTTGACAGCGATGCAAAAGAAAGTGAATGCCAGCAGAAACTTGGTGAAATGTTTTAAATGTAAAGTAATCAGCATAGTGATATTGATAAGATTCACACCTTAATCTCTCCATATATATGAGTATAGATAGATAGATAGATAGATATAGATAGATAGAAATACCACTCTTAAATCAAGTTCATATTTTCTTCTCCCATTATTATTTTTAAAGGCATTTCCCATATACTTAAGTTCTCTGTTCCCATTTCTCTTTAGAGATATTTCCCTTGTACTTCAATTTTGTTCCCATTTTCATTATTTACAAGGAATCTCCCGTGTACTTTTACCTGAAAAAATACTCCGTACTGTCAAAGTGTAGTGTGAAAAGCAGTTCCATTAAACTTATTTTTGACCTTACTGGTAGTACTACTATAACATCAAATAGATGATACTCACAAAATATAAGAATTTATAGGAAAAAATGACAAATGAACTAATATCCAAGTAATTATAAGAAAATATGACAAGTGAATTAATATTCAAGCAGTTATAGGAGAAAAATGACAAATGAACTAATATTCAGCTGAGGTAATTCTGCAGTAATTTCAGTTGAAATCTGAGGTAAAGTCTTACTGTTTAACGTAATTTTCCACTTATTCTATGGTAATTTCAAAAATCCATTATGAAAGCCCTGATATACACATACATATATATACATATACACATACATATATATACATATACACATGCATATATATACATGTACAGTTGAACACAGAAATTGGTACCACACTTCACATCGGGGCAACGCAGCCTGTCCATGTGTACTGTGCGGCGAATACATGTAGTTAACTCCGCCCACCAGTTCACAGGCCAGACTCATGGGACTGTGTTTCGATGAAGGCTTCACACAGAAACAAGAAGTGATTTATTTAATTGCCAATGTAATTTCAAATATATCAGCTGTATCTTTGTTGAAATATACTGTTTACACTATATTTCCTTTATACTGTTACGTCTGTTAGATAAGGGAAGCAGTATATGTCGCTCTATTTGTGTAGCTACACACACACACCACAAAGCCAGCCAGGAGATAGAGCGTGTGTGCTGGGCAATCCCCATGCCCTGTCTTCCCCCCTAACTATTTTTTAATCTGCCCATACCCCACTGACCGGGCTAATGTATTGTCCGGCCTGCACTATAGGTGCAGGAAATTTGTAAACGAACGAACAAACGTGTAGCTACACACACACACACACACACACACACACACCGGGATGTTGTGCGAAACACTAATGCTTAACCGAGGTGTTGTCGTCACCGTTACAGCTAGGAAGGGTCAGAGTTTAGTTGGTCACGCAATGAATAGGAGAGACAATAATCTATTGGAGCAAAGTCGTATTATCACCCTACGTGATAATGGTCTGTCGATACGGGCTATCGCTCATGAAGCTGACGTATCTACCAGGACTATGCAGCAACGGATACGAAGGTGGGAGGAGAGTGGCAACTTAAATGGCTTGGTTGAGTTTATGTTGCAGGACACGGGTGTCAATTCCTTTTATTTCTGCATGTATCCCACCACCACTGCTGGTAAGATGTTGAGAACACCTACGAATTCATGCTAATGTGCCCGATTGACAGCAGGTAAAACGTCACTGAGACACGCAGTTACTGTCCACATCTCGTACGATGAGCAGTTGCCTACGTGTGGTGTTAATTGACTTCTAAGCTGTTCGTGGTGCAGAGATAACAAGGTATTCTCCAAAATGTTTATATTATAATGTGGCAATACACGTAATTTATACAGATACAGACCATACCATACATGATAACTGATAAAAAAATACGAAACAGTAATTTAATTGATAGCACGTTAAAGCCACTGTAAATGTTATGAATAGTGGCTTACGAATGTTAAAACCTAACTGGAAGTCGCAATAATTATCGTAGCTTCACTGGGCTTTAGTATGCTTCTTGCAAAAGGGATACAAAGTCATTAAAACATCATGATAAAAATATTCCAAACGACTTTGGCCTTACTATACGTAATTTAACAAACCGATATGTTGTCACTCCAGGAGTAAGTTCAAATTGCACAACCAAGGATACAGTATACTCTGTATATTTTCATCTCAGCGAGGTCGGGTGCCCCTTGGGCAACTTCTCCAGAGAAGGATAATGCTATTGTCGCTGGGGCTACAGAAGACCCCGTAACCAACGCAGTGGCCATTCGCGATAAGCTACACCTGGAGGTTTCAGTAATGACCGTCAGACGCAAAATTCATATTTCAGGTATACATCGCAGGACTCCTGCGACGAAGGAGATCTTGACGGACCAACAGAAAGCAGGAAGGCTGGAGTTTGCTGAACGTCATGCTGAGCAAGGTATGGATTTCTGGGTCCTGGTTGTGTTCATGGATGAGAAATGTTTTCCGTCCAAGACGCATGGCAAGCTTCACTGTTGGCGGCGAAATAAGACACGGTAAGATGACGCTAATTACGTAGTCTCTATAAATTTGGTCCTCATTGAAGCATTATGGCTTGTTTCTTTCGACATATGTAATTGGATATGCTAGCATTCTTATACATGTGTTTCATAATACTGTGGAGGGTGTCCTCTGTTCAAAACCTCATTTGCACACATATTTCCTTACTGTGTGTGTGTGTGTGTGTGTGTGTGTGTGTGTATCTATCTCTCTGTCTCTCTATCTCTCTCTATATCTACATATATCTCTATCTCTATCTGTCTATCTGTCTATCTATCTGTCTATCTACATATATATATATCCATCTATCCATCCATCATCCAATCCTACATTGCCACATGAGGAGCGTAGGAGCCCGGGGCTAGGCAGTTGGTCCTGACATTTAAGATGAGTGACCAACCTCACTCATCCCTGAGTGGCATTACGTGAGCAATAAACCCCAACCAGCCCTTGGATATAAACCTTCATCGGCTCAGTCCGATTGGAGCACAATAATTACCCACTAAACCACCAGGCGCCAAAATTTGGTTATATGGTTACCACCCAGAGTAGTAAATGGTTTCCTGGTGTACAGGAAACCATTTGGCCTGTCACTCAGTGTAGAGTCACCTACGGGCAGAAGGAAGAGGAAAGAATGAAGAAATGAAAGACAGAAGAGGGAGTGTAAAGTCACCTGTAGGCAGAAGGGCGGGGAAAGAATGAAGGAAAGAAAGATAGATGAAGATGGAAGGAAAGAAGAATGGAGGAGAGGACAGGGCAGACATCCGAGAGCAGCACTACATTGATTGAGTGGATGGTGAGCGCCCCCACCTACCACAAATTATATATATATATATATATATATATATATATATATATATATATATATATATATATAATTTTTTTACCGATTCCCTCTTATTTTATAATTACACATTGGTTTCTTACTCAGATACGACCCCGCAAACATTGTTCAGGTAGCCTGTTCCGGTCACACCAGCTGCAGTGTATGGGGTTGGGTGTCACTACATGGCATGGAGGACGTCTTCCACATTGAGGGACGATTTCCAGCAGCAAAATATGTGGAGCTGTTACAAACCTTCATGCCTTCTCTTAGGGAGAAAGATTACCCTTTCCCAGTGGGACCCATTTTATTCCCGCATGACAGGTGCCCCATTCACGCCATTCATTATGTTAAAGAGTGGTTTCAGGAACAAGATAACATTCAACTTCTTGACTGGCCAAGCAAAGGAGCTGATATAAATGTTAATGAACAAGTATGAGCTCAAATGGTAAATACCTGGAGCGAACACCTCAGCAACTCATGGATCACATCAACGCCCAGTGGGAAATATGCAGAAATAGGCCTGAACAGATCCGCACCCTTGTATATTCCATGCCTGACAGACTGAGGGATGTTATTGAGAAAGGAGGTGGATGGACGCAATATTAGCATTACAATTAAAGGCTGCATTTTGTTTCACTTAACCGCTGTAGTTACATAGGATTTTCTCGGGAATTAAATAACTCTTACTGTCTGCATAGAAGTTATGTAAAAATTTTCACGGATATTAAATATGTTTCACCGGTATTATAAGGTACAGATTATCACCCTTCATATGATCGTAATAGACGTCTTGATTCGATTCACACTGTCCCGTAAAGAGTCTGGACTGTGTGAACTGGTGGGCGGGGCTAAACACAAGTACTCGCCGCGCAGTAAGGATGAACCGGCTGCGTTGCCCCGATGTGAAGTGTGGTACCAATTTCTGTGTTCAACTGTACATATATATTGTTACATAGCCTATGATTTAATCATCCTTTGTGTAATTTTAACGCACAGTATGCTGCATGTTTGATCACGAGCGTGTTCTGCCTCAGTCCCCCTTCTACCGTTATAGTAGAGTAAGTCGTCCTTTCTGTTGTTCAGAGCAGGATTGTCAACTCTTTGTCCCCATGGCTTCATTTGCGCGTCCTTCTTACAAGTTGTATCAAGCTCTGCCGGCCCCTCTATAATGAGCTCAGTCTCTACATTATTGCCACTTAGATCTACTCCTCATTTTGTTCACATCTCTGTCCTCCCCTGTACAGTTATTATTATTGTGAGTGCTCAGGAAGTCTCCAACCATCTAGCAGCTGTGTGTAATTTGAGTATAACTGTTGTTGCATTTTTTCTTCTACTGTGTAGCATAAGGTTAATTCTTAGGCCTAGTAAGGTTTTTGTAATTTATGCAAGGTTCTTATTGTCAGCCATCATTGATAATATTTTGTATCTGTAATAATATATCTGGCATTCACTGAGTACTATCTGGTATCTGATTTTAACAGGGCTGACTTAGATAAATTTACTCATGCTAATTTCGTGTTAATAGAGGCTATTGCAGTTAACCATATATTTAACCTGTTTTTTGCCATTACATTATCCTTATGAGTCCTGAATGTTTTGTTGTTAGTTTGAGCATTAAACTTTAACTTGTAATTTTACCAAACTCTTTTGTTTTGAACCTGGACCTTTACGGGACAGTAGTGATTATTAGTATTCTCACTTAAAGTGTACATTATCTTTCTCTGTTCCGCAACATAAATTTGGCGACCCTGCCAGGATATTCAGGATATTACCATAAGGATATTGCTTGATATTTTGTGACTGTGATTTATTCATGATGTTTACTATTACTACGCTTGATGAATCCAAAGATTTTTTGTCAAATGTGCAAACAGTGTGTGATGTAGAAAACAGAACAAAGAATGAACTTAAGCTTGTTGCTCAACAATTGGGAATTGCTGTTTGCTCTCATCATTCTAAAGGTCAAATTGTTGACATGATTAATGAAAGCTTGTTTAATGTAACTCCTCCAAATGAGCAAACGCAGATTGAAATAGCTAAGTTACAGCTAGCCCTGCAGGAGGCTCGTGTGAAGGAAGCTGAATTTCAAGCACGTGCAAAGGAGGCTGAGTCTCAGGCTGAGGAGGCGGAGTCTCATGCTAAGGAGGCTGAGTTTCAGGCTCGTGCTAAGGAGGCTGAGGCACAAGTTGAAATTGCTAGGATTCAGGCAGACCATGTGTATCGCATGAAACAAGGTGGAACTGGATCATCTAGCTCTGATGATTTTGATGTGGCTAAAAATGTTAAACTTGTCCCTCCTTTTAATGAATCTGATTTAACAAAGTATTTTCAGTTGTTTGAGAGGGTAGCTACAGGTTTTAATTGGCCAAAAAAGTATTGGCCAGTACTCCTTCAAACTGTTCTCACTAGTAAAGCTCAAGTAACTTATGCATCTTTGCCTCAGGATCAATCTGCTAATTATGATGTAGTTAAGAGCTTGATTCTTAAGGCCTATGAGCTTGTTCCTGAAGCCTATAGAGTAAAATTTAGGACAACTTATAAGCAAGATAAGAAATCCCATGTTGGGTATGCAAAAATCAAAGAAGATCTGTTAGAGCAGTGGTTAAATTCTAAGAATGTCGATTCCGATTTTGGTAAATTTAAGCAGATGATTTTGCTGGAGGACTTCAAAAGGTGTATCAATAAAAATGTAAGCCTATATCTTGATGAGAAAAGAATAGATAATTTGTCTGATGCTGCAGTTTTAGCTGATGAATATGTTCTCACTCACAAGAGATTTTATAAAGAAAAAAGGAAAGCTGAGAGTAAGTACGTTGCCTCTACTCAGAGTACAGGTAACAGGAAAGAGAATAAAGATGATGTTTCTCAGGAAGTAATTACCAGCTTCACCTCTAGATTTCAGGAAAGTAAATGTACTTATTGTAGTAAGCTTGGTCATACTACGGAGAAATGTTTCAGGAGACAGCGTGATGTGAACAAAAAGGAGTCTTTAAATATTCAGTCAATTGGTCTAGTGTCCACTCTTGAGAGTTCCCAGAATTCTTTAACTGAGTTAACTGAACCTGCTTTGAGGGGTAACTTAAATTCTCATGATGGAGCTCCTCTTTTGAGCAGTTACGTGGGTGACACTCTCAAGAGTTCATGTGCTAATTTCCTGTCTGATGGTTTGGCAGTCCCCTGGACAATAATGACAGGAAATCAGTTAAAATATATCGTGATACAGGTGCTTGCCAATCCCTTATGCTGACCAGTGTTCTAGGCTCCAATGTTAATTCCTCTGATGAAACTGTAATCTTACAAGCTGTAGGGAATAATTACTTCTCTGTCCGTCTGTGCAGAGTGAATTTAGAGTCTGGTTTTGTTAATGGTTCCGTTATGGTTGGGTTGGTTGAGACACTCCCAATGTCAGGTGTAACTTTCTTACTTGGAAATGATATTGGTGGAAGTCAAGTGTGTCCAGCTCCTCAGTTGTCTAGTGAGCCAGTGACTGCGACCCAGGATTGTGATGTCCTTGATGTGTTCCCTGCATGTGCTGTCACTAGGGCTAAGTCTAAAGTTACTGGTGACTTAGAGGATAATGATGATGATGATGTTATCCTAGCTGACACTTTTCTTGCCAATTTGGACCACTCACCAGATGAGGCAGTACCCCGTAGTGTTGATAATTTGTCTCGTCAAAAGTTGGTTGAGTTGCAGGTTGCTGACCCTGAGTTGAAAGGTCTAGCTAACTCTCCTTGCAGTGAGGAAGAGTCAGCTGGTGCTTCTACTTGTTATTATATAAAGTCAGGAGTACTTATGAGGAAGTGGAGACCCCCAACAGCATCAGCCGACCGTGAATGGGAGGTTGTACATCAAGTTGTCATCCCTCGTGTTTGTAGGCAGGATATCGTTAGAGTGGCTCATGATTCCAGTTTGGCAGGACACCTTGGAGTGAGGAAGACTGTGGCACGCATTTTGAAACACTTCTACTGGCCAGGTATCTTCAGGGATGTTTCCTGGTATTGTAAGTCTTGTCACACCTGTCAAGTTGTGGGGAAGTGTAATCAGACCGAAAAGGTTGCACCTCTAGTTCCCATTCCTCCTTTTGAGGCGCCATTCACCCGTGTGTTGGTGGATATTGTGGGCCCTCTTCCTAAGACTTCTTCAGGATTTTCTTATGTGTTGACCCTGATTGATATGGCTACTCGTTATCCTGAAGCCATTCCACTTAGAAATATCTCAGCAAAGAACGTGGTTAAGGAAATGCTAGGGTTCTTCACAAAGTTTGGTCTGCCCAAGGAGGTACAGTCAGACCGGGGAAGTAATTTCATGTCAAACGTTTTCAAGCAGTCTCTGAAAGAGTTGGGCATCACCCAGATCACCTCTTCAGCTTACCATCCCCAGACCCAAGGAGCATTGGAGAGATATCATCAAACACTCAAATCGATGCTCAAGAAATACTGTTTGGAACATCAGAAAGACTGGGATAAAGGTCTTCCATTCGTTGTGTTTGCCGCAAGAGAATCTCCAAATGAATCGCTGGGCTTCTCACCCTTTGAACTACTGTTTGGCCATGAAGTAAGAGGACCCCTTAAGCTACTCAAGGAATGCTAGCTGTCGGAGGAAGATGACGTCAACCTGCTGGAGTATGTGATGAAGTTCAAAGAACGGCTGTCCACTGCTTTACAGCTAGCGAGAGAGAATTTAGGAGCTGCTCAGGAAAAGATGAAGACTTGGTATGATAAGAAGTCCAGGTTACGCCACTTTCAGCCAGGAGATCAGGTTTTGATTCTGCTACCGGTTCATGGGCAACCTCTTCAAGCCAAGTTTAGTGGTCCTTATTTCGTGGAGAAACTCATTGATGTCAACTATGTTGCCACACCAGATCGTAGAAAGAACAAGCAACTTTGTCACATCAGCATGCTAAAGTTATATCACAGGCGGGACGAAAATAACCCAGTCTGCACTGTAGCTGTTCCACTCGAGTCTGCAAGTGAAGTTCTCCCATGCAGCATGAGCCTGAGTGATAGTTTGGGGAAGAATCCTGATATCATGAATGATCTCCAGACTAAGCTTTCTCATCTACCTCCCGAGGAAAGGCAGGAGTTTTCGGCATTACTGCAGGAGTACCCGCAAGTGTTCCGTGCCACACCAGGAAGAACCACTGTGTTGATGCATGATGTCGATGTTGGAGACGCAAAGCCAATTAAATTCCCTCCTTACCGTGTGAACCCAGTGAAAGTTCCTCTCATCCAGAAGGAGCTTGGCTACCTGTTGGACCACAAGATGATTGAGCCCTGTCAGAGCGAGTGGAGTTCTCCTGTCACTCTAGTCCCTAAGCCAGGTGGGTCACAGCGGCTTTGCATCGACTACAGACGTGTTAATCAGATAACCAAAACAGACACTTATCCTCTCCCTCGTGTGGAAGATTGCATAGACAAGATCGGAAAGGCTAGGTACATAAGTAAGTTTGATTTGTTAAAGGGATACTGGCAAGTACCTATGACTGAACGTGCTAGGGAGATCTCATGTTTTGTAACACTAGGAAAGACTTTTGCATGTTCTGTAATGCCATATGGTATGAAGAATGCACCAGCCACATTTCAGAAGCTCATGAATGTTGTAACAGAGGGTTTGGCAGGGTGTGTTGTTTATATTGATGATGTATTAATCTTCAGTGACAACTGGAAAGATCACCTATGCCATGTCAGTAAATTTCTTGAGCGTTTGGTTCAGGCTAATCTTGTAGCTAATTTATCAAAGTGTGAGTTTGGTCAAGCTAAAGTTCAGTACCTTGGGTATGCAATTGGTGATGGACATGTTGCACCACCAGCAGCTAAGGTTCAGGTTATAAGTGATCTTCCCAAACCTAAAAGTAGGAAAGAGCTACAAAGATTCTTGGGAATGGTAGGTTATTACCGGAGATTTGTTCTTAACTTTTCAATTCTTGTATCACCACTTACAGACCTACTGAAAAAGGGAGTTAAATTTGTCTGGACCGATAACTGTGAATCCTCTTTCAGCAAACTTAAAGCTATCCTATTAAGTCAGCCAGTGCTCGCTACTCCAAATTTTGCTAAGCCTTTTAAGATGGCTGTTGATGCAAGTGATACAGGAGCTGGGGCTGTTTTGCTGCAAGAGGATGATCAGGGTATTGAACACCCTGTATCTTATTACAGTAAGAAGTTCACTCCACCTCAAAAGAACTACTCAACTATTGAGAAAGAGCTTTTGGCCTTGATTTTGGGTTTACAGCATTTTCCATTTTGTTTGTGTTCTGGTTTTGACCCCATAGTCATTTATACCGATCATAGCCCACTGAAATTCCTTAGTAAGTTTAAAGATAAAAAACAGAGATTGACAAGATGGAGTCTACTTCTTCAGGAGTATTCATTAGACATACAGCATGTCAAGGGGAAAGAAAATGTTATTGCAGATTGCTTATCTAGATTTTAGACAGATTGTTTTACAGTATTAAGAAATTTCCTTTGTAAATTTCTTTTTCTTTGTGGGGAGGTGTTACATAGCCTATGATTTCATCATCCTTTTGTGTAATTTTAACTCACAGTATGCTGCATGTTTGATCACGAGCGTGTTCTGCCTCAGTCCCCCTTCTACCGTTATAGTAGAGTAAATCATCCTTTCTGTTGTTCAGAGCAGGATTGTCAACTCTTTGTCCCCATGGCTTCATTTGCGCGTCCTTCTTACAAGTTGTATCAAGCTCTGCCGGCCCCTATATAATGAGCTCAGTCTCTGCATTATTGCCACTTAGATCTACTCCTCATTTTGTTCACATCTCTGTCCACCCCTGTACAGTTATTATTATTGTGAGTGCTCAGGAAGTCTCCAACCATCTAGCAGCTGTGTGTAATTTGAGTATAACTGTTGTTGCATTTTTTCTTGTACTGTGTAGCATAAGCTTAATTTTTAGGCCTAGTAAGGTTTTTGTAATTTATGCAAGGTTCTTATTGTCAGCCATCGTTAATAATATTTTGTATCTGTAATAATATATCTGGCATTCACTGAGTACTATCTGGTATCTCATTTTAACAGGGCTGACTTAGATAAATTTACTCACGCTAATTTCGTGTTAATAGAGGCTATTGCAGTTAACCATATATTTAACCTGTTTTTTGCCATTACATTATCCTTATGAGTCCTGAATGTTTTGTTGTTAGTTTGAGCATTAAACTTTAACTTGTAATTTTACTTAACTCTTTTGTTTTGAACCTGGACCTTTACGGGACAGTAGTGATTATTAGTATTCTCACTTAAAGTGTACATTATCTTTCTCTGTTCCGTGACAATATACATATACATAACTGTACATATACATATACATACATATACATATACATATACATACATATACTGTATATATACATATATATATATATATATATATATATATATATATATATATATATATATATATATATATACACACACACACGCTACTACTACTACTCTGCGGCCAGGTTGTGTTGGGAAGAATACTGTACAGCCACCGTATTCCGTGCTTGTCGCTCAAGGCGACTAATAGGGGCGGGGTGAGGGGACTAGGGACCCCCTCCTCTGTTTATTAGTTCCTAAAAAGAGACACGCCAGAGAAAGGCATGGGGGATTAAGATATCCCAGTACCCTGAAGATTGGATTTATGAATGTGCGTTGATGTAGTACAATTGAGGCTAAAAGAAAGGAGATTGGGAGAATGTTTATGAGAAGAAAGTTGGGTGTGTTACCTTTGAGTGAAACGAAGATGAAAGGGAAGGGTGAGTCTATGTTTGGAAGTGTGAATGGAAGATTGTCAGGTGTTGATGGAGGAAGGGCAAGAGAAGGTGTGGCCTTGTTAGTGAGTCTGGAAGTACAGCAGTGTGTGATTGAATGGAAGGAGGTGTCATCGAGACTGATGTGGGTGAAAGGAAAATTTGAATGTGAGCTGTGGTTGTTTGTGAGTGCAGATGGGCCTGGTATTGAAAGGATGAAGAAAAGAGGGAGTCTTTCTGGAATGATGTTGTTTGGAGCGAATGTGAATGTGGTAATATGGGAAATCTGAATGCTAGAGTGGGAAATGTAGCAGTTGAAGGTGTTGTTGGTATGCATGGTGTCAATGGGAAATGAATGATAGGGATGTGTGTTGAGCGAGAGATGGTGATTGGAAATACCCTGTTTGAGAAGAAAGATATTTATAAGTATACATGGGTAAGACAGGAGGGTGTAATGGTTGTGGATAAAGCATTGATGGACTATGTGGTTGTGTCCAGGAATGTAGTAGGAAGATTGTTGGATGTTAGAGTTCTGAGAGGGGAGGGTGGAGGTATGTCTGACCACTACCTGGTGGAGGGAAAGTTAAAAGTAGGTAAGAGATGGGTGAGAGCTAGGAGAGTTAGGTATGACAGGGAGGTTTTGAAAGTGAGTTGGATAAAAGAGAGAAAATGATAGAGTATCAGGAGAAATTGAAAGATGAGTGGAACGCAGTGAAATATCAGGAAAATGGCAGTGTGGAGGAGGAATGGCAGTTGTTTAAGAGTGCTGTGGTGGGGCATGCGGAAGAGGTGTGTGGTGTGAGACGTGGGGGTGGTGGTGTAAGAAAAGGAAGTGAATGGTGGTGCAAGGAAGTATGGCTGTGGCTGAGAAGAGACGTGCATATGAAGTGTGGCTGAAGAGGCAGGATGAGGTATCATATGAGAGGTATAAGGAAAAGAGGAATAGGGCGAGAAGGGCTGTGCGTGATGCTAAAGTGGCAGCAGATGAGAGGTGGGGTAGACAGTTGACTGAGAATTTCCAACAGAATAAGAAAATGTTTTGGAAAGAGGTGAAAAACATGCGAAAGGGAGAGTCTGGGAAGAAAGAACGAGTAAAAGCAGAGGATGGAAGGATGTTAATTAAGATGGTTGCAGCAAGGAAGAGACTGGCAGAGTATTTTGAAAGATTGTTAAATGTAGAGCAGGAAAGCGTGGCTGCGATTGTGGCGGATGGAAGGGTGCAAGGAATAAATGTGTTGGGAGGGTTGAATGATTCTTTGATCATGAAGGAAAGTGCAGGAGGCAGTAAAGGAGATGAAAACAGGGAAAGTTGTAGGTATGGATGGGTGTGCTGTGGAATGCCTGAAAGGTGGTGGAGCGACTATTGTTGACTGGTTAGTAAGATTGTTGAATGTGTGCTTTGTGAAAGGTATGGAGGTATGGTGCCAATTGACTGGGCAAGTGCTTGAGTGGTCCCGTCGTATAAAGGCAAGAGTTATAAGTATGAATGTACTAGTTTTAGGGGTATAAGTCTGTTGAGTGTTGTAGGTAAGGAGTGTTAATTAAGAGAGTTAGAGCGGGTAGAGAGGGAGTGATTGGTGATGAGCAGTGTGGTTTTAGGAGAGGGAGGGGATGCGTGGATCAGGTGTTTGGTGTGAGACAAGTGTGTGAAAAGCATTTAGCGATAGGCAAGGATGTGTTTTGGGCATTCATGGATTTTGAGAAAGCATATGATAGAATTGATCGGGAGGCTCTGTGGACTGTTTTAAGATTGTATGGACTAGATGGTAGGTTACTAAAAGGGGCGAAAAGTTTTTATGTAAATAGTACAGCGTGTGTAAGAGTAGGATATTCTTTGAGTGATTGGTTTCCCGTGAGAGTGGGGCTGCGACAGGGATGTTTGATGTCGCCTTGGTTGTTTAATATTTATATGGATGGTGTTGTAAGGGAGGTGAATGCAAGAGTTTTAGGTGGAGGTCTGAGTCTGGTGAATGTTGATGGTAGAGAGTGGAATCTGAAGCAGCTGCTTTTTGCAGATGATACTGCACTGGTGGCTGATTCAGAGGAGAGATTGAGACGGTTGGCAGAGGAGTTTGGAAGGGTGTGTGAAAGGAGGAAATTGAAAGTAAATGAGAATAAGAGTAAAGTGATGAAGTGTACGAGGTCGGTAGAAGGTAGGAGGATGAATATAGTTTTGAATGGTGAATTGCTTGAGGAGGTATAGTGTTTTAAGTATTTAGGGTCACATGTTGCTGTGGATGGAAGAATAGATGCTGAAGTGAAGTTTAGAATGAATGAAGTAGGAAAGGTGCTGGGAGGAATGAAGAAAGTGTTTAGATGTCGTTCGCTTAGAATGGATGTAAAGAGAAGGCTGTATGAGGGTGTTGTTGTAACGACAGCATTATATGGGGCTGAAACATGGAATATGGGTATAGCACAGAGGAAAAGTTTGAATGTAATGGAGGTGAGGTGTCTGAGGAGTATGTGTGGAGTGACGCATATGGATCAATTAAGAAGTGATGAAGTGCGAAGGAGAACTGGAGTTCTTTGGGAGATGGCTGATCGAGTTGAGCAGAGAGTGTTGCGATTGTTTGGGCATATGGAGAGAATAGATAATGAGCAATTGGTGTAAAAGATAACTAGATCTGATGTGAGAGGTGTAAGGCTGAGAGGGAGACCACGAATAGGATGAATGGACAGTGTGAAGAGAGCATTGGATGCGAAAGGGATGTCTGTTGAGCAAGGGAGAGTGGCTGTGCGTGACAGAAATAAATGGAGAGAAAATGTGAATGAATAAAATTATAATGACGCAGCCCTGGGGGGATATTCTCCCTCATATGATCTGATCAGCTGATCAGGTCAGGTGCGGGTAAGGGGATGGGTTTATTATGATGTGGCAGGGGTAAACCAGCTCTGCTGTTGAGCCCTCCTGTGGATGTCACTGATTGCACTGCGCAGTTGACCCTTGTGCAGTGTGGTGCAGTGAGGATCTATCCCTTCTCCCCTGTGGGGCTAAGATGTGAATGAATGTGTTTGAGTGGATGAGTAAATTGGGAGTTTGTCGTCCTGTCTCGGCTACCTCCCTTTCCTTGGGGGAAGCAGCCTAGGTATATATATATATATATATATATATATATATATATATATATATATATATATATATATATATATATATTGCGAGACTCCTTAACCCCTTAAGGGATGGCCACAAACAGTTAGCCTCTACAGTATGTCACCCTATCCCCTGCCATTTCACTGCACTGCTCCCAGGTCACACACCCCTCTCTCATGTACCTCTCCACTCCATCCCTCCATCTCATCCTTGGTGTCCCCATCCCTCTCCCCCCCTCAACCTCACTCACATACACTCTCGTCATCAGTCTCTCACTATGCATCCTGTCCATATCGCCAAACCACCTCAACGTGTTTCTCCTAACGCTTACTATAACATCCACATCCACATCACAACACTCCTTCATTTTCTCATTTGTCAGTTTGTCTCTCCATGTGACTCGACATGCTCCCCTCAAATAACTCATTTCCACTGCTCTCACTCTTGACTTTTGTCCTTCCAAAAGGTCCACGCATCACTTCCATACGTTAGAGTTGGTATCAAAATACTGTCACGTTGTAACTTTTTTACTTCTATGCTCATTGCCCTGTTTCTTGACACTGATTTCAGGGAACCCGCAATTTTTCTTCCTTGCTGTACCCTTTCAGGCACTTCACCCTCTAAACTTCCACCTATACTCATCACACTACCCAAGTACTTAAACGCATTCACATTTTCCATTTCTTCCTCATCCAACCTCAGTGTACGTTCACTGACTTCACTTCTCACGAAGACCATAACTTTACTCTTCCCTAGTTTCGCCTTTAAATTCCTTTTCTTACACACTCTCCTAAACTCATCCACCAAGCCTTGGAGCTCCTCTTAATTTTCACAGTATCATCTGCAAACAACAGTACAGGGAGTTCCAAACACTACCCTCTCTCATTAGGGCTACTCCAACATCCACTGCCCAACCTGTATCTCATTTATAACTCCATCCATATACAGATTGAAAAACCATGGAGACGTGACAGATCCCTGTTCCAATCCAACCTTCAAATAGAAAAATTCACTCAGTTCACTATTCACATGCACTGCAGCCGTAGCACTATTATACATATTCTTCACAGCATTCAACAACTTCCCATCTACTCTATGTGTTCTTAATACTTTCCACAATCCTTGTTTATCCACTCTGTCATATGCTTTCTCCAGATCCATGAAGGCCGCATACAACTTCTTTCTCTTCTCTAGAAACTTTTCCACTAATGATATAAGAATGAATAACTGATCTACACAACCTCTTCCCTTCCAAAAACCTCTCTGTTCTTCTTCAACTAATTCCTAAGTTTTTTCCCTAACTTTGTCAGTAAGTGTCCTACCATGTACTTTTCCTATTACACTAAGAAGCCAAATGCCCCTATGATTACCACACACTTCTTTTTCCCTTTTCCTTTATACAGGGGAATAATTATGCCTGACTTCCAATCCTCCGGGACTCTACCTTCCTACCAGGCCAATCTGCACATCTTCCACATCATTCTGCTACTATCTTTCCCTCATGCTTCAGCATTTCACCACACACTCCATCAATTCCTGTGGCTTTCCCCATTTTGACACTCTTCATTGCTTCCACAACTTCCATCCTACTGATTTCTTCGTTTCTTCTCACATGCCTCCGTGTCCAAGCCATTCCCAAGCCACTTACTCTCGCATTACTTTCATTCTCTTTGTTCAACAATTCCTTTAAGTCCTCTCTGAATCTGTTTACTTTTTCTCACTTCTTCACTAGTAATTTACCAATTTTATCTTTCACTCCCTGACTAAATTATTTGAGATCCTGTCTAACTCTCTTTGCCTCTTTCGAGAACACTGTTTTTGTTTTTTGTTTTTTTTTACTTTCCTTCCACTTTACACTTAAATTCATTCCAAATTCCTCATCCACTCCATACTCTCTCCTGCTAATCTTTTCACCTCTCTCTTCCTCTCTACATATAGCTCTTTCTTCAGTCTCTCAACTTCTTCCACGCTCCTGTTTTGCATCCACTCAATATACGCTTTCTTCTTTTGTGCCACAGCCTGCCTCACCTCTTCATTCCACCAAGCTGTTCCCTGCACCTCCTTTCGCCTTCTCTTCGCCTCACACACCACCTCACATGCTGCACAGATTTCTTCTGTGAATATCGAGCAAACACTTTCCACATCCTCAGTCTGCTCCTATCCATAATTACCTAATCGCCCCTCCATTTCTCTCTTATATTCTGCCTTTTTTTCCATCCTATTATAAGCTTTTCACCATCCTTGTATGAACTACGTCCTCCTGTCCTTCCCTTCCTCTATTTCTTCATTGCATTTGGACATTGAATCTCACCACCAAATGATGGTCAGAAAGTCCGTTCCCCCAACCTCTATACTCTTGCATCCATTACACACCTTCTCATCCTAACATCCTCACACACATAATCAATCATTGCCTTCCGTTCACTCAGTTCACCACCCACCGTTCTCATCACTCGCCACTTATGCCTATGGATCATTTTGTGTCTGAAGAGGGTATTGGCTATCACCAACCCCCTGCCGACATAAATGTCCACTAAAGCACTGTCATTCTAATCCATCTCTGCAGGCACACCCCACTTACCAACTATTCCATCCACCTCTCTGCTGAGGGGGGTCACCTTGACACGGTGGCGGGGCTTGAAGCGTGGCTGACGATGCCACCTACTCTGGAGGCATGCCTACCTTTCAAGGGTTCAGTATTTGTCAGCAACATGGACTAAGCACCTCCTACATCACTGGTGGAGGAGGCCTGCTGATGATGTTAGTCCTTGCCCATCTGCCAACTAGGGCGGGACTTTTGCCTCCCCACGTGTTTGCCATGTGTGGCGTCCCGTAATGCTGGGAGATGGGAGTCCTGGGTGTTGAGCGATGCTGCAATATGCAGCCTGCACTAGCAATACACCTCTTTGGTCCCTTATTCTGGCTAGTCGAGCAGCCTGGCTGGGCCCGACCAGGTCAATTGGCTGGTCATGCATTGGCTAGGGTCAAATGGGCACTGGGAGGCCTGGTGGCTCCTATCGTCTTGGAGTCACCCTTTGCCCAGGTCCCTCAATGGTTACCCGTGTATACTCTCTTGCTACCTCTGGGGTCTCCAGTGGTGTTGTCCCTGGCTTTCGACCTACCCTTGTTGGTGTCCATGGTGGGTAGAGGGGTGGGGGAATGAAGTTTTTATGTTGTTATATGGAGAGAGTAACTAAAAACCCTGTTGCCGACATCTC
The DNA here is from genome assembly GCF_032717465.1 of Coenobita brevimanus. NCBI lineage: Eukaryota > Metazoa > Arthropoda > Malacostraca > Decapoda > Coenobitidae > Coenobita > Coenobita brevimanus. The sequence continues at coordinate 26,876,392 of NC_136961.1, read as the reverse complement.
ACCTGTTGCTGGAAACTCTTCCGACTCTTCTTCCCTGATTGCCACTCTGGAGCCATTCCAGACCCCTGGGGACTATCCTCCTTTGCCTCAGCATCCAGCTGTGACTGGAAGGCAGTCACATTGGGCTGGTGGGACTCTGGGGTTGGGCCCAGCACAAACTATGCTGGCATCATATGGGAAGTACCGAGTACTGAAAACCCCTCTGGATAGGTCAGTGGTAGATACTGTTATCTTTAATTTATACCGTGCCATTGTTTCTGCATGTGGGAGAGAACCTAAGATCTCATCACAGGGTGACGGAAGCCTCCTGATTGAGGTGTCCTGCCCAGAAGGAAGCTCCCGATTGCAAGCTGTCACTTCTGTTTCTGGTGTCCAAGTTACCTGTGTTCCTCATGCTGCCTTTAACAAATGCAAAGGTGTTATTTTTTCCCATGACCTCCTTCTATATCCAGAGGCACGGTTGCTGGAGGAATTGAGATCTTCTGGTGTGGTGAATGTTGAGAGAGTGCAGAAGAAAACTGATGGTGTCCTGACCCCGACTCCTACTTTATTCCTGACTTTTGACAGACTAACATTGCCTTCGTCAGTTAAACTTGCTTGGCTGTCACTTCCTGTTAAGCCATACTTGCCGACCCGAAAGTGATGTTTCCACTGTTAGGGGTAATGTCACGTTAGCTGATTTTGTTGCCATGCACAGGCTGGCCTTCCTGGTGTCTGTGTCTCCTGTGGTGGACCAAGCCATAGCCTACCAGTGACTGTATAGACCCCTTAAATGTTATCAGTGTGGAGGTCCTCATGCACTCTCTTCTAAAAACTGTCAAAGATACTGCCTTGAAAAGGAGATTTTGTCCATTCGTACACATGAGAGGGTTTCATTTCCTGAAGCAAAAAGAGGAGCACAGACACTCTTCTTTCAGCCTGGGGTTACTTAGGCTTCTGTCCTTTTTGGAACACCAGTGCGTTGCCCTGTATCTCAGAGGCAGCCTCTACCCATTCCAATGTCCACTCCTTCAACTTGTGATTTGCAGGATGCTGTCCCCATGATTAGAACTGATTGTGAGAATGATGTTTGCCTGACCACTACTCCAACTGTTTCTGCCCCCACTGCGGTGGCTGATGACTTGCACATTTCTGTGGTGGTGGCAGATGTCCACGTTGACCGGACTCCTTCTCCTGTCATAGTCAATATGCCCGAGGCTCCATGTGTATCTGGCAAACGTCACCGTTGTTCATCAGAGTCCTTTGAACATGAAGACTGGCCACCTAAGGTCTCTATTGTTGACCCTTCTGTCGACACCACTCATGTTCCCTCTGTCCAGGAGGCTGAGGGATCTAGCCAGTGACAGCTGAAGCTGATGGTTCAGCTCTGGTCCAGTCCCCACCTGGGAAGGTTGTTGGACAGCTCGTTGGTGCTTCAGATCTAAAGCACAGGATGTCTTCCCCAAATGATTCGAGTCCTGTGGACTCTACTTCCACTTCTGGGGCCTCTGGTGGGGGCATTGGGCGTCCTACACCTCCAAAGGCAGCCCCCAAGCCACCTTCCAAACAAACTGGTATGCCCACTCCAAGAAGGAGTGTTGTAAAACTTACTTTCTCATCCACTTGTTTGCCCACAGATGTTCGACAGAGGGTGCTGGTTTCTGGTGCAGGGCAGCCTTCTACGAAGGGCCTTCATAAGCATCAGTCCAAACCCCTTCATCTGTCAGGTTTACAGTCCCGCACTTAATCATCATTCCTCCATTATGGGTTCTATCATCCAGTGGAACTGTCGGGGTTTACGAGTTAACAATGAGGAACTGTGTCATCTTATTCTGAATTTACTCCTCTGTGCATGTGCATCCAGGAGACCATGGTAGGTGATGCTTTTCCTTCTAGTCCTTCTGGCTACCATGCCTTTTATTCTGATCCTGTGCCAGGCCAAGGTCATCATGAAGGTGCTGCTATTGTCCTTCGCCAGGATATTCCGTATAGTCATCTGGACATCTCTACTCCCCTGCAGGCTGTGGCTGTCTGGATGTTTTTACGTCGACAGTACACAGTTTGTAGTCTTTATCTACCTCCCAGTGCTACTGTTGAAAGGGCTGATCTGGAATGCCTTATTCATGGCCTTCCTTGTCTCCTTCTGTTACTGGGAGATATGAATGGTCACCATCCACTATGGGGAAACAGTGAGGCCAACCCTCGGGGTGTAATACTGGCCTTTTTAGTGGAATATGAGGAGTTAGGCATTTTGAACTCCAATAAAATGACTTATTTCCATAGCCAGACAGGAACTTTTACTGCCATTGATTTGTCCTTATGTTCAGCTGATGCTGTTTTAGATTTAAACTGGGATGTGTTGCCAGACCTGTATAGCAGCGACCATTTCCCGTTACTCTTAACTGCTGATGCAGGTGGACCTCAGTCACATCTTCCTCGCTGGCTTTTGTTTAAGGCTGACTGGCCATGTTTCAGGGAATTAAGTTCAATTTCCCTTTCTGTCAATGAGTTTAGCTGTCTTACTAAGGCAGTGTCATATTTCAATACCATGTTGCACTCAGCAGCCCTATTATCTATTCCAAAACCAAAGGGTCAGTTTCCTAAACGTCCGGTTCCTTGGTGGAACTCAGAGTGCAGTTCCACAGTGAGAGACAAAAGAGTTGCCTTCTCTCGACTTCGTCGTCACGGTGGGGATCCTCAATATTTGGTGGCGTATCAGAGGGCACGAGCACCTGTGGGGCGGGTTTTAAAGGAGGCCAGGTGTTCATCCTGGAAGGGTTATGTTTCCTTCATCAATTCGAGGACTTCCATCACCCAGGTGTGGAACCAGGTAAGGAAAATTTCAGGGAAATTTACTGTCCCCTCCCCTCCTGTTTTATCTTTAGCAGTTGGAACTGTGGCTGATCCATTTGCTGTTGCAGAGTTGCTTGCTGATCATTTTGCCAGTGTGTCACAGAAGGATGCAGATACGCCTTCGGCTTGCCACCGTCGGCATCTAGAGTCTCGTGGTCTCAGTATTCCCTCTGCTGGGGGAGAGCCTTACAATGTTCCATTTTTCAATTTCTGAACTCCAGGTGGCTCTGTCGCAGTGCCATGATTCCTCTCCTGGTTATGATGATATTCCTCATGCCTTTTTACACCAACTGTCTGATGAGTCCCTGTTGTTTTTGCTCTCACTGTTTAATAAGATCTGGTGTTCTAGGGAGTTTCTGGCTTGTTGGGGTGTTGCTGTAGTTATACCCATCCCCAAACCAGATAAGGACCACCTACAGGTGACGAATTATCAACCTATTTCTTTGACGTCTTGTATATGTAAAGTTTTGGAAAAGATGGCCAATGTTAGGCTTGTGTGGCATGGACCTTGCAAGAGGGGAACAAGTCAAGAGTGAGAGCAGTGGAAATGAGTTACTTGAGAGGAGCATGTGGAGTGACGTGGAGGGACAGGTTGACGAATGAAGAAGTGAAGGAACGCTGTGGAGTGGATGTGGATGTGGTTGAGAAGATTAGGAGAAATACACTGAGGTGGTTTGGACATGTGAAGAGAATGGAGAATGAAAGACTGACTAAGAGGGTGTATGTAGCTGAGGTGGAGGGAGGAAGAGGGAGAGGTAGACCGAGGATGAGGTGGAGGGATGGAGTTGAGAGGTATATGAGGGAGGGGGGGGTGAGTTGGGGGAAGGGTAGTCAAATGGTGGGTGACAGAGCTACTTGGAGGCGTTTTGTTTGCGGCCACCCTTTGCGGGATTAGGGCGTCGGGCTATAGATAGATAGATAGACTTCTTATTGCCTGCTTAGTATGGTTTGCGAAAAATGCGATCTATCTTTGATGCACTATTGTCCTTGGAATCTTCGGTCTGTGAGGCATTCTCCACTAACCAACATTAGGTCACGGTCTTCGATCTGGAGAAGGCATATGACACTGCCTGGCATCATGGTATTTTACTCTCTCTTCATGAGTTTGATCTTCGTGGGCGCTTACCTGTTTTTATTCAACAGTTTTTATCTAACCGAATTTTAAGGGTGCGAGTGGGAGGAGTGCTTTCTAATGCCCGAGCACTAGAAGATGGAGTACCACAGGGGAGTATCCTTAGTGTTACTCTGTTTGCAGTAGCAATTAACAGCGTCATCAGTGTGCTTCCTGATGGTGTACGAGGATCACTATATGTCGATGACCTCTCAATTTCCTTCACCGCGTCTAGAATGTCTCTTATAGAGAGGTTGTTGCAGCTTTTTTTTTTTTTTTTTAAATAGATAATGAAAGGAGGAAGGAAAAACAGAGGAAAAAAATAAGTCCATGTGCCTAAAGGCATCCTCCATTCATAAAATATTTATAACAGCTGGATTTGAATAAAAGTGGATTAAATGTTTGTGGGAAACAACTCCCAGGAAGTGAATTCCAGAGAGTATTTTGATAAGCAGAGGTTCTGCACTGCGGCGAAGAGAGTTTGAGTTCATGGGCTCTCCCAGCTTCCAGAGTATTTCGGGAGAAAATGTGAAGGGGAGACACAATTGAAGCCAGTTCGTCAGAGCTGGCTGTCAATAGAATTTCTGACTGGGCAGAATCTCGCGGTTTCCATTTTTCTTTAACAAAGACAGTGGCTATTCATTTTTGTCGTCTTTGAGGGGTTCACCCAGAACCTGACTTGTATCTCTATGGTAGGAGAATATCCTGGGTGGTAGTGACGCAGTTTCTGGGTCTTCTGTTTGATAGACAATTAACCTGGGTTCCTCATATTCATTCTATTAAGGCAGCTTGTCTTAAAGCTTTGAGTCTTTTTAGGGGTTTAGCTCATACCTCTTGGGGTGCTGACTAATAGAACCTTCTCTTCTTGCATAGGTCTCTTGTTCTTCCTAAACTTGGATATGGATGTGAGGTTTGCTCCTCTTCAACAGATGCCCATCTCTGGTTGTTAATTCTGTGCATCATGCTGGTATATGTCTGGCAACCGGGGCAATCAGATCATCCCTGATTTCAAGTTTGTTGGTGGATGCTGGTGTACTCCCTTGGATTTGCTACACCAGTTGCTAATGATGAGGTGTTGGTATTGTCTTCACCGCATTCCTGACTTAATTTCTTGTGACATCGTCTCCCAGGATTCCTGATCATCTGTTTATGACACCCGTCCTAATTTCTCAGAGCTATTTGGTTACAGGGTCCGGTCTGTTATGTTAGCCCACTCTGTTCCGAGATTGGGAATTTGTCCACATCGGATCCAAAGGGTGGGTTCTTGGCTACTCCCTTGTGTGACATTTGGAAGGTCCGTTGTTGAAAAAAAGGACTCACTTCCCGCTCAGGTGTCCCTCTCTCTCTTTTTAGAAGATGCCTCCATTCATGAGCATTCTGTCCCCGTCTATACTGGACTAATACTGGAGTAGGATTTGGTGTTGTCTTCCCTTCCTTTAGTAGGGATGGTAGCCTTCCTGGCATTACTTCAGTGTATATGGTGGATCTGACTGCATTTTTATATGCTCTTAAAATCATTTTTAATCTGCCCCAATCCGTTTTTGCGATTTTTAGTGACTCGCGTAGTGCTCTGTCTGCACTGGAGTCTTTTAATCCATCCACTGGTTTTATCAATTTGAGAGTGGCTTTTTCTTCTTGGCCGTCGTGACCGCCATGTGCACTTCTGCTGGATTCCTGCACATGTTGGTGTGGTAGGCAATGAGAGGGCAGATACTTTAGCTAAAGCTGCGTCTTCTCAACAGCTCCCAACCGACTATCCACTTCCTGCTTTTGATGTAACACCTTACTTGTGGAACGCAATTCGTACATGTTGGCAGAGACACTGGGATGTTGTTTCTCATAACAAACTAAAAGAAATCTTTCAGAGAGGGGTTGTGCCAGGGGTTCTTCCCTCCATGTCTCAGCATTTGGAGGTGGCTCTTGCTATGCTTCGCATTGGGCACTCCCGGCTTACAGATGGGTTCCTCATGGATGGTGAGACTCAACCGTACTATGATGACTTCCTTGTTCTCCTTACTGTCTGTCACTTGCTGGTTGAGTGTCCGAATCTAGGGGACCTATGTCAGAGATTCCTCCATAGGCGTAAGGGGGCAGATGGTGCCTACTGTTTGTCCTTGATGCTCGGTGAAGCTTCTAGTGATTTTACTGATGTTTTTAGTTTTCTTCATGAGGTGGGCCTCCTTCCACTCTTATAAGTAATTGATGTTTTGTAAAATTATTCTTTTATCATTTTCAGTGTTTTATTCGTACTAACGGATACTAACTTTATCTTGAATATGCATTTTTTATTTTGCTGAATCATTTACTTTGTCCGGTGGTATATGACCCTGGCAGTTGCATTGCCAGATTTTAATTATTTTCAATCAATCAATCAATCAATTCCATCCACCTTCACATTTCCTATTTTTCCATTCATATCTCCTATCAAAAATACTTTCTCATTTATTTCAAACTTTTCCATGCATGCTTCCACATTTGTCCAGAACTCTTCTCTCACTCTGCTTGCACGATTGGCACATACACGTCGATATATATATATATATATATATATATATATATATATATATATATATATATATATATATATTCTACCAGGGGTAACAGGCGTTCCTCCTTTCCCTCCATATTTATCTTCCTCCTCCTGTCCCTTGCACCCATCTCTCTCTCTCTCTCTCTCTCTCTCTCTCTCTCTCTCTCTCTCTCTCTCTCTCCTTATTTATCTGACTCTTACTACTCTGCCCCCTCCCTCAAACCATCGGTCTTTTTGGTCTGAAAACCTTCCTTGGTCATAAGACCAAAAAGACGAACATTCCAATCCTATTTGTTCTAGTTTAATCTTTTTTTCTGCTCAAGAAAGACCATGTACCTCTCATGCTTTTGAAGAGGGATTATAAGAGGTCCAGGAACTTTCTGTTTCAGCTTTCACAGACTAACGCACAGTATTTGTGAGTACTTGTTTACTCTCACCGGTGACGTAATATGACCTCCTACCAGTGACCTCAAATGACCTCGGAGTCAACCTCACACAGCCTATGTCCGAACTGGAGGTCATGTGTTTCTCCATGCCAAAAATTCGGCTCCAGGGGTAGCCGGCGTTGCCCGGGCCAAAAAGACGAACGGTCAACCGGTGACCTCATTTAACCCAGATCTTAATTTTGACTCCCCTAAAACCTTCCTTGAGTCATAAGGATTCCAAATATGTTGGTTAAGGCCAGGTAAAATGAAAACTGAGGGAGTAGTTCGTGAACAAACAGACAAACAGAAAGTGCCATTCATATATCTATCTATCCATATATATATATATATATATATATATATATATATATATATATATATATATATATATATAAAATGTGTGTGTGTATGTTTGTGTGTGTGTGTGTGTCCATCCGTATACATAATTACCTCCGCCAACGAATTTCGAGGAGGTTATGAATTCACCTAGGTTTTTCTATTTGTTTGTTTGTTGGTCTGCATGATAGCTTCAAATGTTCTCAATGAATTTCATTGACATTTTTTGGAAGGGTCGGCCATGGGCCAAGAAGGAATTGATTAAATTTCGGGGAGCTTCCGGATCCTATATATCCCGCACAATATCTCAGAAGTTCTCAATAAATTCCAATAAAACTTTGTGGAAGAGTGGGCCGTGGCCCAAGATACAATTAATTAAATTTTAGGGCGTATTCGGATCCCATTGATTCCACACAAAATCTCCACGGATTCGGATCCGAAACATTTTAAATGACAATGGTATTGGAGCAGGTATGCCCTCTCTGGGTGCTTTTTATTTTATATGAGAAACTTTGTCTGTTTGTCTGTCTGTCTGTCGTCTGTGGAAATCGAGGGGGATACATATAGAACTCTCTACATTGCTCTGCGAAGGGTAACATTTTACACACGAATTTTGCTGTGTACATTAGAGTTGCTAACGTAACGCCTGTGATGGCCAGGATTAGAACTAATTAGAAATAATTGTTAACTTGCTAGAAACATGGTAGCCAATTACCAAATAATGCTTTATAGTACGTCTACATCCAAATCATTGTTAGGTACAACGGACGGATGGATGAACGGATTGGTGAGGTGGGCAGGGCGGGTTGGGTAGGTAGGTAGAGGGAGAATAGGTATATGGCAGGAAAAGATCCATGGGGAATATGTCCCTGGGGAAATTAACCCAAGGAGGTACATGGGTTCAGTGGGTAACATGGGACCCCAGGTGTCTTTTACAGAGGGAGTGGCCATCCAGAGTTCCAGGCAATGCCAGTAATCATAGAATTCTTCGTGGCCAAAGCCAAGTACCCCTGCAAGTACATGTGTGTGTGATGTGCCGTGGTCACATCAAATAGGTCAGATCATGACAGGACGAGATAGCCTTTGAGAGGTGAGGATCCAGCGGGTAAGTAAGCAGCTCATATCACTCCAAATGGAGCACTCTCTTTGATAAAAGCCACTGGTGAAATGTCTGAGAGTAAACTCGATTCTCTCACTTGTGTGTGTTTTTTTCCTAATCACCCTGTAAAATACACTTGTCCACACACACACACACACACACACACACACACACACACACACACACACACACACATATATATATATATATATATATATATATATATATATATATATATATATATATATATATATATATATATATATATATATATATATATATATATATATATATATAAAGCACTACTTTGCATCATACCAACGCCTCAGTGTGCCCTTATAACGGTGAGAAACATTGAAGGAGATACTCAGTTGCAACATTGTTGCAAGTTGCTCAGTTTACATCATACGGCACAGCAAAATATAATTACTTAAGAAGCACAATGGCATTGGAAAATATATGATGAATATAATAATTCGCATTTCGTAATTTATAGCGGTTATTGTAATGAGTTACCTGAGTCTTCAGGCATCATCATGCATTACATTGGTTCACTATTCAGTAAATCACTGCATAAATAGCCACAACATAGAAATAAATAGTAATTGTACTCTGCATTTTTTTTCATTGAGAAAAAGGTGACTATAATTAAACCTATTCACGTACGAAGGCATCCACTGATCTTTATATAATTTTTTTAAAATATTTTCAGCCACAAAAATGCAAACTTACTAAGTAAAGACTTTCATGGTTTTCTTTGGTTACTTTCCCCTTGTGTAAAGAGGTGGTCGCACTAAGATGTCGTCTCCAATGCATCATCCTCTGACAAATTAATGACCTAATGAAGATAAAATAGTAATTTTCAAGTCAGACCATAACCGTATGTTTCCAATTTTGTCTTGCTCAGTTGTATTACAAGTTAGTTTAGTTCGCTTTTAACCAGTAAGGCATATTTTAAGTCCTTTCAGGGTATTTTACATTTAATCAGTTTAGTTCATTCTCACTGTGTACCCAAAACAGGAAATGCAACCAAGTGAGCACTAGACTGAACTGATGACTTCGACGTCAGAGGGTTGATTCCTTCTAAGTAAAGGGGAAATATTGCTGGGAATCTAGAATGTTTACTACTAAATTCATTAGTGTTCTACACGGCCAACATTATACCATAAAGAATAAACTCTACTGTTTGTATAAAATATTAAGTAACACTGAAGCATTCTCTCTCAGCATGTACATAAAAAATCAGACTTCTTGAAAGAAACATGTCTTTTTGAAGCAGAAAAAAGAATAATTTTGGCTATATTTCAGTTACCTTCTTGGAGGAGGACGCGAACACAATTGAAGATATTAGTCTCCCGCCTGGCTTTGTGGTGTGTATGGGTGGGAAGACAAGGGGGCACGAGCAGCAAAACAGTGATCACTGCCAGCAGGGTAGTTACCACAGCCGCCCACACCAGTGGTGACAGAGGCTGCAGGAAGCCCCACGGGTCCACTTTAGGACGACCACGGGCAGCAAAAACCGTATATTCAGTGTAAAAGACGCTGAATGTGTAGTCTATCCACTTATTTCGATTATGTGTCATTGCAAAAGGACCAAGAGCTAAGTCGGCTTCCTGAAATGAAATAAGAACTACTATCATCACATTGATCGTGTTAGTCTCATTTCAAGTTTTCATGGCATACAAAAGGGGTGTTTGGACAGAAACACAAAATTATATTAGAAATCATACGGAGCTTTGCAAGTAATATTAACATTACAGTTCCTCCCTATCAAATCTTCAAAATTCTTTGTCACAGGTCATCCACCAAAAACTCACGACTCCTTCATAAATATTTATGGGAAAGAATTTATGTCTCATGGAAATGTAATGGGGATGAGGCGTCTGAGGAGTATATATGTAGTGATTTGTATGGATCAAGTGAGAAATGATGAAGTGCAAAGGAGAAATGGAGTAGTGCGGCAGATGGCTGATCGATTTGAGCAGAGAGTCTCGCGTTGGTTTGGGCGTATGGAGGGAATGGATGAAGAGTGATTGATGAAAAAGATAACTGGATCGCATTAGAGAGGTGTACGGCTGAAAGGAAGACCACAAATGGGATGGATGGACAGTGAGAAGAAGAGCATTAGTTGCAAGAGGGATGTCTGTTTAGCAATGAAGAGTGGCCGCACGTGATAAAGATGACTGGAGAGGAATTGTGAATGAATAAATGGTGACACAGCCTTGAGCGGGTATTCTCCAGCGTCAGGTCAAGTGTGGGTAACGGGATGGGTCCATTATGATTTGGCTGGGGTAAACTGGATTTGCTGTTAGGCTCTGCTGCAGATATTGCAAATTCCACTGCGCAGTTGACCCTCGTGAGGTGTGGTGTAGTGAGGATCTGTCCCTTCTCCCCTTGGGGCCAAGACACGAATAAATGTGTGTGTGTAGGGATGAGTAAATTGGGAGTGTGTCGTCCTGTCTCGGATACCTCCCTTTCTTCGGGGGGAGCAGCGTAGGTATATAGATTGATAGAGATTTCTCTGCTGGCTAAGTTTCAAAAGGTGAATTCCATGACCTTATATCACCTTATGAAAATGGAGAACAACTCCAAACGCTGGCTTGCCAACTACTTATCCGGTAGACAATCACTCGATACATTCTGGAGCAAGTCATCATGTACACAAAACTTCCGTAATGGTGTTCCGCAGGGCTCCGGTATTTCACCTAAAGTTTTCAGTCTAATCATGCATAGCATTCCTACACCTCAACCACCCACAAACATTGTCTCATAATTATACAGTTGAAAATACTACAACCTCACATCATTTTATGTACACAGTCTGCACAGTGCCACAAGACGATTTCATCACACTTCAGAGATGGGTCGAGGATAACAAACTGACAATCACTCGTGCCAAATCCACCATCACACTCATCACCAACAAACATGAACGCATGTACACCCCTAACATCACATTCTACATTGTACCTGTGCCACACACTCTCTTCACTAAGATCCTTGCAGTGACTTACGACAGTGAATTCACCTTCAGGGACCACACACAATACATAAGAAGCATTTTACCCCAGGGACATACTTTAGACAACAAAAAGGAACATTTTCAACTCTAGTGATAATATATTTTATCAGTTATGTCCTACCCCTCCCTGGCATGTGCCCCTTTCCTAACTCCCACTGTAAAGCCTTGCAGACTATACAAAACAACGTACTATACATCATCATTGGCTGCACGAATACCACTCTCACAGCTCACTTACACTTCGAAACCAGTCTTCCCTGTGAGATATTATCTTCATATGAATGGTAGACACTTCTGCGTGGCAGTCTGTCGTAACACACAACAGCTTGTCATTATATGACTGATCCACAAAACGCAAATAGATAATAAAACAGTCACCTCACAAGCATTACCAGATCCTCCTCAGCAACATCTCATTTACTGATTCAAACAAAAGCAATGAAGAAACACCTACATACCCATTTCACGCACACGACAATATATCTCAGAACACTATGTCACATCCCTCCCCCTCACATTCCCAACATCTACTTATCAGAGGTACCCTTAAACAGAGCCAACCAAAATAATACACCTAGCTTGGTTTAGTACAGGACATCACGCAGCTCTCCTCAGTTACTCACTTATATTTACGTTGGGTGGAATCATAGATGGCACATGTCTCATCTCATCTCATCTCAGTTCTGGCCCAGCAGTCGTAGCAACCACACGTCTTCCCCAGTGTCCCAGATACTGAAACGTGGCCACTCCATCCCGCAGACATATCCCATCATCCATCTCAGCACAGCCAGTCCACTTCATCTCATCCCTTGCCATAGACTTTTACTGATCGCAACTTTACATCTTCACCAATCTTTTTTTCTTTATTATCTATCGGCTCATTCCCCAAGGTAGACTCTGGTCCTGATTGGGCTCACCCAGTAGAAGCTCTGGTGTGGTACGACGCCGAACCCCGAGGCAAGTGGCACGAGGAGTCCCCATTAGGGGGTGGTTGTAGGAAGCACCATGGCGGGTTTTCTGAAATAGGGATAGGAGTCCAGGGTACTCCTTCGGCCTTGCAAGTGGTCACCCCCTTCAGAGTTGGGGAAATTTAGGGCACAAGCCCTGGATCTTGGGTAGGAAGGACCTTTTAGGTGGCCTAGTAGTGGCCAACAGAACTCCACCAAATGAACCAAAATGGGTAAACTAAAAGTAAAACACAGAACGCCTCGGGACTCGCCAACAAAACTGAAACTGTTAGAAACTATCGCCCCCCAAGAATTTAAAATCACTGGCCTCAATGATTCAAAAGATTACGTCACTGCCTCCACGGCCTCAGATGAGGATGTAGAGAAATTACTGCCCCACACAGTAAAACAAGCACTGCAGGAAAATAGCTTAACGCCGATCCTGCCGCCAGAAATTAAAACAAAAAGAAGCATCATCTGCACTAAGGCAGATGACATCATATACTGTCATACCGAAGATGCCATTGATCAGGAACTTATGGAAGAAAACTCCTGGGCCAAAGTAATCGAAATAACCAAATTTGGAAAAAGAAACACCATGAAAGTAGAATTCGACGAGGCAAGAATGGCAGAAAAGGCAATGGAGGACTTAAAAATGTTCCACTTATACATCAGCAAACACCAGATCGAAGCTGAAAAATACATAAGAATCATGGCTTGCATGAGGTGCTATGCACTGGACTCACACCCCTCATGCCCCAAACCCCCGTATTACGAAATCTGCTCAGAATGTTCCTCCCTAGAATACACATGGAGAAACTGCAATTCTCCCTCTAAAAAATGCATTAGCTGTGGAGGTGATCACCGCTCTACGGCAATGAAATGCCCCACAAGAAAGGTGAAAATTGCCATTAACACACAAGTCACCACTCCTGCCTCAGTCCGCCCAGGTACAAGCTTCGCTCAGGCAATTAAACAAACCAGCACTTCTATCCCCACAACAGCAACTACTCATAGCACAACACCCAACGAGCAATTCTCAGTCTACATAGTTCTTATCATGAACGCTCACATGAATGAGCTAGCAATGCCAGGCAGCTTCAACAAGATATTAGAGCAGAGCTGTACACTAAATGGACTTCCTGTACTGAAACTTCCCCCCAATCCCCCTCTGAAAAAATACTCCAAGTAATGCTACCCACATCAACAAAAAATCTTTCTCTTCCACCAACCAGCTTAAGAGCAAATCCCCCAGACCCACCCACTAGCTCACCTCCCACCTTCAACTCAACCTCTAACTCTGACGAAAATATCGAGGATGTTGCAACACATAACTCCCCCCCCCCTCCAGGGGCTCACGGCCTCTCACACCAAGAGGAAACGCATCTCCATGTCTCAGACTCAGCCTACCGAATGGACACTGGCTCAGATGCACACTCAAACTCCTCAGAGGACGAAGAGCAAATTAATATTGATATTGAAGTGGACCAAATAACATTCACAAAATTGGAAGGAGTCAAGGCAGCACTCCTCCCCTCAATATGGAACCTCAAGAGAGAATGTAAACATAGTGATCTGTCCATGGTCATTAAAGAGAAAAAAACATTAGTTAAGGTGAACAACAAAATAATTATGTCCACAGATGCAGCATTAAACAAAGAAAAAGCTGTATGTGAGAGACATATAAATTCCAATCAATGATCCGACCCACAGACACCACTGAAGAAAGACTCCTTCTACAAAAGCTGGACCAACATACAAAAACATCACAACCCGCCCAGTCCAGACCCCAAAGACACAGACAATGAGAATAATTCATTATAATGTGCTTAACTGGCATGGACGAAAATTTGGTCTAATCGACATATATCGTAACACAGACCCAGAGATCATCCTGATCAACAGTCATGGCATTCCAACACAAAACTCTCTACATATCCCTGGCTTAGCAATATTAGCCAGCAGAGGAAAGTTAGCAGAAGAGGTGAAATATTAGGGCAGAGAAACATACCAAGCCTCTCTCAGCTTAGGAATATTAGCCAGCAGAGGAAAGTGAGAAGCAGAAGAGGTGAAATATTAGGGCAGAGAAACATACCAAGCCTCTCTCAGCTTAGGAATATTAGCCAGCAGAGGAATGTGATAAGCAGAAGAGGTGAAATATTAGGGCAGAGAAACATACCAAGCCTCTCTCAGCTTAGCAATATTAGCCAGCAGAGGAAAGTTAGCAGAAGAGGTGAAATATTAGGGCAGAGAAACATACCAAGCCTCTCACAGCTTAGCAATATTAGCCAGCAGAGGAGAGTGAGATGCAGAAGAGGTGAAATATTAGGGCAGAGAAACATACCAAGCCTCTCACAGCTTAGGATTATTAGCCAGCAGAGGAAAGTGAGAAGTAGAAGTGAAATATTAGACGAAGTGGAAATGAGAAAGAGAAGAGGTGAAATACTGTATTAAACAAAGAGGAAGAATGGGAAAGAGAAGAGGGGAATTATTAAACGTAGAGGGAATTGGGAAAGAGAAGATAGGGGAAATATTAGATGAAGTTTTGTATCTGTGGGCAGAAAAACATACCAAGCCGTTCTCAGCTTAGGAATATTACTCTTATGTATATAGCGAAATAATCCAAAGTGTTAGTTATCAATTCTGTAGTAGTGTAAATTGAAAAATATATCCATCGTTATTGTGGGTTTTTAAATGACCAGGATTTTTAAGATGTGTTTTGACGCCTGGTGGTTCAGTGGGGTTATCGCTGCAGCTATTTTTTTTTAATGAAGAAAGAAGGAACCAAAGACCAGGAATCCGTAAAATGGTTCCCTCCAAGAAGAAAAAAAAAAAAAAAGATAAGAGAGCCAAATTCACGGTCCGTTCATAAGGGTTTAATTCTGAAGTATGGTTCATTTATCGTTGCCATAGTGCCACTCAGGGGTGGGTAAGTGGCTCATCTGGTTATCACTGCATTGAGTAACCTAGCCCTGGGACCCTACGCTGCTGATGGTGCAAAAAAAGGTGATGCAATTGACAGAAAGAATTTTTTTTTTTTTATGCTTTCCATTTTTTTGAATTTCGTGTCAATATGCTTTTTTTTTTTTTTTTTTTGTCGGTGTGGGTGGTAGTAGGTTCAATCCCAGCTCACGTGAACCTGAACCCCGTGAACTGCAGGCCAAGTGAACCTCTCCGGTAGCTCAGTCTCTCTTAAAACAATGGGTGTATCTAGAAATTGAAGAAAAAAAAAAAAAACTGATACCAGATTTTCTCTTATTTCAAAGGCTGTTGTTTGTGTTATTGTTTTACTGTTTTTTTTTTTTTTTTATTGAACTGTTCCCCCTGAGACAGTCTTGGTGAGCTTAAGTGAAGCCTACCTAATTGTGAAGGATGTGGTGTGTGGTGTGGTGTGGTGGTATTGTGTGGTGGTGTAGTGTGGTGTGGTGGAATGGTATGGTGGTGTGGTGTGGTGTCGTGGTATGGTATTGTGTGACGGTGTAGTGTGGTGTGGTGGAATGGTATGGTGGTGTGGTGTGGTGTCGTGGTATGGTATTGTGTGACGGTGTAGTGTGGTGTGGTGGAATGGTATGGTGGTGTGGTGTGGTGTCGTGGTATGGTATTGTGTGACGGTGTAGTGTGGTGTGGTGGAATGGTATGGCGGTGTGGTGTGGTGTCGTGGTATGGTATTGTGTGACGGTGTAGTGTGGTGTGGTGGAATGGTATGGTGGTGTGGTGTGGTGTCGTGGTATGGTATTGTGTGACGGTGTAGTGTGGTGTGGTGGAATGGTATGGTGGTGTGGTGTGGTGTCGTGGTATGGTATTGTGTGACGGTGTGGTGTGGTGTGGTGGAATGGTATGGTGGTGTGGTGTGGTGTCGTGGTATGGTATTGTGTGACGGTGTAGTGTGGTGTGGTGGAATGGTATGGTGGTGTGGTGTGGTGTCGTGGTATGGTATTGTGTGACGGTGTAGTGTGGTGTGGTGGAATGGTATGGTGGTGTGGTGTGGTGTCGTGGTATGGTATTGTGTGACGGTGTAGTGTGGTGTGGTGGAATGGTATGGTGGTGTGGTGTGGTGTCGTGGTATGGTATTGTGTGACGGTGTAGTGTGGTGTGGTGGAATGGTATGGTGGTGTGGTGTGGTGTCGTGGTATGGTATTGTGTGACGGTGTAGTGTGGTGTGGTGGAATGGTATGGTGGTGTGGTGTGGTGTCGTGGTATGGTATTGTGTGACGGTGTGGTGTGGTGTGGTGGAATGGTATGGTGTGGTGTCGTGGTATGGTATTGTGTGACGGTGTAGTGTGGTGTGGTGGTGGAATGGTATGGTGGTGTGGTGTGGTGTCGTGTTGTGGTATTGTGTGACGGTGTGGTGTGGTGTCGTGGTATGGTATTGTGTGACGGTGTGGTGTGGTATGGTGTTGTGTGGTGTGGTATGGTGTGGTGTGGTGTGGAATAGTCACATCTGATCCCTCCAAAGCTGAGTGACGTTGTGTATATATTAAAAGTGAAGGATAAGCTGATGGAGGTTGAGAAGAGAGAGAGAGAGAGAGAGGGGGGGGGATGAGAGAAGAGGAGAGGTAAGGAGAGATGTGGAGAGTGGAGGAATGGAGGAGAAAGGAGGGGGAGGGAGGAAAGAGAACGCGGAGGGAAAGAGAGAGAGGGAGGGAGAGAGAGAGAGGTGGGGTGTGAAGAGCAGAGGAGGGAAGTAGAGGGGGGAGGAAGATGGAGAGGAGGGAGGATAATAAGAGAAAGGAGGGGAGGAAAGGAACAGAGGGAAGGAGGGAGAAGGAGAAGCGGAGAGGATAGAAAAGGAGAGGAGGGAAGAGACTTGAGATGAACTGAAGGTTAAGGAAAGGGGAGGGGAGAAGTGAGGAGGGAGGGAGGGAGAGAAAATGGGAAGGAGGGAGAGGTTGCATAGGAGGTGAAGAACAGACTATAGTAACTCCGTAAAATTCTGAGCCTCGGGAGGGAGGAGTCTCCTTGGTTACTAGTCAAATCCACCCTCCAATCAGATGGCCATAACTGAGCTGAAAGGGGGTAGGGATTTTTATCAATTAGGACCATAAACATCTCTACTAAATCACTACCACACCTACCACCACCGCTACCACAACCACCACCACAACAACTATCACCACTACCACACTGACCAACACTACAACTACCAACACAGCAACAACTATCACCACTACCACACTTACCAACACTACAACTACCAACACAGCAACGACTTTCACCACTACCACACGTACCACCATCACTACCACAACCACCACCACCACCACAACAACTATAACCACTACCACACTTACCAACACTACTACCACCACCACAGCAACGACCATCACCACTACCACCACAACAACTATCACCACTACCGACACAATCACAACCCCTACCACTGCTTCTTTCTCAACTACCACTACTACCATCACTCCTACCACACAACATCTCACCACACTACCAGCACCAATAGCACCACTACTATAAATACCACAACCACCACCATCACTGATAAAATAACTACCACAACTACCACCACCACAACAGCATTAACAA
This sequence comes from Coenobita brevimanus, assembly GCF_032717465.1. Lineage (NCBI taxonomy): Eukaryota > Metazoa > Arthropoda > Malacostraca > Decapoda > Coenobitidae > Coenobita > Coenobita brevimanus. Next base: position 26,858,552 of record NC_136961.1, on the reverse strand, counting down.
CAGACAGCTACCATCGCCACAACCACACTGCCACCACACAACCACAACTACCACCACCATAACAACAAGTATTCAGAAAACAGGGTCGCACTATTATATTCTTGCTTGACCCTTTACCCTTCCAAAACTATAAGCTGACCCTGCCATGCCCTTTGACCTTTTCCTGTGACCTTGCCCTTTGACGGGTTGTTCAGAAAATCGAATTCCTTTACCCTTGTCTTACGCTGAACTCAACTCCTTAGCTGATCCACAACCCTTCCACCAAGTTTGGCCCAAATCTGATAAAAACTGGTATAGTTATATTGCACACACACACACACACACACACACACACACACACACACACACACACACACACACACACACACAGAAATCTATTCAATCTCCCCATCGATGGAACAGTCATTGCCTTAAAAAACAATATGCAATATAAACTCTTGGACCACTTCATATCTGACATGCTGACTGTAGAAATTCAAACACAGACTGGCAAAATTATCATTGCCACAACATACCTTGCCCCAAGTCGTCCTTACCTCCCAACCCCCGACTTCATAAACCTATTTAGGAGAAACTCCCCAGTATATCTAACAGGAGACTTAAAAGCTAAACACCATCTCCTAGCCCCTACACCGCGGGCTTGTTTACCAATGACTTGCGTGTCCCGCGGGGTTATTTGGGCTCCGACAGACTCTCAAAAAATATTTGCTAAAAATCAATTATTAGTCCTAGAATAATAAAATTATATATGCTTATTGCACATACCTTCAGCTTTCTCCTGGAATGATTGTTGAGCCTTCGTCAGTTTCCGTGGGACTTGTGGAGACCTCTGAAGTAGGGTAACTAAGTCTCCACCATACACTTCCCGACAACCCGTTATATGATTACCACAGCCAGATACAAACACTATAAACACTATTCTACCATTTTCAAGTAGTTTGGGATCCATACAAAAAAAAAACACTGTGAAAGCAATGGAAATTACGAGCGCGTCTGATCGCCGCACTTGCGCTAGTTCGCTCTAGGCACTCTGTCATTTATTATTCATAAAACCCCTCACACTTTATATTTCTATTACTATATCACACTTATATATATCTGGAGTCTTTCTCCATAAGTTTCCTTCAGTCATATTATTTTATTGTCACTGAAGTCATTCAATTTTTCATTCAGTAAAATACGTAGAGAGCCACGGATTCACTCTCACTGTTATAACATAAATTATTTGTACTCATATTCTTATATTACTAATTACTTACATTACTATTTACATTTTCTATTCTATTTTCAATATTTACCCTTCTATTTTACTTACAATATGTTATTCACTGTCATTTTCAGTAAGATAAAACTATAATACACTGTTCAATCATATGAACTGAACATCCATTGCTTTCACCTGCTATTTACACATTATTTACACATTATTTCCAAATAATTCTGCTTCCACACTTGCACTGTTAGAACTGCTTCTGGCTGTGATAATCGAAGAAGCAGGTTACACAGAGGGGAACCTGGCACTCAGCGCACTGCCAAGAGGTGCGTTTATGCTCAGGTGTGCGGCATGTGGTATGCGCACATACCTGACACCTGCGAATCGCAGCCTTCCTTTTCCCTGTGGCAGGCATTAGCTCAAGTCTGTGCTGATCCATATACGCCCTCTGCTCAAGTCGGTCGGGAAGTGTAACTGGATGGCGCCTTGGAGTTGCTGCTTGCACCTTACCATATTTTTCCAGCAGCTGCTGGACACAAGTCCTGGCGAACAACCTCAGGGAGAAGGACTTGGGTGGCTTTACCTTCATCTTGTACAGGATGAAGGCGTTCAGCATCGTCATATCTATGAGATGCAGAAAAACTTTCCTGTACCACCTAGTATTCTTCCTGAGGCAGTCGATCTCACCAATCATCATGTCGGACTTGTCCACCAGCCGCATGTTTATATTATAGTCCAACACAGCATCAGGTTTCATCACAGGTTGGCCTGTCCTACGGTCGACCTTCCCACTGTCTCTCATCTCCCCCTTATGTACGGTGGTGAGCATGTGCACGACTCTCTTGTCATGCCACCGTATTGCCAGCATCTTCTCAGACTTGCATAGGTGCACGTCTCCTCGCTGCGAGTTTCCCGCCTCTGGGAATTTGGGGAAGTTGGCACGATTACTTTTCACAGTGCTGCAGGAGCCAATGCCGTGCTCAGAAAGGTATTTGGCAAGTTTCGGTGCTGTATAGTAGTTGTCTGTATACAGCACATGATTCCCACCAAAATACTTTTCTAGGAGCACTTTCACTACACAGCCTGAGAAGCCAAGGGGTAGTGTTTTATCGAGATTGACAGTGCTGGCTGAATATATGACGAAGTCAAGGATGTACCCTATCTTACAGTCGCACAGTACAAAGAACTTAATTCCAAAGCGATGGCGTTTGCTTGGAATGTACTGAACAAACCGAAGACGTCCTCTGAACAAAACCAAGGACTCATCAATGACAACCTTCTGAAATGGGTGGAAGAATGACATGAACTTATCCTTCATTCTGTTCAGAATCTCCCGGATCTTCCAGAGTGGGTCGGTTTGGGAAGGTACATCATTATCGGCAAAGTGTAGGTTTCCCATGATGTTCCGGAAGCGATCTCTGGCCATGTACTTGATGAAGGTCGGTGAGGGTAGTAAGGGGTCCATGGACCAGTATTCTTCCAACTCATGCTTCTTGGAGTGTGGCATAAGAAGCATGAGGGCAAAGAACACATACAGCTCCTGCACTCCCAGCATGGTCCACTGTTGCATCTTGGCTGCACCTGTACCACTAGCAGCACGTTGTGATTCGAACTTGTTGGTCTCATCACATATGTGCTGCATGACTTCGTCATCTAGGAAGGCCAAAAGGTAGTCGACACACTCAGCATTTTCGTCCATAATGAAGGCAGGCTGAACTCCTGACGAGCTCTCATCGAAAACCAGGTTTTCGGGGACAAAATCTGACCCTTCCGTCCACGCGAAGGCGTCCAGGATTCCCTGGCGTGGCGGTGGAGGGATGGTGGTGGTGGTGGTGGTGGAGGTTGGCTGAGAGGGAGGCTTATCTCTGTCAAGGTCACTCGCACTGACCCTAGGTTGCCGTACAGCACTAGCAGCCCTTACCCTACTAGCTACACTACTTTTCACTTTCTTAGATCTACCTCTACCTCTACGGCCGGCCTTCACTGTTGATGCTGGTGGTGACTCCGACGACGAAGACTCCGGAGATAACTCAGCCGACGATGATGAAGAGATGAGTAAAGCGGGGCTTGGGGAACGGGGAGGTGAATGCTCTTGTGACTCATGGCAGGCTGGGTCACGTGGGGGCATTGTTCTGGGGCTAACACGCCACCCTTTCACTCCCTTCCCAAATTCTTGTCCTTCCTGCACTAAAGGCTCCTTTCCCTTGGAGCTAGACACTGATTCACTGGTAGGAGCACTTGTTGTCGCTGTTTCTGGCGCAATAACTTCACCCGGCTCATCTCACGATTCACCAGAATCGTCAAAATCGCTGTCCATTATTATCATGGACAATTCAGCAAGTTCTCGTGCCACTGCAGAGTCACTGAGGCCTTTCCTGCTTGCCTCAACACTTTTCTTTGGCGTAGAGGTCACGGGGCCCTTTGCAATGGGCGCAGAAGCGGCAGGAATGGCGGGGCGCGAGTGCGACATGTTGTCTCTGCAGTGGAGGACAAGGAACTAAATGCCGCGGCTTATCTGAGAAGGGAAGGGTTGACAATGACACTTTAGGCTGACTGCTGCTAACTTACAGGCTAATTTTTTATAGGTAGAAAATCTCGGCAATAAATAAAGAAATAGGTAGTTCCAGGTGAATGTAAATGTCAATTAGGAATCTCCCTTCCTTTCTGATATATATTTTTATTACAGACATCGATTACAAGGCATAAATCAAAGGGGAAATTACCGTGGTAATGTAGCGAATGAATGCACGTGAGGTTTTGTCAGGTGATAATTAGGCAATTTCTGGAGTATAACACTATCACTTACCTGTTTTTTTTTTGGTATATATTATTGGGTAAAAATATAGGGCATAGGGCTTATTTCAATGGATGAAATCTGTGGAAAAAGAAGGGGGAAATTTCCATAGCGCAGCGCGGCGTGGGAGGTGAGAGGAGAGGGTAATGGAGGGCAGGTAGGGAGGGGAATCACGAAGGGGGTAAATTATCTGAGAAGGGAAGGGTTGACAATGACACTTCAGGCTGACTGCTGCTAACTTACATGCTAATTTTTTATAGGTAGAAAATCTCGGCAATAAATAAAGAAATAGGTAGTTCCAGGTGAATGTAAATGTCAATTAGGATTCTCCCTTCCTTTCTGATATATATTTTTATTACAGACATCGATTACAAGGCATAAATCAAAGGGGAAATTACCGTGGTAATGTAGCGAATGAATGCACGTGAGGTGTTGTCAGGTGATAATTAGCCAATTTATGGAGTATAACACTATCACTTACCTGTTTTTTTTTGGTATATATTATTGGGTAAAAATATAGGGCATAGGGCTTATTTCAATGGATGAAACCTGTGCAAAGAGAAGGGGGAAATTTCCGTAGCGCAGCGCAGCGTGGGAGGTGAGAGGAGAGGGTAATGGAGGGCAGGTAGGGAGGGGAGTCACGAAGGGGGTAAAATAGCTAAAATGTCAACAATGGATGGGAGTACAGATGAGATTTGGAGTGCTGACTAGTGTTGGACATTGGCAGTACTGATAGATGATACAAGCCACCACTTGAGAGCCCGGGATAATTCAAAATAACACAGAATCACAAAAGTGACGCCCCGCGGTATGATCCATTGTAGCCGAGCGTCACGAAAGTGACGCCCCGCGGTTAAGGGGCTAGGCAACAGGACTTCAAACACTGCAGGCAGACAAATAGCCCAACTCATCACCGACACTACACTAAGACATATAGGACCCTACTTCCCCACATTTCACTCACACAACTCTTCCACCACCCCTGACATTGCACTCAGCAACATGAACGCATACCACAACGTTCACTTCTTCCCCGGACCCCTTACTACCAGCGACCACATCCTCTTAATTGCCACCACCTCCACTGCCCCAGTATCCATTCTCATTCATCCTAGATCCAACTTCGCCATGGCCAACTGGAACAACTTCAGACAAGAAATAAACACTGCCTTTGATAACTTCATCAACCCACAAAAGGGCACTGTCCAGGAAATTGACCTAGCCTTCGACAGATGGTACTCCACCACAAACGAAGAAATCAGGAAGGACATTCTAACAACTACACACAGAACAATTACTCATCCAAAACACTCCAGAGACACACACATCCTCATTATTCAAGATAACGCTCTCAGAATCCTCCCAAACACACGGCAGGACAAGAGCACATTTCAAACTCTACAGATCTCTTCAAACTCGATTACATACATCTCTTCTAAACTAACACACACACTGGACTAACATCACCAACACTGCCAACACATACAACGGCCCCTCCACCTTCTGGCGCAAAATCAAAATTCTCTCTGGCCACTCAATCCTTTTTCCCCACTATGTTCTAGAGTTAGACCCTCGAGGCACCAGACAATACTCCCATAGAGAACATGAAATCACACACAGAAGATATTGAGAAGCCATTTTCCAAGAAGACGACTATATACATAACAACCAAAGACACGAAGACATTGTAGGAGAATATCTAAACAACAATCCCAACTGACTCACACCATACCACACAGCAAACCCTGCCAACTGACTCACACCATACCACACAGCAAACCCTGCCAGACTAGATTCACACACAATTTTTACTACCCCAATCTCTGAAGGAGAAATTACAACTATTATAAAAAAACATGAAGAAAACGTGCCCTGGAGAAAGCGGCATCAACAAAATATTTATCTAACCTCCCTAGTGTAGCCAAAGAAACCTTCAGGCATATATTTAATGCAACCTTTTCAGCAGGATATTTCCCAGATAAATTCAAAGTCGCCTCTATCAGATTAATCCCAAAAAGAACAATAATCCACATCTAGTAGAAAACTATAGACCTATATCTCTCCTAGAAGTTCCAGGGAAGACTCTGGAAAATATCATTAACAAAAAATTAAGAATACACTTAGATTCTAACACCCTATATAACGAAAATCAATATGGTTTCCGCTTCTTGAGGGGCACCACCCAAGCAATCGCTACTGGAACAGAACACATCGCATTTAATAAATCAAACAAAGGACAACGTCATATAGTCCTCAGAGATATAACAAAAGAGTTCAACAAGGTATGGCACATAGGCGTAAAATACAAGTTACTCAACCTTAACCTACGAACTCTCACTGATAAATCTTATGTGATTTTCTAAATGACAGAGGAGCCAAAATCAAATTTAAATATCACACTGGACACAGCTTTGCCCTGGGATGTGGTGTCCCCCAAGGTAGTGTTCTGTCCCCAACTCTCTTTACCATCTACACTAGTGACACCCCTCAAGCCATACATGGCACCAACATCAGTTATGCCAACGACATCACTCAAATAATAAAATACCCAGGACCATCAAGACACATAATGAACTCTAGAACTAAATATGAAGAAGAGAAAATAAATGCACATGAGAACAAGTGAAGAATCAGGACCAACATCAATAAATTCACTGTGATCCAACTTGCCAATACAAGAAAAGAACCATTAATAATCAATGAAGAACTAATTGATTTTAAAGAAGGAGGAAAAATGCTCGGCCTGAATCTTAACTCTAGAGGATACCTAAACAGTGTAAAAGACAGAAAAAAACAAAGCTACATGTGCACTATGTCGTCTACTCCGCTTTAAAAACATGAACACCAAAATTAAAACCCATCTTGTTTAAACGCTAGATCTTTCCATCCTAGAATACCCCCCCCCATCCCCACACACACACCTTCAGCCGCACCTAGATGAAGAAACTACAATCAATCAATCAATCATTTCCTGTGGCACCCTCGGGGATGCATAGGGCCTCGATGAACTCACACCACAACATCCTATCTTGTGCTAACTCCTCAAGATCTCCCCAACACTCATCTCCAGCTTCCCGTCTCATTGTCCTCACCCACGTCTCTTTTGGCCTTCCTCTACCTCTCCTACCAAGTGCCACCCACCCTGGTGTACCTCGTACTATTCCCTGTCTCCTATACACATGTCCTAGCCACTTCCATCGTGAGAATCTAACATATTCATCGATCGGCTGCACTCCCGTTATTTCTCTAATTCTACTATTTGGTATCCTTTCCCACCACTTAACTCCTAATATTCTTCTAAGTGCTTTATTTTCAAACACCAAGAATTTATTTTCCATAGTCACTGTGCTGTACCAAGACTCGTGTCCATAAATTAAGATACTCCTAACCATTACCTTATAAAGTTTGATTTTTGTATGCACAGAGAAATTGTTATTATTCCAAATATTTTTAAGCATTCCCATTGCCTGATTAGCCTTCTTTAACCTTTCCTCGAATTCAAAGTTCAAAGAACCATCCTTGGCTAAATAAGTACCTAAATATTTACACCTATCAACTTGCTTTACAACCATACCTCCAATTACACATTCCTGCGCATTTTCCATATTCATATTGATTATTTCAGTTTTTCCACAATTAATAACCAAACCCACCTTGCGACCTTCACTCACCAAACAGTCCAACACTCTCTGCATCTCTTCTGGCCCATCACAAATCAAAACTATATCATCTGCATTATCTAAATCCAAAAGTTTCCTGTTCTCTCCCCAAAGTATACCTGCACCGGTTTCTGTTCCAACGCGTTTCATAATGTAATCAATGACCAATATAAATAGAAAAGGCGATAGAACACCACCTTGAATTACTCCGGACTTGACTTCAAACGAATCACTAAGACAACCATCAACCATCACTTTACAAAATGTGTCCTCATGCATGTTCATAATGACCCTCACAAACTCCTCTGGTATTCCATAATATCTCATGATCTTCCCCATAGTCTCTCTCGAAACACTATCAAAAGCCTTTCAAAATCAACAAAACAAAGACTTAACGGTACTCTCATTTCATTAACTTGCTGCATCAAATGCCTAACTATAAAGATCTGATCATTGCAACCACGTCCCTTTCTAAAACCAGCCTGTTCATCCCTCAGAATACCCTCAACCACCGGCTCCAACGTATTTAACAACACTCTACTGAAAACTTTCAAAGCTATCGGTGACAAAGAGATTCCCCTCCAATTACCACATTCACTCAGGTCTCCCTTCTTCGGAACTTTAACAATTACACCATTCTTCCAAACTGATGGTAGTAACCCCGTCACCCATATCTTATTGAATAGCTTGGTCAAGATCATTATTAATCTATCCCCCTCCACTTTAAACATTTCCGGAAATAAACCATCCTCCCCTGGTGCCTTATTATTCTTTAACTGTTTTACTGCTTTCTCCACTTCTGCAAGCCTCAACTCTCCTGTTTCTATATTTAAATCTTCCTGAGCAGACGGTATATCCTCTTCTGGTGGTATTGGTCTATTAAAAACTGTCTCAAAATGCTCTTTCCATCTATTTTTAATATCTCCATCTTTGGTCAATAAATTTCCTTCCCTGTCTCTAACTGGTATTTCCTTGCGTTTACCTGCATTACCACTCAGTTCTCTAATCGATTCATATGCTATTCTTTGACTCTGTCCATCATTTTTGTTTATTAAGATTTCGGTCTCTGCAACCTTTTCATCCACACATCCTCTTTTATCTCTCCTAGCTAACCTTCTTACTTCTGAATTCAAACTCCAGTACGCAGCTCTTGCTAATTCAATCTCTCGTTCATCAACGCATTGCATCTCACTCCTCAATTTAGCCTCACCTCTCTTTTTTATCATATCCCACGTTTCCTCTGATATCCATTTCTTTCTCCTGAAGCTATGTCTCCTTCCAATCGTACATTCAGCAGTCTCATGCAAAACTTTGTTCACATCCTCCCACATCTCATCTACACTTCTCTCCCCCTCTTCCAACGTTTCCAACACCAAAAACCTATTTCTGCATTCTAATCTGAATTCCTCCTTTTCTTCTCCTTCCCTTCTAAGCTTAACAATATCGTATCTACCAACACCAGATTTTTCCTTCTTCTGATTTTTAAGTTTAAACCTTATTTTTGCAATGCTGAGTTGATGGTCACTACCAATATCCGCTCCCCGTTTAACATGAACATCTAGCAGAGAACTTCTATGCCTCCTACTGATAGCGATGTGATCAATCTGATTTTAATATTTTCCACACGGCGACACCCAAGTTGTCTTGTGTATATTGCAATGCTGAAAGAGTGTGCCCCCGATGACTAAGTCATTTGCTAGACAGAAGCTTCCAAACCTCACTCCGTTTTCACTCATCCTACTACCAACTCCCATCTTACCCATACATGCCTCAAATCCCTCATTTGAACAGCCCATTACTGCATTAAAGTCTCCAACGCAGATCAAAACATCATGTCTAGGTACCCTTCCTACTCCTTCTTGCAACTTTTCATAATATGTGTCTTTCCTTTCATCGAGTGCATCATTAGTAGGTGCATAACACACAAACAGACTGATGTTGCCATGATTTGATTTAAACCGTGCGTATAACAATCGCTCATCTATAGAATCCCACTCACATAAAGCCTTATTTGCCTTACAACCCAGCAACAATCCTACTCCCTGATAATGCATTCTGTCCTGTCGACCAGATATCAATAAACGTATACCATCCTCCAAATCCAACTTATCGACTCCAGTTAATCTAGTTTCTGTCAGAGCACAAATATCAAGTCCGTAATTTTGAAAAACCTTCACTAACTCATCGATTTTACCGTCATGATTTAGCGTTCTCACATTCCAGTTACCAATTTTAATTGTATTTAATTGTATTGTAACTACAGACAGTTCAAAACAAGGCTCTCAGATTTGCCACTAACCAACACTATCCATACACACTAAACACCAACAAATACACGAAATAACCAAAATCAAACCCCTGCACAACCAAGCGAGGAAAATATGAGGGAAAATCGAGACAATCAACAATGAAACATAGAACTCCCTCAAAAATACCATGGATGAACGGAAACGTACATTCCACGGATGGTTCCCAAATAGTTTAAAAACCATCACAAACAACCCAAACCCTATGCCCATCTACTAACACATACTTCAGAAACAAACACCCACTCTACTAACTTGCTGGTTAAAAAAAAAAAAAAAACATGGTGGTCAGCCCACCATCTATCTACTCCCTTCCTGTTTCCTACTGTCTCTTCCTCTGTTCTCACCCATGTTCCTATACAGTATATATATATATATATATATGGCACACGCCCCGGTTGTAGAGTAGCCCCACGCAACACAGCACCCATTATGAAGGAATGAACAACACATGCCACGCTATGACGCAGACACAACTTCAACGGTGTAAAGAATCTGTAGGACGACCCCGTAGGGGCAATTTCTCGTCGCATTTGACGGGTCTGCTGGTCCAGGCTGACCTGGGATGAACTACAAAAGCATCATTATCATCTTCCAAACTTCATTTTAGAAGTTTTCTTTACGTCGATTTCCGCATATACATGCATTCTTTATGGGCAAATTCACCCTCCGTATACAATCAACTAAAAATTAGGCGTGACATAATACTAACCTTAAATCTTGTGACTTCATCAGTTGTTATTATCTACGCTAGTCCAACAAAGTGAAGTTTTTACTTGCATTTGGCCTACATTTCTATGTCGCAGTTTCCATGCCTACATTCTTTAAGTATTTTCTTGAATTTAAAAATATCATCATTAAACTGAGGATCCATACAATTGCAAGTTGGTTTGAGTTCTCGTCAGTTACTTAGAAATATATAGCTTTTCGGGAATACTGTGTATTTATATCGTTCATGGCAAGTCAAGAGTAAAAGCAGTGGAGATGGACTGTTCAGAAACGTGTGCTGCATGTTGACAGTTAATAGGATAAGGAACAAGGTGAATGGAGAAAGATACATATTAAGGAAGTCTGTTCAGAAATGTGTGCAGAGTGTGTACAGTGCATACGATAAGGTACAATGTAATTGGGGATAGATGGATAATAAGGAAGTCTGTGGACACAAGTTGAAGAGACTATGCTAACAGGGCATGGGCATGGGGAGCGAATGGGTGTAAATAGAGTGGTGAAAAGGGCACGTCTGGGCTAATTTGAAGGTGAGAGGAGGCGTGGTAGGACCAGAAATATGTGGATAGATATGGTAAACGAATATGTCGGAAACAGAGGTATAGGAGCTAAAGAGTCACGTGAACTGACTAGTGATCCAGCTGGCTGGATGAATTTCGTGCGGGGGAGTGTATTACCAGAATTTAGCAACCCATTTTAATTTGACAGTCGTCGGATTGGCTCTGTCTGATGGGTAAGTGTGAATTAAGTGAGGAATGAATTTCAATCAATCAGGTGGACACAGGATTCTGGGGGTTTCAATTGTGTCCGAATGGAAGTGTGGCTCATTCAACTGGGCAAACTTTAAGATCTCATTTTTACCGTTTTTATTTATCGATTTCTGGCTCCCTAGACACTGCCTTACCCCACCTGGGTTGGAAAGGTCTGGATGATGATGATGATAAATCGTCAAAGCGTTTTATTCCTTCTTTATGAAATGTGATAATAGCTTAAAGAATTAAAATACTGACCTTCTGATCTATAAGCCACATAATAATAGAGGAGATATTTTGCAAAACAGAACAGATTATGTACCTATAATGTATGATATCAATCGTAATCCTACTAAATAATTAAAATGATGTAAGCTGCCATCTGTAAAATGAGGTTGACATTAAATAAAATTAACAGACGTATCAGCAAACTAGTCAGAATGAGCAAAAGATAGACGATGAATCAAAGCAACATAGAGTTGCTTGGTTATCCCCAGGTATCATGTACAACTCTACAAAGTTCTTATGTTGAAGTAATTTACAGCCAAATTAATAAATCCGCCGACAAACCTCAACCAGCATTGACCCCTGCCATCCATATTTCTCATTCCTTCCCAAGCGGCTAAGGGAGTCCTTCCTTCTCACATTCATTTGTTGTCTGTTTCTTATTACATCACAATAAAATAGTTCATTTAACACCTTTCACAAACCTTTAGTAATGGTTCTATGTTTCAGATATAAAACTGATGTGTCAAATGTGTCAGCGCTTCTGGTTTCCATTCTCTTATAGATCATTTTAAAAATTCGGATAAACCGTCAAAATATTTATTCAGATGTTCACTTCCCTCAAAGAGCTATATATTTACCTACGAATGTTAGATTAGAGTAGACCTCATTCCCTTTTAGTATTTAATGCAGCTAATGCATTCATGAATATAAGTTTGTTATTAAAGAATATATTTCTATTTCTTTTACCACACTTTATCAGCCGTGTGATGAAGGTGCTTGGGTTCTGGCACGACACTATGAAATATGTGTATCCATTATTTAAAAATTAATTAGTTTGCATACTTACACTTCAGAATTTAAGGCAGTGATGTACCGGAGACATGTGGACAAATTACTGAAGCCTAGAATGAAGCGTTTATTACCACTTTCAAATGGAATGAGCTAACTAAATGCATCTGTAGACGGCCTGCTAAAAGTTTTCTCCTGATAATGTGGGATGGTGTGAGGCATCATCCCAGAATGTTGTGACACGGAAAGCTGTTTTAAAAATCTTTAATACTTATTATGCCATATTATGGGAACTCTTTGTGTATATTATGAGGCATATGAATACTGACATGGTAACATCTAGACCAATGGCTCTCAACCTGGGGGACATGAGCAGTTTCCAAGGGAGGCGCAAAGACTCAAAGGAAAAACAGAATGAACTGAAAGTGTGTGTGTGTGTGTGTGTGTGTGTGTGTGTGTGTGTGTGTGTGTGTGTGTGTGTGTGTGTGTGTGTGTGTGTCATGATGAATTACCGATTTGTATTGAGTACTCACATTCTGTCTGCTCCGGCCTTCAAAGCACTGTTTTTTGGATCCGTGGAATAAGGTTTTTTCTCCTCTGTTGTGTTGCCTAGTCACCTCCATGCTTTTTTTCTTTTTCCTGTTTCTAATCTGATCATTTTGAAAGAAAATGAGACACCAAGAAGTTTTATACTGCAAGATGGACCGCAGCTCAGTTAAAAGGCAACCGTCCCCCAACTCTCCCCTCCATTTCCCTATAATGGGGATAGTGGAGAGCAGGATAAGGGCTAATTCAGTCTGTATTCGCCTGGGTTATCGTTGACCTGAAGCTGCGGCAACAGCAAATAACAAGTACCAGACACAACAAACTTCACCCAACAGCAGTTATTTTATTGTTGTTAAATACTGACTTGTTTCGACCATTTAGTGTCGGTGCACAATTAAAGTCTTGGGTAATTGCACAAATTTTTTCGAGTTGCGTCCTCTGAAAATCCGTGATCTTTCATTTGACCTTTCAAGGTCTCTCAAGGTCAAAGGTCATGCTGCCAAAGGAAAGCCCATATGAGACTTCCTTTATCTTGGTAACAGTAAATATCTCTATCCTCAACGAGTTTCGAGTTATAGCACCCTGAATATCCGTGACCTTGAGTTTGACCTTTCAATGCCACTTTCGATCAAAGGTCAAAGTATCAATTAAAAACCCATATGGGATTCCCTATATGCTGATAATCCCTCTGTCTTCAACCAGTTTCGAGTTATAGCCCCCTGAATATCCATGACCTTGAGTTTTACCTTTCAGGTTCACTCAAGGTCAAAGGTCTTGGTGGCAAATGACAGCCTATGTTACGAGTTCCTGTATGTTCCTAATAGTAAATATCTCTATCTTCAACAGTTTTCAAGTTATAGCCCTCAAAAAACGTGACCTTGATTTTGACCTTTCATTTTAATCACTTTCTTTGGGGTCCATTGCCCACATAACCTGAAAGTTCCATGTAATTTAATTCTGCTGTTTTTCCGTAATGTTGCTGACAAACAAGGAAATAAACAAACTTTACTAATAACAATACCTTGCCAGACTCCGTCGAGGCATGGTAATTATTCAAGAATAATTTTTAAGATGGAAGGAAATGGGGGGGGGGGAGGCGTGGATATGTGGACCAAGGCTGAGGGAGGCGCAGCCAGAAAAAGGTTGAGAACCGTTGACCTAGACTGTGAAACTGTCACTAAATTCCACGTGCGTTTGACTTACCTCCCTCATTACTAGACCCAGCATTCCTGTCCATGTGCCGTCTGTTTGCCTTGTGCCCCAGCTTCGGTTAGGTGATCTTTTATAGATGTAACTGTGAAATTCAGTAAACATGGAACACGTCAGTAACAAATCTGTACATTACTGTGTATACAGGCATATGATATCTTGTAAAAAATATTAAACCACAGAGATATCTTTCAGGTTTTAGTGTCTTCAGATAGGTTATGTACAGTTTTGTGATAAACATAATGGAACAATAAATAATCACTGCATGTCACAGAAATGTACAAAAGTAGTAGAGGGATGTGAAACCATGAGGTGCATAATATGGATCGTCACTAAGATTTGTGTGAGTGAAAACCTTGCATCTGGAAAACCATTGGCCACTCGATCAAATTCTCTTGCATCTAAATATTTTTAAGCATGATCTTGTCTCACTGATAAATGAGCCTCAAAAGAAAATGTTGTTCATCATTTGATAAGGAAAGGATTAAATCCTAACTGAGATAATGTAGCTCTTCACTGTGAAGACTAATGTTGTCAAAGTCTCTCTTCTCTCTCTCTTTGATTTATAAAGACTCCAACATGCATGCTTCGGCCTTTGTCACCTAATGACGACTTTGCACACTGCTCGATCCCTATCAACTTTTCTACTTAGTCCTTTAACCCTGAGATTACACTATATGATCTCATCCTTGGGCCTTCTCGATCTGCCATTTGCACCTCTATCCTTAACACTGACACATCCTCTGCAACCGATTGTCATCATCCATCCTCTCCACATGCCCAACCCAACTCAGTCAACCCCTTCCCATTACAGCACTAATACATCCAAATCCATCTCGCCATCGACGGGGAGGTATAGTGGTAGTCAGAGGACATAGATCAAAGGAATGTTACTTTTGTTTTTATTGTATAATGCAATGTGTAACATGAAATATCACAAAGCCATAGCTCCAGGCTCTACAGGCGACTGACGAGTGACGAGAGATGCTGTAAGATATATATTTTACTAATATATTTTGATGATGAAGGGGAGTCTACATGTGGTCCCGTATAGTTCACAATGGGTGGAACAGCTGCAGCATCCACCCGGGAGAAAAACTTCCCCATTTTCTCGTTCACCTTGCCATGGGGAAGGACCCTGGTCCAAACTCTGTTGAGATACTGTGTTGTACCTGTAGGATGATCCCACAGAAGTTGCTTATCTATGGTTGAAAGTAATACTCGGTTAGACAGACCGAGGTTAAGGAACAACAATATCCAGTGTACCAGTACTTTTTATGATACGTACCGCTTCTGTGGCTTTGTTTATCAATTGAGATCAATACTCAGTTTACCAACTGAGATGCAACTGCAAAACAAAAAGAAAAAAATTGAAAGATAATTAAGGCATGCCATAGGCCTGAATGCCCTTCTGACAACCAAACAATTGGAGGGATAGAAACCCGGGTTAGGCTCCAGCAGCAAACTTCAAGTAAACACAATATAATTAGTTTATTTGCCAGCACAGAAACCTAAACCCACACAGTTATAACTAACACAAGACAACTCCAGCCATCCATGGATGAAGTTTGACATACCTGAAGTTAAGCCTCTGGGATAAAAACTCAGCAACATTATTCATGGGTCCCCGGAAGGTGAGACGCTTGCCCCCCGGCACTGTGGGATCATCCACCATTATAGCTACTTGAGTTGGGAATGCTTCAGCTGTTATAATCAGGTGGGGCCGGTGACTGAACCTGCGTTTTAAAATTCCTATAAATAATACACATTGACTGTTAAACCAATATTTTTATTAGATCATGTGTAAATATGTGACTTGCGAAGTAAATGTTTTATCTGTTGCTGTTCAACCAATATTTAGAACTATGTATTATGGTTCCTTCTCCCCTTGGGAATAAGATATGAATCAATAAGTGTGTGTGGATGAGAATATTGGGAGTGTGTCGTCCTTTCTTTGGGGGAAGCAGCCTAACTATATAGATAGATAGATAGATAGATAGATATTATGGTTTTAGGACAGTCATCATCTGTCACACGTGAATAGATTCGATTTGAAATAACTTTCCATCATTCATTACCAGGTTCTCTTCTGTTCCATAGCTCTTGCCGTGATCACACACACACACACACACACACACACACACACACACAGTTAAGCAGTGTTGCCAGATTAGCCGATTTTCGGCTAGATCTAGCCGGAAAAAAATGCATCTAGCTGATAGCCGAAAAAGGCAGCCGGAAACCAAGATAGTGTAGCCGTTTTCTAGCCGATTTTTGGCATTAGAGAAAATATTAAATTAATGATTTAAAAATTGAAATTATTTAATAATACATTTAACATAAAATATACATTTTGTTACTAGATATTAAGTTTTCAAATATCCCGCTGAAACTCGTGTAAAATGGGTGGGGGGGTGGGGGTCTTAACCAACTGATCACCTCACACGTCGCGTTCATGTGAGGTTCCTTCCCCTGTCCTGGACTTGTGACTTGTGAGCTCTCAGTCGCAGTTCTAATCATCGCGGTAACAGTAGTGCGCTTGTATGACTAAGGGAAGATTTACCTCATTATATTAGTTACTCTTTAAATTGGATTGAGAGTTAATATAACTATTTCAAATATGGCTAAGCAAGTTAAACCGCGTTCATATACACAACGATTTAGAAAGCAGTGGCTACAAGATGAGGTATGCAAAGACTGGATTAAAGAAGTTCCTAATGATGAAAAAGTGTTCTTTGTAAGTACTGCAAAACAACATTCAGAGCTAAATTTTGTGACATTAAGGATCATGCAAAAAGCAAAAAACACCAAGTGAATAGTGAACCATTTTCTTCTGCACGACAAGCAACGATAAATTTTCCCAAAGTTGAAAAATCTCGGGACGTGGCTAGAACTGAAGCCCAGTTGGCACTCTTCATTGCTAAACACTGTGCCATAAACTCATGTGATCACCTTGTGGATGTGGTAAAAAAATGTTTCAGTGATAAATCTACAGTAGATCTTGCAATGCACAGAACTAAATGCACTGCAATACTGAAAAATGTTATGATGCCCCATTTTGTTGCTAAGTTAAAAGAGGACATAGGTGACCAGAAGTTCAGTATTTTAATGGATGAATCCACAGACATTGCTGTAAATAAATACCTTGGATTAGCTATACATTACTTTAGTGTACATTCACAGAAACTAGTTTCTACTTTTTTGCACCTTGCACCTTTACAAGAATGTGATGCAAATGGCATTGTTAACTCTCTGAAATCAACTTTGTATGAATATGGACTTAGTTTGCAGAACATGATTGGTATTGGAACTGACAACGCAAGTGTAATGGTAGGTGTAAATAATGGAGTTTACAAGAAACTTAAAGAAGAAGTTCCTGCTTTAGTCCACATCCGCTGTGTATGCCATTCAGTCCAGTTAGCTGTGTCACATGCAAGTTCTGAAACCATGCCTAGAAACCTAGAATTTCTTATAAGTGAAACCTATAATTGGTTTGCCAGGTCCTCGTCCAGACAGCAGACATACACTAACTTATTTAAACTCATTAATGATGGACATGAACCTCTTAAGATTGTGCAAGCCTGCCAAACCCGTTGGTTATCTATTGGTTCTGCAGTGCAAAGACTATGTGATCAATGGTTGGAGCTCAAAACACATTTTGGTATAACAAGATCATCTGAAAAGTGTTACACTTCTGAAATGTTATATTCCATGTACAGTGATGAATGCAACCATGCCTACATGCTTTTTCTAAAGTCTGTTTTAAATGAGGTTCAAAGGGTTAATAAGTTATTTGAGTCCAGTGACTGTGACTCCACCAAATTATTGGATGATTTAACACTCCTGATTGAAACACTAGTAAACGGAGTGATACTTCCATCAAACCAGCATCGTATAGATCCCTTCACCTCTAACTTGGAAGAGTATTTAGTTCCCAAACTATACCTTGGTTACGAAGCTGAGAAACTCTTATCAGAACTACACAAGAATTTGCCTGCAGATCGAGAGCAAGACATGCGAGAGCGAGGGTCAAAATTTTTGGTAACTAAGGAACTTCGACAAAGGTTGCCAGACAATGTACGAGTGTTGAAAACTATGTCACAGTTAAGTGTTTGTAATACTCTGCGTGTGGTAAAAAACTCCATTGCTCCTCTCCTTGAATCATTGAATGTTAGTGCAGAAACCATAACAAAAATTGAGCTCCAGTGGTCAAATATAACCCTAGTAAAATGGCATGAAACAAAGGACACTGTGAAATTTTGGGCAGAGGTTAAGGGTTACAAAGATGCTTCAAATCTGAACCCTTATGATGAACTGTCATCTGTTGCTCTAACAATACTGAGTTTGCCACATTCAAATGCTGAAATTGAAAGAGTTTTTAGTCAAATGAACATCATAAAGAGTAAATTAAGGAACAAAATGAAAACAGACACCACTAATGCCTTGCTTCATGTACGGTACGGTCTAAGGAGAATGTCTGAAACCTGTGTAACCTACAACTTCCCAAATGAAGTTCTGGATCTTGTAACTTCAAGTCATAAGTACCAAGATAATCAAGATTCGAGCAGAGTTGCAAGAGACAAGTCATCAACTTCATCAGCAGAACAAAAAGATGATGAAGACGATGAAATGCTAAGCTTCATCATACAAGATATGTAAAAGGTGAGAAAATTGTGAGTATGCAATATTAGTTGATATATGGATGCACACAATCTAGCCATTTTTCTAGCCATTTATGTGTGAGTCTACCTGTTTTCTAGCCGATTTTAGCGCCCGCTATAGCCGATTTTTATGAGAACCATCTGGCAACACTGCAGTTAAGGCCTCAGAAAGACAACACGCCATATCACCTCACTCTGAGCTGGCCACCCTTGGCCACAACTGGCCATACCTAAATAATATCTTTATATGAGTCAATCTCTGTACTGGGTTTAACTAACCAGTGTTCTAAAACAACAGAGCAAGTTTAAGCAAAAGTGTTGCCCAAATAACAGAATACAACCAATTAGTGCAGGAATGTGCTGATCAAGTCCCAGTTGTTTTGACTACGGTACCAGAGGCGAGTAAGGAGATACATATTTGTAAGTAAAACTTTTTTCTTTCTTCTTAGAAATAAGACAGGAGGACCATCATTTTTAGTAAAGCGAATATGGAAGGAATTAAGAAGAGGGATAAAGGAAGAAAACAGGATGATTACCGGGAAATGGTTGAAATGGAAACATAAAGCAAATTAGTAGAAAGGGTGAACAGATTGGAAAGGGCATTTCAGAATGAAATGGATGAAATTAAGGAGCAATTGTGCATGCAGAAGGAGGAATATGAAAAATTGGTAAAGGAATTAAACAAGAAAGACAAAACAATAGATAACCTGTCAGTTGAGTTGGGTTCACTTGGAAGAGTGGTGAAATGGCCAGTACAGTACAGTTGTCAACCACGAGAGTATTATAGAGGAGTTCAGAACTGATACAGAGATAATTAGGCAAACAAGTAGTCTGATGGACCAAAATAGTGATACCGAAGAAGAAGATAACCCAAGTGAATGAAGTGATGCAAATTTATAAAGATGATGTGGAAACTACGTATGCTGAAGTATGCTGAAATGGTGAAAGTAAGGAAAGACATAGAGACAAGAGTCAAGGAAAAAAAAACATTAAAAAGGAAGTGAGAAAAAAAATCCATAACAACCTAAACTTGGTCAAAGATTCAGCAGATATCAACAAATCTATAGTAATCACTGGTAGGCTATATAGGAGGAAGAAAAAAAAAATGTCGAGACAAAAAACAGATGGCAAATATAATGAACATATTGAAGGAAGTATCAGAGGAAATCTATAAAAAAGGCATAAAGGAACACAAAATGCAAGGGAAATATGAGAGAAATAAGTCAAGGCCATTGCAAGTAACTTTCCAGAGTGTGAACACTGTGGAGGAAATACTAAAAAATGCAAACTCATGGAAAATGAAGTATATAAAAAGTTTGGATAAAAATATGCCTAACCCAAGAGGAATTGGGAATACTAAAAGAGAAGAGGGAGGAGGCAAAAACAAATAATGGGGGAAGATCAGAGGAAGAGAAGAGTACCCCTTTTTTTTTTTTTTTTTTTTACAAAGAAATTGGATTGCCGGTACGAAAATGGTACATAAATAACAGGGAACAAAATGGAGGAAGGTAGAAGACTCAAGTTATGGCAAGTGTGTAAACAAGATGGTTAGAAGTACTCAAATGTGGATGGAATGGTGTCTAAATTATTAGAGATAGAAGACTATATCAAAGAAAAGAAACCACATATTATTTGACTAACTGAAACAAAAATAACCTGAAAGATACCAAACTATACCATAAACTTAGAGGAATACAATAAATGGAGAAGAGACAAATTTAAGAAAGGAAGGAGAAATTAAAATCTTAACAAAGAAAAATTTACAAGCCAAAGAAATAAAACTAGATATACCCTCGCAAGTAGAAGTGATTGCACTGGAAATTAACACATATGAAGGGAACTTAATTGTGGCAAATTTATACATGCCACCCAATACAAACACTTGGGAATGAGGTGAATATGAAGACCTGGTAGAAAGTACAACTGAAAGTTTAAGAACATTACCACATAGAATGAAAAAGAAGTCTGAAAGAATTATATTAACTGGAGACTTCAGTTCAAATATAAATTGGAATACTGTAGATGTAAAAATCCGTGAAAGCGTTTGGAATCAGAAGCTCCTAGATCTTGTGCAGGAGTTTTTCCTAACACAGCATGTAAAGGAAAACACCAGAAAAAGAGGACTTTATGATCTATCAGTACTTGATCTTATATTTACCTGGCAAGAAAATGAAATTGACAATATAATGTATCATCCCCCATTCGGCATAAATGACCATGCAGTATTAACCCGTCACGTCCTGAGGTTTTCCGCACCTCCGACATCCCCCAATCCCGAGGTATTTTCGAAAAATTTTTTTTTGGCTAAAACCTCCGCTTTTGGTGAGAAATATCGAAAATTCATAGAGAAATCGCTCACCTGAGGTTTAAAATACTCGATCCAGGTAGGAGTTCCTCCTTACCTGACTGGGTTTTCTAACATGCTGGCACCAAAGAAAATGAGTTCTATGGGAGGGTAACTATTTCACACAACTCATAAACGGTATTTATTTACTTGGTAAAAATTTATATGTAGTATGAGAGTATATTGGTTTTCAAGCAGTAATATAGGAATGATAAGCATTGTTTCACTCACTAACGAATCACCATACCTGACCTTTTTTTGCCACATTACATGATCATTATTTCTGTTTCTTCCTCTAATGCTATGTAAACTTTGTCCTCCACATTGTCATCGATTGGGGAATCACTCTGGCCCTGAATATCTTTACTGGCCAGGTCACTGGTAACAGGTGAATTGCCGAGACAATGGCATGAGAGGGGGAGGGGGGAGGTTATGCGGTGTAAGGCATTGTCCCTGCTTGGCATCTTGTAGAGGAATAGAGGAAGGTGTCCCGTGTATACGTACGAAAAATCACGTGCAAAAATTGAAAATTGTGCAAATTAGGGACCTTGCAATTGCATGACGTACCAGTACGTTGCCGGGACTGGCAAATGCAAAATGTTGCAACGTACCCATACGTCGACGGGACGGGGCGGGTTAAACTGTAACTTCAGGATTCAATATGATGTTACCAGTAAGGAGTGTTACAAAAAGAGTCTAAATTACAACAAGCGCAACTAACGTGACCCAAAGAAGTACTTCTTAGAAATAGATTGGGGACAGGAACTTAAATGACAAGATTTAAATATTATATGTCCAAATTGTGTGATCTTTATGAAATAGGAGTCCAAAATTTCATCCCTCAGTACAAAACAACAGACATGAAAATAAAAAAATCATTTAATACAGAATATAAAACATCAAGAGAAAAAAGGGACTTGCTGTGGAATGGATACAGAAGACACAATAGCGAGAGGGCATAGAACAACTATAAACAGGCAAGAAATAATCGAAGATAAGGAGGTAGGCCTCAAAACAGTTTGAGGAAGACAATATAAATAAAAGTAGTGATCAACCTAAGCTTTTTTACAGCCACATCCGAAGCAAAACCAAAGTTAAAGATAAAATACAGTCCATTACGGATGAGGGGATCATCTATACATAAGAGAAAGATATTTGTGAAGCACTAAATAAAAACTTCCAATCAGTTTTTGCAATAGAAAAAAACTTTGAGAGAGGTGATATGAAACATACATGCTCACACATATTACCAGATAAGAAAAGCAAATGATCATAACAGAATTTCAGGTTGGGTGCTACATGAATGTGTGGAAGAGAAGCAGGATATGTATTTAAAATTCAAGGAATCCTTTGGTCAAGGTAAACTTTTTTTTTTTATGCGAGGAAGAAGGAACCAAAGACCGCGAGCCCACAATTATTTTTCCTTCCAAAAGAAAAACAAAATACAAGAGGGAGCCAAATTCAAGATCCGATCATTTCGAGATACCTGGACACATTGCGTTTGAAAGACTGGAGATGATAGGAAGCGGGAAATACAGACAGAGGGAGACAGTTCCAGAGTTGACCTGTTGCATAAACGAAGGACTGGGAGAGTTGGACAGGAAAGAGATGAGAGTTTGTTGCTAGACGGGTGCTATGCGCCTGACGTAGACGTGGAGGAAAGCATGCAGACAGTTCTGAGGAGCAGTGACCATTGAAGTAGCAATAGAAAAGAGATGAAGATGCAACATTGCCAAGAAAAGACAGAGGTTGAAGGGAGTCAGTAAGAGGACGAGAGTTAATGAGATGAAAAGCCTTTGACTCCAACCTATTAAGAAGAGCTGTATGTGGGAAAACTCCCCACACATGAGAGTTGTACTCTAAACAGGGCAGGATAAAATTGGTCAACAATTATGCAAGGGTAAAGAAGGTATGGAGTCAGCTTAGCACATCTAATCTCTTGGAAGCAGATTTTACAAGCGATGCAATATGATCTTTCAAAGATAAGTCCCGGATGAATGAAACCCCAAGCATGTTCAAGGATGATGCAGGATTGAGCTGAATATTATTAAACATTAGAGTGGTACTCCCTTGGAAGATTGTTTCAGGTTGATCTGTGTAAAAACTGAGTTTTAGATGCATTAAAATCAAGATTAATTTTACATCCGTGAAAGATATGAGCTAAGTCAGACATTAGGTGTGTGCTATAACACCTCATCACTTGTTTGTTGAAGTAACTGCTGAGAATGGATCGAAAAGCGGGAACCGGTGGAAAGCGTGAAGGGAGAGAATCATCAGCATACGAATGGATAGGGCTTAGATGTACGGCTCAGAAAGTCATTGATGAATAAAAGGAAGAGAGTTGGTGATAGGACTAGAGCCCTGAGGAAAACCACTGTTTGATAGATGTAGCAGAGGAGAAGAAACGATGGCCGCCTCACAACAGCGGCATATAGAACAACCAGAAAGGAAACTACTAGATGAAGGCACAGACAGAAGGATTAGAAACCGTAAGAGGGTAGTTTGGAAATTAAATATTTATGCCAGATTCGATCGAAAGCCTTTGGAGATGTCTAATGCTATGGCAAATCTTTCTCCAAAGTCCCTAAAGGAGAGATGACCAGGAGTGTGAAAGGTAGGTGAGAAGATGCAGCCAATGGGAGCACCCTCTGATGGAACCCATACCGACAATCAGAAAGAAGGTTGTGACAGGAAAGACGCATTTAAAATTTTTCAATTTAAAATTGACCCAAAAACTTTTGTGACACAGGATGTAAAAAAGAAATTGGATAATAGTTAGAGGGCTGGGGAATGGTCACCCTTCTTTGGGGAATGGTGGCTGAATGAGAGCAAACTTCTAACAAGGAAGGAATGGTACAAGTTGACAATCTAAAGGCTAAAGAGTTTACCTAGGCAGGGTGTAAGCACTAAAGTACAGTGTTCTTGAGGACAACAAGAGGGACTCCATCAGGCCCATATGCCTTGTTAGTAATGAAGGCCAGTGATGGCAGAAGAAAAATACATCAGTTGAACAAATTTTACATGTCAGCCATGAGGGGGAGTCTGAGGGGTGAAGTGATGGAGGAACAGCACCGGAATCGCTCTACAGGTGGAATTGAGGGAAGAAAAGTTTGAGCAAAAGAGATTTGCTTTATTAGTAGGAAGAAATAGCTACAGAGACCATCAGAATAGATAAGAGGAGGAGAAGTGAAAATCAAAGAAGTACTGCCTGAGGTCTCCCAATCTGCAGCTCCAAAGTTCCACAGATGACTTTTCTTTAGAGGGTCCGTAGGCCGTACCGGAGACCGGTAATATAGGACAGGTTAGATAATAAGGTTGTGATAGGAGGAGCCCAACAGAGAGGAAAGATTAACAGTGTAAGCAGAAGGATTAGTTGTAAGTGAAGAGGTCAAGGGTACGTCTGGAGCTCTCTCCATGGCAGTCAGGGGATATGGATAGGGTGCTGTACAAGCTGCTCTATGTCATTAAGGGATAGAAAAGATGTAGGCTTGTTCACCAAGGTAGATCAGTGAAAGGAGAGAAGAGCCAAAGTTGGTGGTGAACATTGAAATCTCCCTAGAATGGAGATTTCAGAGAGAAGGGAGAAATGGATAGAATGTGTTCCACCGTAGAAGTAAGATAGTTGGAAGAATTTTTCATAGTCAGTAGAATTAGGAGACAAGTAAACAGCGCAGTATGTGTATTTAGGCAGAGAATGACAAGAAAGCCGAAGGCAGAGAGTAGAGAATTCAGAAGAATCAAGTTCAGGAACAAGGGAGAGCAAGATAAATCGTTGCGTACAAATACACAACAGCCACCTTTGGCTTTGGAGATGAGTATAGAGAAAGTAGGAGGAAAAAAGAAAAAGGGTTTGCTGTCAAGTTGCCTCAGACAGCTTAGAGTCTCTGTCAAGAAGAGAAATGTGAGGGTTTAGAGGTGGAGGAGAGGCGGTGTTTGACAGAGAGAAGAAGTTAGAGGAAAGGCTGCGAATCGTCTATGTGCAGAAACGAAGAAGTGAGTCAG
This sequence comes from Coenobita brevimanus, assembly GCF_032717465.1. Classification (NCBI taxonomy): domain Eukaryota; kingdom Metazoa; phylum Arthropoda; class Malacostraca; order Decapoda; family Coenobitidae; genus Coenobita; species Coenobita brevimanus. Next base: position 26,833,323 of record NC_136961.1, on the reverse strand, counting down.
ACAGTGGTTCCAGGCATCTTTTCTGAGTCGTCACCGGGAGAAGTGTGCGGATGGTGGGGGAATTCTATGGTCTCCTCCCCCCCCTTGGGGACTCCGAGGCATGATTTATTGACGCCATTTTTTTCTTTTTCAATTTTGTAAAGGTAGTCATGTAGTGTGTACTGTGCATGTAGTTTGGTGCTGACAGAGAAACTAGTATTGGAGAGCATGCTGGCTACTCTGTGTTACTGAAACCCTGAAAAAGTTCAGGAATGGGGATGGTCAGGAACTAGTCCTGAGTGGCTGATGAAACGAGAGCTTCAGCTCTCCGATCAATCAGCTTTTCCATCCACCTTGGGAGTACTGCCCTGCTCTCGATTGGTGTTACAGTCTACTCCTCCAATCAATCATTGCCTTCCGTTCCATTGAATTCTACCACCCATACCAATCTACAAACAAATATAAGGGCATTCTACCACCAGGAATGCATGCTGCAGAACACATGCTCTTAGCATGCCTAACCAAACATTTGTTGTGTCCCACAGACTTCAGTTTTTTTAATGCCATGTATTTATACCACGCTGAAAATAACTGGGGAGGCTAGAAATGGAAAGATCATTTCACCTGGCATGGATGAAGCTGTGCTGGGTTAAAAAGATGTAAAAAAGAGGTTAATTCCAATTATGGGTTAAAAATGTATTAACTGACACATGATTCAAAGCTACACAGCAAGCGTGATTATCAATTTCCTTAATTTTGGCTTAAACCTGGAAAGATGAAGTGAAATTTAATAGTATATATCATTGTTTCTTTAATACTCACCGTGATATCAGACGGATTTAAACCATGGATATCAAAAGAAATAATGTGTGATTAAGAAAAAGAAGGACAATCGACTTCGGAAAGATATGAGTTTTGATATGAGGAATCCAGTAGGGTTGATACAAATGATTAAATAAACAAAAAATATATATATAGTTCTAAAGTTAAAACTTTTAAGACGTTTCATGGATGCCATGTTTCGTGTAGCCTTCACTCTACAACTGTTTCAGGCCAATAGAAGGTATAGAAGAGATACAATTTTACGTTGCTTCAAGCAGCATACCTTAAATCGCTGCCATGGGCAACAATGAATGAGTCATAGAAACATACTTTTGCCATTGTTATGGTGCATCGGCGCAGCGTAGTATCCTCTTGTCCGGTGATATATGGCAATTTACAGAAAAGTAGCTGTTGTACAACGAACCAATGGCGCAAATCATACTGACCACTTACCTCAGAATGGTGAGACCATTGTTTGATTTTTTCCCCAACCTTGTATGTAGTGTTACCCACTTATATGGGGATAATTCCAGTTCTTCCCCACTTCACACGGTTTACTGCCATCTTCGAGTTATAAGAAAAAAAAACTGTAGATAGCTGGGAGATTAAATGAATCTTTGTAGTGATGAACTGTGCACTTTGTTATGCTATGGGCATCCAAACTTGGCATGGATACTCATAACGGGATACTGTTTCGAAAAAGCCTGTTAATCATATTCAGATTTCAAGGTGCCGCCATATTTCTTTCTATTTTTTTATTTTTTTATTTTTTTTTCCAGTTGACTGTATGACTTAAATTCGAAGAAGTTGAGTTGAAACTACAGTTTAATTGCCATGGAGAAGCCAAGCTGGGGAAGGCGGTGGTTGAACCGGTAGGAGAGTGAGGTCTGCAGTCGTAAGGGACCCAGGATCGAATCCACAGCTGGGCCAGATGATGTTCGGATTTAAGGATTTGAATTTCATAAAAAGCAGACACTTCTGATTGACTATCAGATAACCTCGCCGACATGTCATAATAATACCCCCATTAATACCAGTACACCAGACCATAGCATGTATTCAATATGGACGGTGGGTGTTAGCGCCGAAGATGGTGACATGTGGAGGTGTGTACGGAGGGAACTACTGGGCCTTTGGATTGGCCTTGAAAAGCCTTTGCCCAGAGTCGGACTGTCGTAAAAAAAAAAAAAAAACAGAGTTTCTAAAGAAAGTTCTATCATATTCTCCTAAGAAAAAGAGTGATTGTCAAGGCACAACCAGGGCACACTGGTGACATCACTGCTGTGAAACTCAGCACGTTGGGTTCTTAGTATCAGCTAAGTAATCTCCAGACTGCAGCAGAATAATTGTATTAGTGTCTCAAATGCTATCTATATTAGCCCCACAAACATAACCTACAGTGATGTTTTAGTTAGATAAGCCGCACCTGAATTGACAGGATGTGCCAGCTTGGGAGAGCTGAGCCAAGAATGGTAACGGGGTTTCAGTTATCCGGATGGCGTACAGATCGCATGTAAGGACTTAATGATACTGGATGAACGATCGGAGCTAGATGTAGGAAGTCTTTATATCGGAACCAGAAGTTGTAGTCCCATACTTGAATGTGACTGTTCAGTACTCTATGGTCAAAGGTGGTAAAAGGATATCGCTTCGGCGTTAAACCATCAATAGTGCTTCCGATTTCGTGTACGTGATATGGTACGCATGTGATTCGTGTATAATACGTTCTTATGTAATAATACTCATGTATAATATATTCGTATATTATAATGATTCGTGTACAATATGATACATGAAATAAGCCGCATTGTTGACAGGTACGTTGTCCAGAGTTACGCTTATAATGACAACTCTCATAGAGTGTGTGCGCCGCGACTATAGGAGAGTTAGCCGTTGGAAGGTACACATGGACAGAAGGAGTGGTGTGTCCCTCTGTTCTTAGAAACTTCTTCACCATTGTGGCTATGGACAGCATAGCCCTTAATCGAACAGCAACCACAGCCACCACTTTCCATGGAATAAGCATATCCACTCTTCCAGTACCCAACATCAGACAATGAAAGTGAAAATGCGTGAGCCACTTCTGAGTAATAGACTGAATGCAAGTAAGGCAGTTGGAAGTGTTATCGTTTTGGTCTTCCTCTACAGATTCGTATGCAGCTGCATGATGTGAAGATTTGCATCAACAGGACACCAACAATTCGATGCAAGGATAACAATTACACAGGACACATTTTTTTTTTTTTTCAAGCTGAAGCTTACCTACAAATGTAGATGTTAAACTGGACATACACCCTGCATTTTTGTCCATAAGCGGGCATTAATGACATTGAAGAAGCTTCTATATGTGCTAACAGTTCACAAAATTGACTTGCTTATGCATTAAAACATATGATCTGACACCAAAATTATTAAGATCGGTCATCTATGTCAAGTTTTAGTGAAGAAATTGTATTTTAGAACCGGAAATGGCGCCCAAATTGAAAAAAATGGCTGCCACATTGAATTTTTGCAAGTGGCTAACGGGCTTTTTAGTTAAAGCAGGATCAGAGGAGTATATATATACCATTTCTCGATGCTTGCATCACAAAGTGCATGATTTTTCGCTGATCTGCGTCGGCTAAACAACACAATCACTTTGATCCCAGAAACAAACAGCACTGATGGGACCAGCAGATGTATTGTTCCTGATTTTCTTTTGATTCTTTTATAATTTGGAGGATATGAATAATGTTAACTTGCCTCACAAGTTTGAGGAGGAAAGAGATAAGATGTTGAAGTATGAGTCAGGCCTTTGCGGTCAGTCCAAGAGGCTACAGTATAGGCTTATCATTTGGATTGCTGTATGGCAGGAAGGAATACACGCTGCACACTGGAATAATGCTATAATGTTAGAAGTAAATGAGCAAAATAGGCAAATTGAAAAAGTGGAAGGAATACTCTAAGGAAGATTTTTAAAAATGAGTTTTTTTTTTTTTAAAGTCTGATAACATAGTTTCCATTTCATTCTTGCTATTTCTAGATGATTTGATTCAGCTGAAGGAAATCTACCCTATCAGGAGCAAGTGGAATTAATCTCCAGTGCAGTCTAACCATGGGAAGCTACTGAGGTGTCATCGATGACGGTGATGAGTGAGTTGGTGCGTGATAAAGTCTTATGAAGAGAGTGGTGGGAGAGGGTGTGGAGGTGGTGGGAGAGGGAGGGCGAGTGAAAGCAAGCAGCCTCGTTGTCTGGACCAGCAGGAGGTGGCTTTTGAAGGAGGACTCAGCGAAGGCAGACGAGGAAGGTTGGATCATCGCTCACCATGATCACAGTCACGCACCACAACACATCACGCAGCTGGAGAGATATAGATAGTAATTCAGCTTTTTAATGTCTTTGCTACCATAACACACTTTCTGTTCGTTTTCTTGTACAGGTTACCGCTGATGATTTCCAAGGTTGTCCATACCTCCACTTTGGCAGTAATGATAATAAGGAAAATTAGAATTCGGAGATTATATCACCTGGCCGAACAGGGTAATACTCGTAGCGGGTGGATAGGAAATTGGTGAGATAGGGGAAGGAGGGGGATGGGTGGGGGACAAGGGCTTCCCAGTTTCCACCAGCCCATATGATGCAGATTTCGAGTTATGTTCATTTGTTCATTTATCTATCTGCACCGCAGGGAAGCTACATGCATATTCCATGAAACACATTCTTTTTAAAAATGAATTGATATATTTAGTACGATGTCTGTCCTAACATTAAAAGCCATTTAAAACATTTGTTGCCTGCATTTATACAGTACTCAAGCTTTCCCATGTTTATTTTCCATTTTCCGTATTCATATTTTCCAGCCTGTCCGCTATTGCACTTCAGCCTCATTAAACATACACTCTACATCTTACATACCCTTAGTTGGTCTTCATCGGGTTTTACAGTGCCCTACCGATAGTCCTGACCACCTCGGAAGACTTTGAGTACTTATGGTCTTTCCTACCCTTATTTATTCCTTGTCACTGTGGGATGTTCTGCCAGTATGGGGATTAGTTATTGTTGTTAGTTTATTAATGTCAGACAGTATAGGGAGACAGCTGGTGCCATCTCTCGTACACGAGTTAAGAGTAACGCATTGGCTCTGGTTGCAGTCCATATAAGCTGCTTTGACACAGTGCCATATAATAACCGAAACATGACACCAAGTTCGTTCTTATCGAACCCGGTTCACGAAACTCCGCATTAAAGGATTATCAACCATATCAGAGGATCTGCTTTGGCGATAATATGTTTTTCTTGACATTCGTCATGATGCCGCAAACTACACAGGAAATTGAGTGGAGGGGGGGACTACTTGTCACTCTTTACATTCGTGAAATTCCCCGGTGGGTCGAGTGTCCACTGAAATTACAACTTCAGTATGAATAAGCAGAAACTTGCGAATATGGCGCCACAAGGACGGGTTGGTAGCCAAGTATTTATTAATGCAAGCCATTGCTGAAACACAAGCCCAAACTTTCAGAGGTTCTGTGTAAAACAAGACATGTACCATACATTTTTTGTTGATTATGCGTGTCGTAAAAGGCGACTAAAAGAAGGGGCGGGGTTGAGGGGGTAACTTAGGACCCCCTCCTCTGTTTTTTAGTTCCTAAAAAGAGACAGGCCAGAGAAAGGGTTTTGAGGGATGGAGTTATCCCCGTACCCTGAAACGAATTCAGTCTATGAACAAAAGTGGATGTAGTACGATTGAGGCTAAAAGGGAGGAGATTTGGGAGAATGTCGGTGAGAAGAAAGATGGATGAAAATAGCTTTGAGTGAAACGAAGATGAAAGGGAAGGGTGAGTCTATGTTTAGGGAAGTGTGAATGTAAAGATTGTCAGGTGTTGATAGAGGAAGGAAAAGAGAAGGTGTGGCTTTGTTGAAGAATCCGGAAGTACAGTAGTGTGTGGAATTGAATGGAAGGAGGTGTCAAATACCGAGACTGATGTGGGTGAAAGCGAAATTTGAATGTGAGTTGTGGGTGCTTGTGAGTTATATGGGCCTGCAGTGGAAATGGTTTAAAGAAGAGAGGGAGTCAGTCTGGAATGATGTTGATGAGTGTCTGCAGAAGTTTGGAACGAATGTGAATGTGGTAAATGATGGGAGATCTAAAAGCCAGAGTGGGAAATGTAGCAGTTGAAGGTGTAGTTGGTATGCATGGTGTGCCTGGAAGAAATGAAAATGGGGAACGAATGATAGTTGATGTGTTGAGTGAGAGATGGTGATTGGAAATACTTTGTTTGAGAAGCGAAAGATATCCATAAGTATGCATGGGTGAGACAGGAGGGTGGAAAGCATGTTTGATAGAGCTTTGATGGACTATGTGGTTGTGTTCAGGAATGTAATAGGAAGATTGTTGGATGTAGGAATGGAGAGGGGAGGGTGGAGGTATAACTGACTACCACCTAGTGGAGGGAAAGCAAGAGTAGGCAAGAGATGGGTGAGAGCTTAGAGGGTTAGGTGGGGTAGGGAGGTTTTGAAAGTGGGAGTGAGTTGGATAAAAGAGAGAAAAAGACAGAGTATCAGGAGAAATTGAAAGATGAGTGGAACGAGTGGAAAGATCGGGAAAATGAAAGGTGTGGAGGAGGAATGGCAGTTGTTTAAGAGTGCTGTGGTGGGGGCATGGTAGAAGAGGTGTGTGGTGCGAGACGTGTGGGTGGCATGTAAGAAAAGGAAGTGAATGGTGGTGCGAGGAAGCAAGTATGGCTGCGGCTGAGAAGAGACTGGGCATATGAAGTGTGGCTGCAGAGGAAGGACGAGATTGTCACATGAAAGGTATAAGGAAAAGAGGAATAGAGCGAGAAGGGGTCAGCGTGATGCTGAAGTGGCAGCAGACAGAGGTGGGGTAGGCGGCTGGATAGAGAATTTTCAACAGAATAAGAAAATGTTTTGGAAGGAGGTGAAAAGGGAAAGGGGAAAGGGAGAGTCTGGGGAAGGAAGAACGAGTAAAAGCAGAGGATGGAAGGATGTTAATTGAGATGGATGCAGTAAGGAAGAGATGGGCAGAGTCTTTTGAAAGATTGTTAAATGTAGAGGAGGAAAGGGTGGTATTGAGATTGTATGATGGAAGGGTGCAAGGAATAAATGTGGTTGGGAGAGTTGAATGATTCTTTGATCAATGAAGGAAGAAGTGGAGAAGGCAGTAAAGGATATGAAAACAGGGAAAGCTGCACACATGGATGGATGTGCTGTGGAATGCCTGAAGGGTGGTGGAGTGACTATTGTTGACTGGTTAGTAAGATTGTTGAATATGTGCTTTGAGAAAGGTATGGTGCCAATTGACTGGGCAAGTGCTTGTGTGGTCCCGTTGCTATAAAGGCAAGGGTGATAAGCATGAATGTACTAGTTTTAGGGGTATAAGTCTGTTGAGTGTTGTAGGTAAGGTTTATGGTAGAGTGTTAATTATGAGAGTTGGAGAGGGTACAGAGGGAGTGATTGGTGATGAGCAGTGTGGCTTTAGGAGAGGGAGGGGATTCGTGGATCAGGTGTTTGCTGTGGAGACAAGTGTGTGAAAAGTATTTAGCGATAGGCAAGGATGTGTTTTGGGCATTTATGGATTTAGAGAAAGCGTATGTGATAGAATTGATAGGGAGGTTTTTGTGGACTGTTTTAAGATTGTATGGACTTCATGGTAGGTTATTAAAAGGGGTGAAAAGTTTTGCATGTAAATAGTAGAGCGTGTGTAAGAGTGGGAAATGCTGTGAGTGATTGGTTTCCTGTGAGAGTGGGGTCACGATAGGGATGTGTGATGTCGCCTTGGTTGTTGTATTTACATGGATGGTGTTGTAAGGGAGAAATGCAAGAGTTTTAGGTGGAGGTCTGAGTCTGGTGAATGTTGATGGTAGAGAGTGGAATCTGAAGCAGGCTGCCGTTTGCAGATGATACTGCACTGGTGGCTGATTCAGAGGAGAGATTGAGAGAGTTGGTAGGAGGAGTTTTGAAGGGTGTGTGAAAGGAGGAAATTGAAAGTAAATGAGGAACAAGAGTAAAGTGATGAAGTGTACGAGAAGTTAGTAGATGGTAGGGGGGTGAATATAGTTTTGAATGGCGAGTTGCCGAGGAGGTAGGGTGTTTTAACTCGCCCAGTCCCGGCCACTTTTTTGACCACTGGTACCCCCCAATCTCGGGCAATTTTTGACCTTTTTTTTTTTTGCTAAAACTTTCGCTTTTGGTGA